>NC_092861.1:141037656-141137476 GCF_032062135.1 Pyxicephalus adspersus
CGCGAGCTTTTCCGGTTGTTGAATAGCGCGATCGCGCGCGATTCCGGATCGCTAATACGAATGCGCGACCGATAATCCGATTTTGTTTGATGAATCAGGGGCACTGGGTCAAAACTTTTTGAGTCACTGGCTCAGAACAAGTATGCTAATAATAAAAACCCAGCTGCACACGTGTTGTGGGCTGTTGGCTAAAACTGTAAACACTTTTAGAGTCAACAGGCAATTATTATCACAGGAGGTTAGCTGCTGTCCATTTTACTCTTATGGCTTGTTCTTTGTTGCATAGGCAGATGTAAAAGACCACCATTAAATTCAGATACATATTTATTTAAAATGTATTACACATATATTCATTAACATGTATTTTTACATACAACTAGTATAAGTTCCTTGATCTGCTTTATATTCACCTCTTGTAAACTTGCATATCAAGACACAGATTGACAAATGGGAGGAGAACACTGTGAGCCATTGATGACCTACATATGCTCTTTTTATATATTTCTTTTGCTCTTATTTTATTTGATCCTGCTGCTGTATGCCAGTATAAAAGGTAGTATTATATTGGTTGGTGGATAGCTAGACCCATTCATCATTTGGAGGAATTATTAATTAAGACGAACTGTATTACTTGGCTGCAGGGATTTTTCTGTGACACTTATTTAGTGTTTTTACAGAACTATTTCTCTGCAGTTTAACATCTTAAAATAGAACTCATATATATCTAGTTTAACCTAATTCAATTTCCTTTACAAATTACTGTAATTACCATGGTGTAAGTGGATGATGGTAATGGCCCGAGTATAACTAGAAAATAATTAAGCAGTAGTGTAGATGAACACAAGCTAATGATATACATTTTAAAGCAGAATAATGACGCAACATTAGGCTAAAAAAGAAAAAAAAAAACATCTGGTACAGTAGAGCCATTCAATAAGAAACAATGTCAATCTGTTGAATAAAAGAAAGCTTGAAAAGCTTCTCTACCCCAAAACTAGTACCTTGGTAGGAGGCATAGAACCTGGATGTGCATTCTAAGTGATACTTGGTCTTTGCCTGAGTACTATGCAAGGGGTGATGGGCCAGTAACCCTAATGGTCAGTGGGCTATTTTGCTGCAGGAATCTCACTAGGTCACAGCCCCAGTCTCTCCCTTCCAGGGACGAGCAGTACCAGGTAGGGACAACCAGCTAATGAGTGCAGGACAAACTGGGTTTCAGTAGGTGTAGAGGCAGAAAGGCCGGGGCTGACCGCTGGCAAGAATCAGGATCAAAGGAAGTCAAGGCAGGTGACCGACAATAGCCAGTGTCAGGGGAGACGAAAAACAGGCGGCAAAGTTGGAGTCGAATCAAGGTCAATGTTTGAGAAGTCTATCATTGCCAAACAACACTGGGTAAAGTAACAGGTGGATCCTTGGTGAAAAGTAACACCAAGGATCCAGCAACCAGATCCTGGAAATGGAAGCTTAAAGGACTAGCAGCCAATAGTGGGACATGACCAGGACTAATCTGTTTTTTTGGCTACAGGACATCCTTACTAATCCCTTCCAGCTGTGTACAGTGTGCTGGGGATGCAGAGAGGAATAAAAGAAGGCTGGGGATGTTTCAAGATGCTGAACAGAGGAGTTGTTAAAGCTGCAAGAGAGCAAAGTCTAGTGTGATGTCATGCATGGATGGCTGAATATCTCTGTGAGCAAAGGCTGAAAGGTGAACTGCAGGCAAAGAGGTGGACACACAAGCAGAACAGTAACAAACTCGTCTCTTTGTTAGAGACAAAGAGTTAAAGTACTCAAAAGTTTAATTATATTCTTTAGGAATTCTATTGGTGAGTACCAGGATCGACACATCAACTGTCATCTTAATAAGAGTTTCTAATCTCTCTTTTGGATAAATGAAAAAGGGACACTAAAAGATGAAAAGGTTGGTGGGAACCATGCAAAATCTCATGGGTGGGCAAAAACAAAGTTGTGAATTATAGCAGGATCATTCCTTTTGGATTAAATATATGGTCAATGGGGGTGTGCAAAACTAGAAATTCAGGCACACAGTTTGCGCAATCAGAATTCAAATTTCTCACTCTGAGAATTTTACAACACAATGCTTTGCTTTTGACATATTGTGGGGTTCTATATGTTCTGTACCATGCCGAAATATCACAAATATCCTATGTATGACCCTCCTCTTTCTTTTTACTTTAGTTGTTAACCCCGATTAGTAATCCCACCGAATGTATTCAGAGATGAGAGTAAATGGGATGTAGTGCAGCAACACACAATCATTCACTCACTACTGTAGCTTTAGAGCAGCAGTGCTGTCATCCTACAAAAGATTTATTAGGACTACAAAACCCTCTGCTCTTCCCAATAACATAGGATGAAAGCTTCCTGTAGCACTGATTTCTGGAAGGATTTGCACTGAATTTGTGGAAGGGGCAACAGATTTTTTTACACTTACCATGAAGATGTAATAAAATGTTTTCAGTTGTTTTTTTAACATGCCCAAAGGACGCAAATAAGATAAATTAATTCATAGGTCTTGCACTGTTGAAAGTGTTTGTTAATACCCCCCAGTGCCGCAGAAATGGAGAAATATTCAAAAAACATTCTCATTGTTGTATCACTTGCTTTTATCAAGCTTTTTATGTGCAGCCTGACTTCCTATCTCTCCCATTTTCAGTAGTATTGTCAGTTTCCATTAGTCCCTGTTCATGTCTGAACTTCTCAGACTGGGGTGCCGATAAATGAGATGAAATGAGAGGTTCTAATTAGCGTGACACTCGTCTGTGTGTGACTACTCTGTGATCAGACTGAACGCGTGACATTCCCTTGTACAGTATGTCTCTTTCTTCCATACCTGAATCTGCTAATATTCCCTTTTATTTGGGAAGCTTTCTAAACTACAAAGCCAACACATCCCCAGATCTTCTTTTTTATGGAGAAGAAAAACAAAGTTCTTTCAGAGTTTACAGGTTTACACCAATCATTTTTCACAGATTTTAAGTACACTGTCATTTTTTATAACTGCATGTTTGTCAAAGGATAGATTATCTACAGAGCTCTAGTTCATAAATTGTGGAAGCATCCTGCTCTACCTTTCAATATTGCTGCCTGAGAATATATTTTACCATATTTTTTCTTTTCCTTTTCATGATACATTTACTTTTTCCTTTAAAGAAAGTTGAAAAACTTTTGGCTGCAGTTAGAGGGAACACGTACTGAAAAATATTGTGTTGGCTGGACAAGGGAAAGGGCACTCATTCTAATCTCACTTTACAGTTTTGGATCTGGTTGCAGCTGAAGCCTGATAGAACAACTAGGATGGACTTGGAGGCCCATCCTGCCCTGTCCATTTTGCTTTCAAGTGGAACTAAACTACATTTTTTTACACAATTTTCAAAAAATTGTGCTTAGTTAGATCTTTTTTTGCAGAAGGGAACAGAAATGTTCGTTCTGCAATACAATAACCTTAGCTTTTTCAGTGCTCAACCCATAAATTTTTTTGAGCCAGGTGGGAAGAAATTATAGGTAGGTGGCAGCCCCTGTATTGTGACCCATCTCTTCAGTAACCATCCAAAAACAGCCAGGTGATTACTGAAAAGTGCTGGGTGGTGCGCCTGGCTAAAATGGCTGGGGAGAACCCTGCTGTCTGATCGCAATTTTTTAAAAATACACTCATCTGTCCCTGTTCCATTGCAGTGGCCGCCACCTTTATTCTTCTTTTCTTACTGGTTTCTATCTTCGGTCATCTTGATTAACTGGACTGGGTTGTCGTAAACTCTTGTGCAGGCAGATGGGTTTTCGTTCAGTTCCAACAGCCACATAGGAAACTGGAATGTGTCAGGTATCAGATTAGGCTTCCTATGCTGAGCTGTGATTTTGACAGAAGATGGTGCCTGTCCCTTTCTGCAGTAATGAACTTTAGTTCCTCTTTAAGAGACCCCATCACCAAACCATATATTTCAACATAAAACATATCCTAGAAAAAAACCCTATAGACATAGTTGAGAGGAAGGCAAAAAAAAAACCCTGGTACAATTTGCTCCAACAGGAGAAAAAAATCCTTCCTCATCCTGTGAGGCAGTCTAATGTTCCCTGGATCAACAGTCCCTGTTATCTTTACTTTAAAGCTTTATTACCCTGTTATATTCTGAGCCTATAGAAAAGCAGCCAGCTATTTCTTAAAGAAATCTATAGTTGTTTCTGAAATTACTTCCTGGGGGAGCCAATTCCACATTTTCACAGACCTTACAGTGAAGAATCCCTGGTCCTTATCTGGAGCTTAAGTTTCTTTTCCTCCAGATGCAAAAAGTGCTTTCTTGTCCTTTTTAATGACCTTAAAGTGAATAGTTGAGAAGTGAGTTCTCTATAGGAACTATTTATATAATTATACAGGGTGATCATATCCCCCCCTTAAACATCCCTTCCCAAGGGAGAATAGTTTCAGTTCAGCTAATCTCTCCTTATAGATGAGCTCCACCAAAACTCCAAAAACTGCACTGCATATTCCAGATGAGGTCAGACCAGTGTATTTAATGTGTTTTAATCATGTAATGTACCAAGAGCCTCCTTTGCATGGGCTGTTTGCTTGGTGCTGCCACCCTAGGTACTGTATGGATTATGTATGGAGGTGAGGGGCAGTGGAGTTGGGTCAACAAAGATAATGGGCACTCCCAGATGAGGCGAGGGCTATATAATGTAAAGAGACTGGAACTTTCCTGGGAATTTACTTTTATAGAAGAAGTCTATATTTTTTAGATGTTTTAAGGCACATTGCAAGTGAATAAAAAATTATGAATGGAAGCACAGAAGGCTTTTATTTTGCTTGTCTTGGTTCCTCTTCCCTCCTGACATTTTATATAAAACCTTATTTTAGATCCAATATTATCATCACTAGGTCTTTGTGCTTCCCTGTGAAGCCCCTCGATCAGTAGGGTGCCATACATATCTTCTTGAAAACATCACATTACCTGCCTTGCTTTTCTCAGGAACCCACAACTTTGATGCGAGCAATGGGGTTCTTAGAAGGAGATAAGGAAAGATCAAAATTCCATGGACGTTAGTCTTGATGAGTGGGTGTTCCTAAATGGGCCACAATTGCATGGAGACTGCACCAGGGTATACCTATGCGTAATGCAGATCCCTCGATCCCGCCGTAGATGTCCTCGATTGGGTTCGGCCCCATCCTGTAATCCACCTTCGTCCTCGCTGGGCGCCACTATCTTCCTCCGTCTTCTGCCTTCTGGCTATGTTACCCGCAGGCACAAGATCAGGTATTATAGCCTGCTGTAAAGGGTAAAGAAAGAGCGCCGATCTCACTGTGCATGTGTTTTTTCCCCAATGTAGGACAAAGCCCCCATGAGATCGGGCATGTGCAGAAAGAGCAACCAGGAGCCTCCTGGAATGCCTAATGTGGGTAACTCATGCTCACGGTGAAAAGAATTTTTAGGTACAGGAGAGGATGCTCTCCTGAGCAATACAGTAGGTTTAATTTTGACAAGCTTCTCTTTCAGAACACACTAACTATAATCCTAAAAATTATAAGTTGTGACATGCAATCTGATCTCTACATATATAAATATCTTGATAAAATAAAAAATTGTAAACTTCAGCTTTGACTGAAATATCTTCTATAAATACATCAACAACAAGGTGTTCAGGAATCCAGCAACAGTGAACAACACACACTTGTTTTGCATTATATTTATTGATATGTATTCCCCAGGCTCTTTAATATGCCAAACACTGCTCAGTTTTTCGTATCTTGACTCAGATTAAGGTTCCATAATTGTCTAAGAAATAGAAATTGTGACAATGCGAATTCTGTTTGGAACCATGACAAAACTAATTACTTGTGTTGTCTGCTTCATTAGGTAGCTTGGCTCTTTGCGTCTGCGCAGACACCCAGCCATCGCACAATAGGCTGAAATGCATTACTGAAGCAGAATCAAGCAACGCAGAGCAGCTGAGCCTGATTACTATTGATTTGAAATTTTCCTTCCTAATTATTTTTATTACAGCTCTAGAAACTCCTGCAAGCATTTTGATAGGATTATCCTTTTTACATCACAGTAAGCGCAAAGAGGATTTCCATACTAGAAAAAACCTCAGAGGATTCAAAAACAAATAAATGCAAATTTGTTAGTTTTACCTGGAATGCCAGTATTGTTGGAGGATTGTTCGAACCGTAACTGCGTAACGCTTTCTTTACAGCCCCTTTGGGACAACTGGAAAAGCGCACATCACAAGTCAAGATCCAGTGTCAGCTTTCACAATATGACCACTATGCTGTACCAAGAGAATGGGTCTGATTTATTAAAGCTCTTCAAGACTGCAGGAGATAAATTATTATGGGAGAGCCTGGGGGATCTAGCAAACCTGGAATGGATCTGGTCCAGGATTGATTGATTTGGTGGATCACCCAGCTTTACTGATGAAAGTGTACATTCTCCAGCCTTGGAGAGCTTTAATAAATCAGGCCCAATGTCTTTAAAAGTCAAAGTTTTTAAAAAAACTATTGCAGAAAGGGGTATGTAATGTTCATTCTGCCAAAAACACCTACCTGTCTGTTTCCTATCTTCTCTTACTGAGCTGCACTTTCAAAGCTCAGCGTATACTGGGTATTCTGCATTCTTCGGCCCAGTCAATAAAGATGTCCAAAGGCTGGGAAACCAGAAAGAGAAGAAGATAGTGGCTCCTGCAATGGAACAGGTTAACAATGAAAAAAAATTGTGATCAAGCATTTATCTTTGGTTTACTTTTCAAGAGCGACGTTGCCTGTCCCTGTAAAGGACCTGTCGGGTTACAATTTTTTAATGTTTGCATTTTTTTCAGCTTCAAAGCTGAGCTCTGCAGAAAAAAAGGCAAATATTTTTACAAGTGTATACTCATGATTACATGTTTTATGCAAACATTCTAAAATCTGAACTTGATTTGACTAAAGTCTCACACAGCAAACCTGGTTCATTAAAGCTCTCCAAGCCTGGAGAAGCTACACTATCATAGGAGAACCTGGGTGATCCAGCAAGCCTGGAATAGATTTCCTAAAATCATTTGCTATTATTTGGCAAATGTTTGAAGTCCTGGACCAGATCCATTCTAGGTTTGCTGGATGACCCAGATTCACCCATGATAGTCTATCGTCCCTACTCTTGGAGAGTTTTAATAAATCAGGCCCAGTCTGTGCAGCAGTGCTCAGAGGGGAGCATATAGATGAAGCACAAAGAGCCAGCCGAATATGAAGTTCAATGAACAATGCTAATTAGTGCAAAGAGCATACTGAGTGACAGCTAGGGATAGGAGCTGTAAAGTAAAAAGGCAACAGAACATTAGATCTTCTTTCTAGATAGGTCTGTGCTCTGTGAACTGTGCTCAGGGGTTAGCACTACGGCCTTTGCAGCGCTAGGTCCCAGGTTCGAATCCCAGCCAGGACACTATCTGCATGGGGTTTGCAGGTTCTCCCCATGTCACTGTGGGTTTCCTCCGGGTACTCCAGTTTCCTCCCACATCCCAAAAACATGCAGTTAGGTTTAGACTAGGACCTTAGACTACATTAATGACATATGACTATAGTAGGGACATTAGATTGTGAGCTCCTTTGAGGGACAGTTACTGACATGACTATGGACTTTGTACAGCGCTGCGTAGTAGGATGGTGCTATATAAATACTGTATAATAATGGTTTATTTAGCTTTTTGCCTGAAATCCAAATTTAACAGTATCCAAGTAATCTCAGTTGTTTTACAAATACGGAGTATTGTACAAATATCTGTGTTTGTTAATGTCCTATAACTCCTAATTATCCCAATAAATAGATATGACTTCCCAGTCTATTTTTGCCAAGGTCTTTATTAGAAATAAAGTATTTTCAGTGTTCAAGAAATTTTTAATCAATTCACATTATAACAGAGATATCTAAAGAAAAGTTCATTTTTTAATTAGACCATAGCTGCTACTCTGAGGATTCTCTTCTTTGTTCAGCTGTTTTTTTTTTTTTTTGCTCTCTGCAAACAAACTTCACTTAGTGCAGAGTATTAACAGACAGAGAACAACCAATAATGAACAATTCTTGAATACTTTATTTCCCCAAACATTTCATTCTGTACTCTTATTAGTGTAATGTGTTATTAGAATCTAATCTCTCTAATCTACCTCGACGATCATTGCCAGACAAATTTCATGGGAAACTTAATCAAACAATTTGCAAATGGGATGATTTTTGTACAATTCTCTTTGAATAGTTTTTATTTTATTTTTTTTAAACAATAGTGAATTATTGTTGCAAAATAAATAAATAAAGAGTTAAGGAACCCCATCATACCAAATCTAGTAACGTTTACCCTCAGCAACGGCAGAACACTTAAAGCAGATCTAAACCAGTGAATACTCATCTATCCCTGTTTAATTGCAGGGTGCAGCCTTCTTCCTTCTTTTTTACTTCCTGAAGACGTTTTTTTACCATCTTGATTCTCTGTGCCAAGATAATGTATTTCCCACGCAGACACGCACAAGTTCATTTATTCCAGGATTGCCTCGTGCGAAAGCCTAGAGTTGGCGGCAAACAGACAGGTAAGAGTAGTTAATGCAGAAGGAACATTGCCTGTGCCTTTCTGCAGTGACTACCTGTCTGAATTTTAAAAGTTTAAAGTGACACTGTAGTTCCCTTTTAAAGTTCTTTTGACTGAAGCTTACAGGCTAGGCTTCTTTATGACAGAAAAGACAGTAAAGTCTCTCCTATCCAAGCCTCTTCAGTCTGCGGTTTACCTCCTTTCAACAAATAAGTGCACTGACCTGTCCATTTGCTGCTCCATGTACAGTATCAGCATGATTCTGCATGAGAATGAAGTACCGTATTTTTCGCCGTATAAGACGCTCCGGAATATAAGACGCACCCAATTTTAAAGGAGGAAAATCTAGAAAAAAAAGATTCTGAAAGATTATTCCCCTTCTGATCACTCATGTGCCATTCATACCGGTATTCCCCTTCTGATCACTCATGTGCCATTCAAATTCCCTTTCTGATCACTCTGTGTCATTCAAATTCCCCTTCTGATCACTCTGTGTCATTCAAATTCCCCTTCTGATCACTCTGTGTCATTCAAATTCCCCTTCTGATCACTCTGTGCTTTTTTTCCACTTTACGGCAGTTAGGACAGGGAACAGCAGGTGGCGCTGTGTCGGCTTTCGCTCTGCACTACAGACAGGAGAAGACACGATGCTGCCAGAGGAGAAGAGACACACGCTGCATGCAGCCAGCGAGAAGAAGAGACACACGCAGGATCAGGTATTGGGTGAGTATATTATTTTAATTATTTTATAACACATTTGTCGTATAGGACGCACTAACTTTTCCCCCCCAGTTTTGGGGAAGAAAAAGTGCGTCTTATACGGCACAAAATACGGTAAATCTTATGCACATGTGTAGGAGTTGCATCATCCTGACCTAGACAATGAAGATGTGCAAGGACATAGGCTATGTAAACACATGCAATAATTGATGTTGGAAAGGATTTTTCACGATCCTTTTCAATGACAAATGACTGCATGATGCATGAACAAATGCTGTACATACAGCACTGTTCTGCCCTATGGAGAGGGGGGGTTGTCAACGGAGCGGCACCCCACTGTGCTCCCTCTCCCTTCACTTCCATTACGAACGTTCCTCGTCCATCATCCATGGATCTGCCAGGATAGTCATTCGGATGATGAGCACTGTACACACGCAAGATTCTCATCTGTTATCAGCCCTGACCCGATTATCGAACCATTGCATGTGTGTACCTAGCCTTGGAACCCAGAAAATACTGGCTGAAGATGGAAGTGCCCACATCTGAATAGAATCAGTACATAGCCCTTCAAGTAGCCCTTGAAGAGTCCCCTCTGACAGATAAATTTGCCAATGAGGTGCAAGTATGATCTGTATGCTTCAACATTATGGCTAAGACCAACGCGGGCCCAAAAGTTTAACGGGTTGTGGGGAGGCGCTAAATTTTTCTTGGTGATGATAATGTTGGTAGCCAGGTTGCCTACAGTTCCAGTATGTATCAAAGGAAACGTCCTTAGCATATACATACTCATTGTAGTTCCTAGAAAGCTAGCAGGCAATTCCTGTCAACTCCATGTAATGGGTCAAGACTGGAGAAGATATACTGTTATGAGTGAATCTATGTGATCCAACACACCTGGCATGGATTTCCTAAAAATCTATTGCTATTAGTTGTCAAATGTTTTCAATCCTGGACCAGATCCATTCCAGTTTGCTTGATCACTCAGGTTATAGTCTATCTTCCCCAGTCTTGGGGAGTTTTAATTAATTAGAACCAATGTGTAACTTAAAATACTACCTGGGAATTTCCTGTTTTTTGTCTACTGATCATTCTAATTATAAATATTATATCTTACCTTAAAGTGTTTCCATTTTAATAGAATTGGCAAGGGTTTAAATCCGGGACAGATGAGTATGTTGCTGTCTTTGTACCACTGGAAAAAATTAATTTCCTGTTCCAGAGATGGAACTGGAAGTAGAAAGAATTCTTCCAAAGTGAGGTGAAATCCTTTAGATACACATTAGGATGTAACTAGTTAGTCCTTTTATCTGCAAAAATATAATATTTTAATTTTATTGTAAATATGGCTTAATGTACATCACTGAGAGAATTGTAACTGGTGTAAACAGGAAAAACTACTGAAAAGTTATTTGCAAACATTCCTATATTGTCTGGGCATTTACAGAAGCCATGGTGTGCCAAAAAGGTGAAATGCTAAAATATGATTACAGTGTTTTTGTCTGTTATTTTCTACAGATACATTTATATTCCAATGGGAGGATCACAAAGTGGGATACAAAGAATGCTGCTTTCTACTGCCTTAACTTTTATATTTGTGTGTTACTGGCATGGAGGCCATGAATACCTCTGGTACTGGACAGCGCTTAACTGGATTGGAATAGTAACAGAATATGGTATGAAGAAGCTCCTAACAATGCCACCTATTCAAAAAACAATTGTAAGTATTAACTTAAAAATTTAAAAAATTAAACTTATAAATCACTTAATCTAACTAACTAACAAAGGGAATCCTCTATATTTAATTATTACAAGTTTAATTAAGAATGTGTGTGTTTTTGTTTGTTGTTCGCAATACAAGCATTTATAAAGTTCATTATTTTACTGTTTATCTTAAATATAACTTAAGCTGTTTTGCAAAGACTAGGTAAGGGTCAAAACCATTGTCCGATTTTCAGAATCCATCAGGATTGTCAGAACAAAATCTTTCTAACAAATCAATACATTTTTAATTGATGCCACATCCCCGAACTTCAAGCATATCTCAAACAACAACAAAGAGGAATGGGACTGTTACTGCATTCATTCACACAAATATATTATAATTAAAATGCCGACAATTTTTTATTTAATTACCATAAAAGCATGTGTCCAAACATCACATTGATAAAAGAATTGCAATTAGATGTGAATAATACAATGGTTTTCTGGTCTGAAAAACATTTTCAACGCGTTTCATGAATACTAAGTGAGTTTCCTCAAAAACCAACAGTGATACCTAAGATTTCAAACATGATTTAAGTAAAATAATGATACAATAAATATTCAATAATAATAATATATAATATTATAACACAATTAAACTTACTAGACCAGTGGTCGCCAACCTTTTGGATGTCACTGACCATTAATTTCAGGGACTCCTCACCGCGCATGGGCGGGAGCTGCTTGTCACTCAAAGGGGAAGAAACTTTCCTCTGAATGACATCATGATGTGAGAATCCGCCCACTCTCCTATTGCAGACTCAGAGTGGGATGATTTTGTCCAGAGACACAACCCTCCCTCCCCATGTGAGCCCGTGATCCATAGGGGAGGCATGATCCACGGCTCTGCGCCCTTGCTGCAGGGTCCTTCTCCTGACCCCGCTGGGGTGCTCACTGGCCAGAGCCATGGACCACCTGTACTAGACTATACGAATTAGAACTGGCAGAAGCGATGGAACTTTTTCAATAGCAGTGCGGATGAACAAACACGCAGAGAGGCAGCAGAGGAACTAGGATATATTCCTCTAATAGCAAATAGTCCCTATAAATAACACAAAAATATAAGGGAAAACCCTAACAATGATTTTCTACTTGTGTAGTTACAGAGAACCTGAACTGTTGATAGCCTAAAACAAGTATATTTTTATGTTTAATTATGTGCCTTAAGACTTTATTGCAAATTAAAAAAAAATTGGGGAAAACAATAAGCTTTATATCTACAGTATATTTGATAGAAATGTTTCTCAGTCACCATGGGGTTAATTCTTCATGTAGATCAGAGTCACCTTGCAAAGGACAGTCCCATGTCAATGGCTGTCTACAAATTAACCTAAGTTAGAGTTAAAACATGAATTTAACTTCCTCCACTACGTGTACACACAGGATTGCTGTTTGTCACCAAGGACGTTCCGCCTGCTTCACGCTGCTCTGGCATCTGTTTCCACGGCTCTGCTTATCCTCACCAACCTGGTGTTCCTAGGTGGGGAACAAGTTGGAAAGATCTACTGGGACAGACTGTTCGTACACGGTGAGTACCTTGTAAATGATATAGTTTCAGAAAAGCAGCAGAGTGTTTAATATCTTTATGCTCACCTTCCTGCTATCCTTCTGCCTCCTGGAAATTAACACATCATTTAAAACACAGAATAAAGGAGATCAGCACTTTTTATTGGTGGCTAAGCACACTTCATTTGTCTCTGTAGCCCATTAAATGTTCAGATGCTTTGCTTGTATAATGATGTTAAAATGCCAAGGTTGACATATGTTAGCGCCATAGGGTTTTTCTATGTGCCTGCTTCTTTCCGGGTGCTTGTAAATGTTCTTTTTGCTAGCACAGATCATTAAAAATGAGATTATAGATGGTCATAACTAAATTTACAGTACTCAGAATGATGAAAACTGTAATAAAAGGAATACTGGAACAATTGGTGACTAAATTAAAGCTAAATTTTTTTTCTTATTCTTATACTCCATAATGAAATCTGTGATTGAATTTTGTTAGGGAATGCCGTAAAAAATATTATATTTTTATTGGACAGCATGTTGCTTTCTGCCTAGCAGTGTTACATATTGGGCCTGATTTATTAAAGCTCTCCAAGGCTGGAGAGGATACACGAAAGTGATTTGCTATTTGTCAGCAAATGCTTTCAATCCTGGACCAGATTCATTTCAGATTTTCTGGATCGTCCAGCTTCGCTAACAAAAATGTATCCTCTCCAGCCTTGGAGAGCTTTAAAAAATCAGGCTGATTGGTATAGCTGAGTAACCACCACACCCCTTGGCGCACCAATACCCATGAAGACTGTAGTCTCACAAGGTCTGTTCCATTGCAGAATGACCTGGGTTTTAGGGTCCAAAAGCACAATACATTTTTGTTACCCAAAATTAATATTTGTGATAAGCTCAGGGAGAAATCTAGTACAGGTTTCCTTTTTCATTGTTGAGAAGCACAAAAAAACAACAATTTTGGTAATTCCATTTAGGTTCCTACAGCAGGGCACCCCCACATGTCCTCCCTCTCCCCACTCTATAGAACAGAACAAGGTGTTAAGCAGTGGGGCCCTTCTTTATGTACCAGGAAGTAAGCACTGCAATAAACACCAATAGTGGCACTTTTACAATAAAACACACTGCATTCTTTATTCTTTTATTAATAACATATCTCTATGTAAATCAAATAATTAGGAGAGAAGAGGGGGTTATTTTGGAACACCATGGTGTATGCAATGTATTCCATATAAATCGGAGAATACATAAGTATTTTTGCATTTGCATGTAAAAGAAAGAAATCTTTACAATCACCAGGTAACTAATGTTCATTAACCACTTAAATATGGGTAATTCCACCTACGCTATACGGAGATTATCCTGGTATTATCATGTAGCCCAGTTTCCAGGCAAACAAGAAAAGGTGTGTGCTGAAAAACTGACACAGCTCAGGTTGTCCCAACGTGTTTCAACGTTTTGGCTTCCTCAGGGGTGGTTGAGACACGGAGTAAATAACAAAATAATACTAATCATTATCCTTGGTATATTATTGTTCAATAAACACTTGTATAATACATTATCTATATAGAAATCTACAATATCATTAGTCTAGTGTAAATCAAGATATAATCATTATATAAAAAAGCAAGCAGCTTCATAAGAAAGAAAGAATCAATAGCGTTGTAAGTACCCCACCTAGTAGTACATGGTACTGGAATATGAGTAACTTGGTCAGTAGGTAATGGTATAATTTATATGTTTGTCAATCTTTGATGTGTTCTGGCTAAAATAAAATAAATCACCAATCGTTTGGTATTTCATGGAGATGTGAAAAGGGAAATAAATATATAAATATTTATATATTATATATTATATATATATATTATATATATATATATATATATATAGAGAGAGAGAGAGAGAGAGAGAGAGAGAAAAGCACAGAGAGGTTCATACGATGTGACAATATGGATAAAATCATAGGTATTGGGATGTATTGGCACCCATCCCCAAATGGGGTTGTATACCTGAGGAGCAGAAATTGAAGCTGTGGTGTCCTAACAGCAGAAGCTTGCCTGTTTGATCTCCCCGCCTGAAATAGGCAAGGAAGTAGTGTCCTGATATCGGCACTGCGCATGTGGCACATGAAACTCACTGCTCTTTCCTCCTTGACTTCTTTCCCTACTTTGATCTATATTTATAATAATTTCCTGAGGCCCAAAATTTCAGGGGTTCATCCACAGCAAAAGGTCAAGATAGGCTGTTATATACACACTATAAAAAGTTTATATGTGGACATATTCTAGTAACTAAATCTTACACTACTGATAAAGTAAACCTGCACCCAGACAATGGCAACAAGTAGTTACATATTTTAAATAAACATCAAAAAGGCATATTTGCATCTCATGTTCTTCCCAGACCCTTTTAGCTGGGTGCACCCCCCGGCACTTTTCAGTAACCACCCGACTGTTTTTGGGTGGTTTCTAAAGAGTTGGATCACAATACATGGGCTGCCACCCACCTACAATTTTTCCCACCGGGCTTAAAAACAATTCTTGATTGAACACTGTATTAATAGACATTTGTATCTTTATCAATTTACCTTTAATGATTATAACAATGTTTATAATGTTTATATTTTTAAATTACTTTCTATTGCAACAACATTGTGGGAGCCTGTCATCCTGTAATTAAACAGTTGTTATGTTCAGACCTCCGTTTTTCCAGGCATCCTTAGCATTTTACAGCCAACAAATACTTAAAGTCACCTTGTAAAAAATAGTTTAAATAGAAACAAAAAGTCTATTTTTTTGCAGGCTTTAGGCTTGTACAAGCAGTTGTTCAGAAGCTCTATGCAGCTTTTAGAGGTGGTTTGGCCACAAATACACCTTCTTAGACTTGCATTAAAATGCTCATAAACACAGCAGTAGAGAGAACTCTCTTTCCAACTATTCACTTTAAGATCGTTACAAAGAACAGGGGGTGCTCTTCGGGTCTGGAGGAAAAGAAGTTTAAGCTCCGGATAAGGAAGGGATTCTTCACTGTAAGGTCTGTGAAAATGTGGAATAGGCTCCTCAGAAGGTAGTTGCAGCAACTACTATAGATTGCTTTAAAATAAAGTTGGATACTTTTCTATAACTGGGTATTAAAGCTTTAAAGTAAAGATAACAGAGACTGTTGATCCGGGAACATTCGATTACCCCATGGGATCAGGAAGGAATGTTTTTCCCCCTGTTGGAGCAAATTGTACCAGGTTTTTTTTGCCTTCCTCTGGACCAACTATGTCCATAGGGTTTTATATCTGGGATATGTTTATTTCCCTAGTGGTTTAAACTGACTAACTATGTAACTATGTTTATGAGTTTTTGCTGCAGAGTTTTTATAGATGTTTTTAAACCCAGGAAATTGTTTATGAGTCTTCGATTCTTGGGGAAAAACACAGCTTTTTCAGGAGTTTAGAAAGCCTGAAAAAATCCTTATATGCATCTACAGGCATTTGCAAACACGCATTTTTGATGCCTGAAAATTACCCTGGACACCGTGCATACTGTGCATAGTATAGGTATAAAGGATCAGTAAGTGCTGCATTTTTTAGTATCACAGGTCTGAACGTAGCCATCCAAACCAACTGAAACCTTGGAGTTTCAGAGCAAACATATCTTCACAGTACAAGCATCCAGAGAGGTCAATGTTGGCATGTTTTCAGATATCGTTTACTGTTTGCTAGGAATGTGTAATTTCTTTAACATCCCCCAACCTCTTGGATTTGTAGGCTCTTCTTCAAATGGTTGTTAATCCCAGGCAATAGGTTACTTAGAAGTAGTCAGCTGCCCATTTTAAAGTAAACTTTACCTAAGAAAAATATGGGGGCTGCAACTTCTGAAAATTCAAGTCAACTGGCTGTTATGATGAGCCTGTGGCATCAATACTTTCCGAGTTTGCTGACCTAGAAAATGTATATCAGTGAGTTCAAACAAATAAAGTATAAAAGGGTAATAATGTATATTTGTTAGTGCTTAGAGTGTCTACATGACAAACAAAATAGTATTTTGAAAACGGAAAGAAAGCAAAGGCATCCTGCATGTCTGTCCAAAGAAAGATTTCCTTGTCATTGCATGGTGGTTCAGTGGTTAGCACTCTGCCCTTTGCAGCGCTAGGTCCCAGGTTTGAATCTTGGCCAGGACATTATCTGCATGGAGTTTCCAGGTTCTCCTTGTGTTTGTGTGGGTTTCTTGGGGGTGCTCCAGTTTTCTCCCACATTCCAAAAACATGCAGTTAGGTTATTTGGCGTCCCCCTAAAAATTGACCTCATACTTTAATAAATACATATGACTATGGTAGGAACATTACATTGTGAGCCCCTTTGAGGCACAGCTAGTGACACAGCTGTGAACTTTGTAAAAGCGCTATGCTATATGAATACTGTGTAATAATAATAGTAATTGCCCCCAGAACCTGCATTAAAGGACCAAAACTCAAAATTTTTACTTTGCATAAAAGAGTAGACAACTTTTTTTTTTTTAAGTAAATATTGTGTGTGTTTTTTTTTTGGTGCAACTAAAAAAAAAAAGGTGCAGCACCTCTCCTTTCTGTCAAAATAGAGTGGAGCGCAAAGTCTCCTGGGATACCTACATCACACATCCCGGGAGGCTCTTGGCTGCTCCTTTTGTGCATGCCCTGATCTCGCCCTTTCTTTAATGGAAAAAAAATGTCGATCGCGAACATGTGCAGTGCGAGATCGGGTGTCATAGGAAAGAAGAACCCTGAAGAAGAGAGAAAAAGATTAAAAATAGGCAAGTTACAGGTATTTTGTTTTTTTAAACTCCTTTGAGACCCAGAGTGATACCATCATTTCCCTGCAGTGTTTTACTACTTTGATTAATAACATTTTCTTTACTTTACTTGCCACTTTCAATGCATAAAATCAGCTTCAATTGTGTAGTTAAGCATGACTTAATTACACAGGCTTCTGTGAAAAAAAGCCATTTTAAAGTTATAGAATGGCACACGTTGCGCCAATTAAATTATAATGTAAGATCTTTTAGCTTCTTATGTGTTTTTTTTTGTATTATGTAATAGTCTGAAAGTTGTTGAAGATTAGGATTTTTTTACAATCTCTTTTTAAATCTATTTAGGTAAACCGAGCACAAAAAATGTAGTGACATGAAAACGAAACATTTATTTTATCTATAATACAGCTTTTACAGTTTACCAGATTATTTACTATTGAAGTAAGACAGACAACTATCCCCAGAGGTGGATTCAATAGGATTAGGGGTTGCAGAGGTCTCCATCAAGACCAGGCCCATTACTCCATGGATCCAAAAGTGGCCCTCTTCATGATCACTGTCTTTTCATTTACTATTGTACACAGAGCCAAAATGGTGCACTGGCTGCCAAACGCCAATCTGTCATTACCCTATGCTTTTTGCCATTGTACCTCCTAGATTGTAAGCTCCTTGTCACTGTCTGTATCTGTCTGTCATTTGCAACCCCTATTTATTGCACAGCTAATATGTTGGCCCTATATAAATCCTGGTTATTAATAATATTAATAATAACACTGAGGAGTTGAATCTTGCACTTGTTTTTTACTAATTTTTGGGTTTTGCTATCACATCCAGTTTTTACGATGCAGGGTACCCTCCATTTTTAAGATGAAATAAAAAATAATAACATGAAAAATAACTTGAATGTACAGTTTAATTAAGTTGCTTTTGTTCATACAAAGGATTTATTGTTACTCCATGACATTTTTTTACAGTAATATATATGAAAATTAATCAGGCAAGCAGTTAAGGTAAAAATCTACGCTTATAGCTTTTCCTGGAGTGTTCGGTGTTAGGACAATCCCGCCGGATGCTCCAACAATAGTCAGCCATCATATGAACATTCCATCTACCCTGATACCGTCCTTCCATGACCTTCAAATCTTGGTGGAATTGTTCACCTTGCTCATCACTGCCTGCACCAAGGTTTTCCGGGAAGTTAGAAAGATGGCTATGCAGAAAATGCACCTTGATGGTCATATTGCAACCAAGCATTTTGTAGCTCTCCAAGAGTTTCTAGACAATTTCTGTGTAATTATTTGCTCGTGTGTTTCCAGGAAAGTCCTTGAAAATGGCTTTGAATGAAAACTAAGCATTCTTTTTGACTTCTGACATTGTCCTGATAAAATGTTCATCTGTGGTGACCTGCCTGTGGACCATCAAACACACCGGCCTTTATTTTTTCAAATGACAGGCTAGGAAATGCCAAAATGAGGTACTTGAAACAATCTCCTTTAGTTGCCAAAGCTTGAACGAACTGCTTCATCAGACTCAGTTTCATGTGCAGAGGCGGGAATATAATATTCTTTCTATCAACAAGTGGCTCATGTAAAATGTTTGGATCACCTGGTTTTAGGGCAGATCTTGGAGGCCAATTCCACCCAATGCCTCCCACGAGCTCTGCTGTCCCACATGCACAGGTAACAGGGATACTTGGTGTATCCGCGTTGCTGAACGAGAATTTTGTTTTCAAATAACTCAATTAAATAAAATAATGTCAAAAAAAAAGCTCATTAAAAGCAACATTACTAAAAAGGCTATATTAGCAAAACAAATATGTATACCTAAAATTTATATTTCACACGTGATGTTTAATGGGAAATCTTATTAGGAATTGATTTCCATTTCTGATTCATTTTGATGTTCTCATTTTTCATTTCACCCATTGGTGCCAGATATCTCTACTATGTCTTTATTTCAAAATGAACAATGATAGCAAAGCATCTGCCAATGTGTCACATTGTCTCCCCGGCCAAGAACACTATTATCTTCCTCCATATAATAATGAATAAAAAATTAATACCTTTTTTAAGGAAAAATTACATAGAAATACTCCACCTTTGAAATATTCCATCTTTGTAACAATACTTATTTTGTTTAGCCAATGTCCTAAGATCCTCATCTTCTTCTTCTGTATTTGGCTACAAAGCTTGAGTTCAAACTATCAGCATCCCTGTAATGTGTTTAGGCTTAAAGATGGAAATTATTTTGCTAATATTTTGTCCTACCACCTCCCTCCTTTTAAAATGCAAATTAATAAATAAAATTTCTCGTTTCATCACTTACCTAATTCTAGATCCAGGGACAGCATCACTTAGTGTCTCCGATGCAGACAAATCATGACTAGTGACAAAGGCCAACAGGATGTTGTACACAGCTTTCTGAAAACACCTTCATTTGTGGCTTACACTCCAAGATACTCAAGCTTAAAGTAAGAGGTTTCAGAACAGATACATGGCTTTCATCCAGAAAGTAGTGGGCCAGCTACAACCTTGTGAATCAGCACTAACAATTCTTATAACCCTTGCAGCATTTTTTTATGCCACTGTAGTTCAAACAGGTACAGCCTACATGTGAGTTCCAACTCTTCTCTAAGTTCAGGAGCAGTGCAGTGTTGTTTCCACACAATAACAGGAATCTGCAAAAAGAGGACTTCACTGGTAGATCAGCAGGTGTTTGTACAACTTTGAGGGAGATTAGAAATAAAATTTATGAAGAAATTCCCTTTTAGGTAAGGGAATTCATTTTGTTTTTAAAATAGGAGATTGTAGCACTACTTTAAAGTCCATAGTCTGGACACAGGTCAGGCTATATTTAACTTTAAGTATAGGTCTTCCCTGACATTTCATAAGTAGCAAATTTGAAGCAATGTTTAAATTCTCAGTAGTCTAAGGGTAGGTTGATTCATCTTAAGAGCAGCCTGGGTAAATAATATTATTCTTTTTTACTTTGTGCTCTGTAGCTTTTTGGGGCTCGGCATGCATCACCTTCCTCTCTTTGTTGCTGCTGGTCTCCAGATTCTTGCGGAGGCAGCCGTCAGCTCCTGGCAGGTGCGTTCTTGGCAAACATCTGAGCCACTTTGCAAAATCAGAGCTCAGCAAGTGCTAGCCGTCGTTCCAGACGATTGTGCCAGCTAAACTCTTCATGTTTATTTGGAGACTCTGTGTGGTCCTTTTCCCCCGGTGGACAGCTGTGAGTGCAACCCAAGCTGTAATTTAGCAATTGTTAACACTTTTGTCACCTTAATATGAGTACAACAACATAATTGCTACTTTCGGAACTCAAGTTTTGTACTAAGACAACTTTCTTGCATACATTTTACTATTTTACTGCTTATCGATTAGTTTAGGTATTTTTTTTTACCATGAGAGGATGGCTTTACTATCGGAGAACAGATGTGCTGGCAGTTTAAAAGTTGGCAGCACTAAAGTAAATGCAGAACAGCATTTACCAGCTGAGCAACTAGAGCTTTACATGTGTTGTGACCACAAAATGTCTTATGAAAAGTGGACCGTGTGAAAAGTTTTGAGGTTATTATTAATATGAACCAGTATTTATATAATGCCGACATATTACACAGCTCTTTACAAAGTCCACTGTCACATGACAGACTGTCCCTCAAAGGTGCTCACAATCCAATGTCATATTTTTAAAATAAATTATTCTAAATTAAATGGACAAAGGTTTTGTTCACATTGGCAATTCACCACTGGGCATTCAATTGCACCTCTAATATGTGAATGGGTAATTTATATGAATGACTAAATATACACATATTGTCAGTACTTACCCTTCTGTACTATTTTGTGGTGACATCCAGCAACAGACCCCAGCAGTCAGATGGTCTCCAGCAGCCTTTGCCTACTGGTGCTACTTGTCATGGGGTGCATCCTTTGGCCCTCTATAGTCCTCTTCAACACCGCATCTGCCTATATTTATTAGCTGTCTTTCCATTGCTTCTTTTTGACATGTCTTAGCACTGAGAGATGGGAGGTATAGAATGACCTCATCTGATGATTGATATTGCACTCACTCTCCCTTGTCCATCCAGCCTGTCACAGTAATACCTCAGTATTAGTCAGGCTCAGACGAAATGCACACTGCCCATGAAAATGTTCAGTTCCTGTCCTGCTAATACTGTTGTCTGATACTTGTTGCTGACCCTTGCTTTGCCTGGCCCTCCAATTGCTTGCCACCTGAATCAACCTCTACCTATATTTTGAGCTCAAGCTTTCTCTGCCCTTTGGATACCATGCTTGGCTTATTGTTTTTCAGTGTATGACCTAAGTTCTGTTTTCTGGTCTGCTCTTGCTTAACAATTTGGACTTACACTATAGCTCTCATTGTCACTTTGCACCTGTTTTACTCATAGGCTATCTGGTCATTTGTCAATGCTTGTCCCTCCAGAGGTAATTCTTTGCGTACCCAAGTCCCGGGGACAGCCATGTGCTGGGACAGAGCAACTAGCCTCCTGCAGCTGAGTAGTAGCTTGTGTATAGGTGAAGACTAGGAGGATAGATTTGGGACTTTTTGGTAAAACATTGGCAATTGACCTGCAGCTTACAGCTCAAGGGTGTCTTGGTTAGGCTACGTACACACTTGCAATGGTTCTCGTCCGATAATTGGCACAGGGCTGATATCGGACGAAAATCTGGCATGTGTACAGCGCCCGTCATCTATTGTCTGAATGACCGTCCTGGCGGATCCACGGACGATGGACGACGAACAGTCTCAAAGTTCAGGCAGAGGTCAGGGCAGACACAGACGTGGTCAAAGGTCAGGCAAAGATCAGTAAAGGTAATGACAGACAGGCAGGGCACTGTAACAATCACTGTAGCAAACCAGAAATATAATGATTACTTTGTATTGGATTCAATACAAAATAATTTGAAGTTCCTGCCACACCCCCTTAACATCATTGGAAACTTCCGGGGAACGCCAGCGCAATTGTGGGGGGGCTGATCAGAGGAAGAGGACACAGCCAGTGGATGGGATTGAACGGGCAGGACACTGGAGGACGCCAGCGGGACCAGGTAAGCCTTTATTCATTATTTTTTTAACCGAGTGGTTAAATAGAAGGTTAAATAGGGGTTGCAAATGACAGACAGAAACAGACAGTGGCACAGGAGGAGGAGAGGACCCTGCCCAGAAGCACTTACAATCTAAAAGGTGGGGAAGCCGCACACACTAGGAAGGGGGTATGGAATGGTGGGTAAGAAGTAAGGGTTTAGGAGACGGAAAAAACGACAGTCAAGTTAGACCATTTCAGAGAGTCGGGCAGCTCTAAAAAATTCCTTTGCCCATCAATGTGACGAGGCTATGATTGAGGAAGTCATTAGTAGGTCACTGGAGGAGCGAAGAGAGCGGCTAGGGGGGTATTTTTATATCAGGTCAGGAAGGTATTTGGGACAAGAACTGTGGACGGATTTGAAGGCAAAGCACAGGAGCTTCAATTTGATTTTAAGTTGATATGGAAGCCAGTGAAGAGAACTACAAGGTGATGCAGCAGAAGAAGAGCAATGGGAAGGATGAATAAGTCTGTCTGCACCATTCATAATAGATTGTAGAGAAGAGAGTCAAGATAATGGAATACCAGAGAGGAGGAGGTTTCAGTAGTCCGGATAAGAAATGATAAGAGAATGTACAGGGAGTTTGGTGTAAATAAGAGGGCAGAATCAAAGGTTATGTCAAAACAATGGCCTTAATTTATTAAAGCACTCCAAGGCTTGAGAGAATACACTTTCATCAGTGAAGCTGGGTGATTCAGCAAACCTGGAATGGATTTGAGTTGAGTTTTAAAAACCTTTCATAATCGTTCCTAAATGTAATATCATTCCTTTTGTAGTATTTACTTGTTATACAACTATTTATTTAGTAAAAAAAGATATAAAACCTCAATTAAAAAAATATTTATAAACATCAAATACATAAATATCAATTAAAATTAATTCAAAATCCTACATCTTTTGATAGGTAACACATTTAGAATAAATAATGATATTGGGAAATCTATCATTTTTTCATATATACTGGTAATTTGCTTCTAATATCCATCTATTATATTGTAAGCATCATGAATTGCAGTGGTTTTATATTTCATACATATCTTCCTCTGAATACTACCTCATCCTTCATTCTCCTTTTCACCTTGACTCTCTGATGTTCAAAATTTAATACAGTCCTTTGTAAAATGTAATCTCTGGCCACAGTAAGCAAAACTTGAATTTGTTGCCTTAAAACCAGAAGAAAATAGTTCAGAACTAGAAGGAATATAAATTATTGTTATCTAAGTAGCCAAGCTGTTTACCTTGCTGATTCTTTGACAGAGTTCTGTAGAAATTATATTTTTAGTGAAAAAAAACATATAATGATGCTTGTAACACCATAAAACATAGCAGTTTCAGACATTGACATCCTCAATTGTCATTATGACAAAGATGGAACCTATCAATATGAACTTTCTGTGTGAGGAATGTGAGTGGAAAGCACCCAGCTTACACATTTAGGTCATTTAAGTCTTTCGTTTTTATTTATAAAACAGTGAATCTGCCATTCACTCAAACATTCTCTGGTGGGAATCAATTACTGCCATTGAAACACAGACCTGGAAGATTCCCACCAGGAAAGATATCCTGTTTTATAAATAGAGCCCTTTGTACCCAAATAAAAAAGAAAAGTGTTTCATTATACAAGGCTACAGCATTTCCATTAGCCAATGGAATTAGATGATAGAGAAATACAAAATTACATATTATCATGGAACATGAAATCACAGTGGGTTTTTACAACAGATGCTTTATTATGTCAAAATGAAAACTTATCTCTGATTGACAGAATAAATCCAGGCAAAAATGAAGCCTTCCCTTGCAGTTTGGCTACCCTTGCCTTTCATTCCCACAGCTCCTTCTCTGTATGACTGGTCCTATGCAGCGTTGCAGAAATGTGTTGCAGTTGCAGACTCTGACACCCCCTACAATGCAGAACCAGTTGTTCTACTTCGTTTGACAGACAACTGCCCATCACAGTGCTTGCTAGGTGGCAGTGGACAACTCCTAAGGGTTTTTTGCCTTCCTCCAGTTGGGTTTGTGAGAAACCCAGAGAAAAAAAGGTTACATTTGATAGCCATATTTTTTTTAGCCTGATGACTCTAATTTGTTTAAAATATAAAATGTTAAAATCATAGTAGGTTTGAGTGTGCCCTGTTCTCCCCATCGCCCTCACTGGCAGCACAAGACAAGTTAGCACTGATAAACACAGAAGACAAATGTGTGCCATAGTTCAGATGTTCAGAGAGAGGGAACATTATTCAGTACGAGACAGACGAAAACTTATCACCGGAACACAGACCTTGCTGCTTGCAATCACTTGTTTTATGTAATTCTCAAAAGATACAGACAACTGGATTGTTTGAGGATCTTAGATGTGCCAGTTTTCTAAGAGAAATAGAAAATGTGTTTTCTATCATGTCATACGGTTTCTATAATTATTGGGAACAAACACAAAAACAAATGCAAGGGTATCAGTGCTGGTTAAGCAACGGTAATTCAAACATGAAATACTTTTTCGTTTTTTGAGCCTTACACAATTATGGTGGGATATTGCCGGCCAGTAAAATTCTTTGTTTTGTAAGTTAAGTCATTCAACATTCAGATTGAAATGCAACACTATTATTTTAAAAAATGAAATGATTGCGTGCATTTGACCCCCCTCCTCTATATAAAATTACAGTCATGGCACATACCTTATATTAAAATGACCCATCTGCCATGGTCTGCCCAGAACCAGACTGTGTCCTTTACAACATCCCCTAAAATAACTGTACATGTACTAAACAGGGACGTCTAATATTCCTTAATCTGTGTTCAAGTGGATATGTATGTTCTAGAGTCCACTGCAGATCCAGAAGACATACTAAAACACCTTTTTTTGCTCTTCAACCAACTGTGGTTTCTAAAACATTTTTTCACAAATGGCACTCAGCAAAACCCCCCCATCTTCACACAGATTAAAACATATAGGTTAAAGATCCTAAATTACCTAAACTGCTACATACCAACCTAACACAGACAATCTCTATCACTACTCTACAAATCACATAGCATGCCAGTCACTGGAGAAATAAATGCTTAATATTCTTAAGGCACACTAAAATGTGCTTTACTATTAGCAAATCCGTGTAAAGGGTGGCTTTGCTCACCAGTAGTAATGCAGGTAGGTAGAGGTAGCTTCAGTAAACAGCATGCTTGTTTGGTAATTGTTTTACAAGATACCAGTGGGTTTGGGATGACCTGCAGCAAGCATGTCAATCTAATGATTTTTGGCTGATTTTTAACTGAACAGTTTTCTATACTCATGGAGCAATCATATCTTTATATTCTTGTCAAGATATATATATCATTATGTATCCAAATAAACGTTTCAATAATAAATTGATTGAGCCAAATATAATTTGTGTTATGCATGTAATCAATATTCAGTTTATGCAAATGAGTGGTTAGGGCCCCAGTAGATCTACAGCTTCTAGTAACCTTTATCTCCATTCCATTCCATCTCAACCCTTTGTAACATTTGAGTTTGATAAAACTATTTTACACAGACGCAAAGTTTAAAAGGTAAAATGCAGACAAAAAATAGTGCCTTCAGTTCACGGGATGCGCTACTTCTTGCAGCATAGTAAAAAAAAAAAAATGAAAAAAACAAGCATATTTATTCATTTATTTTTATTTTCTTCCATTCATGGAAGAAATGAATTTCATTCATTTTATGGAATTAAACAAACGTGCAGCTCATTATTCTTGCTGAACATGAGCATGTCTAAGTAGAACCAAGGGGTGTCCCAGTTGTACGGGACAGAGCTGTCCCATTTGTCCCAACCAACTGTCAGGGTAGTACTTGAAGGGAGCTCAAAGATAGTAAACATCAAGCAGGAATTTAAACCCTCCTAGATTGTAAGCTCTTCAGGGCAGGGTCCTCTCCTCCTCCTGTGCCACTGTCTGTATCTGTCTGTCATTTGCAACCCCTGTTTAATGTACTGCGAGTGTGTAATATGTTTGCACAATATAAATCATGTTCATTATTATTAATACTAATAACAATAATAATAATAATATTAATAATATCTGACCTTATGTTTTGTATGTTTAATAATCTTTTAGCAAAATTAAATCAGGATATATTGTAATACAGCCCAGAGAGTTCATAATACAGGGTTTCTTGCCAGCACAAACTAAAAAGCTGTCTATCTGCTACAGAATATAAACTATAAGATTTTTTAACTACATCTGACTGAAATGGAAAGATGCAGAGAGGGAGAGATCCACACCAGCCTATTAAGTAGGAACAGTATTGTTTGGGACGTTTACTTGATTCATCTTATTGATTAGTGTTTGTGAAAGCTTCAGGGAGGTTTGGGGTCACCTAGAGATTTAGATCATGATTTGAACATTCCATAAAAGGTCTCATTAAGTGTTTTTTCATTATTGTGAGCTGCTAAATCCAGAGATTACAGTGATATTAGGCTTTACCTACAGCATTATATTATTTGTTAGCTAGTAAACTAAAGTGGATACAATGGTTTTCTAAATGTAGTTCTTCTAAATGCTAGTAGTAAATAATGGCCATCTTTTCTAAAAGCTCATTTTGCTTTTGGAAATATTGTGAAGTCTAAAAAAGTAGCTATTTTAGGGCTTATCTGTGTAACAACTATGATTTTTCTGTCAATTCCAGACATAGTCATTTTTGTTGTTAACGTTCTTTGCTATTAATAGCTGTATTTACTTGTTTATCTAGAAAAACAAAAAGCTGTACATTTTCCATATCAATACTCTGAAGCTTGCTAGGTCATGCATGACCAACAATCCAGCACTGACTTACAAACATTTTCCAAAGTCTTCAGACTGCCAGTTTTCATAGGTAATTATAAATGAAGAAAGTTCATAATTTCATAACCAACTACCTCTGAGGACGATTGATGAAGGTGAATATTAATTTTAACTTACCTTACGCCACATAAATCTTTAGGCTGAACTCTAATGCCTTACCTTTCTTTTTTGCACACTTGTAGATAGTCTTCTGCTGTGCTAAAAATAATTATTCCCATTTCCCTGCACGCAGTGACTTTCCAACAACAATAATTAGAGGCCGCAGCGGATATTTTGAGGCTATCTCATCTCCTGTCTGATGAATTAATAGAATTATCCAGCCCACTTCTCCCCATCCATGCTGTTCTGCCCCACTCTTTTTTGGTATTTGATTTCTTAAGTATTTAAAGTATTATATTTGCTTTATCACTTCACAAAACCAGAGAATAGGACATTTAAGGTACAAAAAATAGGTAAAACAATTTACACATTAATTAGTAATGATGAAATTCACAAAAACAACCATAATATTTGAATCCATGACTATGGTGTTGCAATCATATTACTTTACTGTCAACATATTTCTCTACGCGATTCACATACTTTGCTACATCAGGAGAAACATCAGTTTTAGTGTATAATGCATCACTCATTGTCCAATCGTGGTCACAATCTTGGGGAAATATCAATACCATAAAGAAGAAAGTCAAAGGATTTGGGACCAACACCTGAGATAATAAAGAACCGTGGAGAACACAGCCACGTCTTAACTACCATGCAGATCCTCATTGGCTCATGCAAGCCCTCAGATCCATAATCATAGATACCAGTTGGTTATAACAATCTCAGATGCGCTCCCGCCCCCAATCTCAGATTTTTTACTTTACATAAAAGGTTAGACAACCCTGTTTTTTAAGTAAAAATGTTGTTTATTAGTGTTTTTTTAAGTGCAACACCCATTTTTTTCTGGCTAGGTGATCAAGAATGAATGGGAGGGCGGAGCCTCCCAGTATACCTACCTCATGCATCCCAGGAGGCTCTTGCTTGCCTATACTCGGGCATACGAAAAAGGCATACGCAGAAGAAGACCTTTTATCAATAGGGACAAAAATGCCGATCTTAAGCATGCGCAGTGCGATCAGCAAGTTTTTTTTAACAATCTACGTCACCTGATCTTGCACCTGCACAGTGCAAAATTAGGTGATGTAGTAAGAAGAGAGGGGAAGATGTCGCCACCTGGCACTCCCTCTACGCTGGGCTGAAGACAGATACTGGGACTACGGGGGACCCGATGGAAGAAACTTCCCGATGGATAGACTGATCTGCGGGATTGAAAGAAGAAGTGTGATTTTTTTGGGGAGATTTACTTCCTCTTTAAGGCAAGGTTCTTCACGTTTCTATACCAGGTGTTGTACCCTAATCCTGTGGCTTCCTCCATCTTTATGGTGCTGATATTTCCGCAAGATTGTGACCACGGTTGGACAGTGAGTGATGTATTATACACTATATTCAGTTTCTCCTTACGAAGGTAAATATGCAAAACATGTAGCAGAAACGCATCAGCTGTAAAGTAATATGATTGTAGATCCATGGTCACATATTCAAATATTACTGTTTTTTTTATTTTATCAATACTAATTAAAGTGTAAATTGTTTTAACTATTTTTTTGTATCTTTGTAACCATCCTTTGGTTTCTTAAATATGTTTAATAGACATGGTACAGGGATTAAGGACCCAAATAATTTTTTTATTATAATTTTCTATTCATTACTGGTTTAAAGTGAAACTATCATGTTTTCTGTTTTTTTTTGTATTCTGTTCACTTCTGAAAAAAGTAAAAAAATGTACTTTCTGAAATAAAAATACAATTTTAGTTTTAAAAAAAAGTGTTAAATTGTAACATCATTAAAGTGGGGATACAAATTTCCTCATAATTCATATTTCTAGATTTGGGCTAACACAGGCTTTAAATCAAGATACAATGCTCCGCACAATTTAGCTTTTAAAAGTCCCCTTTCTGTTGAGAGTTTTAGGTTTGATGCTTTTTACCTGCCTTAGGACAAAGCACATCTGACTAAAAAAAAGTGCTTTAGAATAGCAGTCATCATCTAGAACATTTAAAAGATTTGGGTTCGGCAATTTATAACTGCCCATGTGTATTTATTGTGTTATAGTTCTGTGGCTTTTGGGTGGGAAGGACAGGTTAGAAGTGGATAGTTTATGCTTTGCTGAAGGCCAGGCTGTCTGGTAGCAGACCATGCTCCATTACTTTTAAGAAAATGGAAATAATATAGCCCATTGTCTTTACTGTGAAATTTGTTTGCTAAGGGTCCGCTTCATACCTACCAAACTTTAAAATATAAGCTGCAAAGCATATTAAAGGCACAGGGCTTACAATATTTCATGAGCTAAAATAAACCTGCAACAAACTTAGGCAAAGTAGATAAACAGAAATCTTTTTTTGGGAGCTGTAAAAGACCTTCTTTTCCTGTAAAACCTACCCAATTTCCTTAGCCTTCCAGCTGTTCTCAGATAAACCCACCCCACAATGCATCTCACAAATATTCTTCTTTGTGATCTAGACACCTCAAAAGCTGCATATACACTCTAGATTTTTCGTATCGGAAATTATCTTTTACAATTGTTTCCAGGGACTAAAGACTGGAAGATGAACGAACAAGTGCTGTACATACATCGTTGTTCTATGGAGAGGGTAGGGGGAAGAACGAGCAAGCAGCACCCCGCTGTGCTCTCCTCCCTTCATTTCCATTGTGGTCGCGTCTTATGTCGTTCATGGATCCGCCAGTACACGTCTGATTCTCATCCGAGACAAGCCCTGAGGCTCATATCGGCCAAGAATCATCTGACGTGTGTACATAGGCGAACTGGGATTTGTCTGTCGGCAAGACTTTTCCAAATCCTTTTGGGCCCAGTGTCTGTGTTGTTTTGGCCACCTCAGTCTTATCTTTTTATTGGCTTTTCTCCAATAGGGCTTTTTCATTGGAACTCTCCTTAGAAGGCCAGCTTCCCGCTGTCGCATCTTCATTGCAGATGTTGAGATTGGTGTTTTGCAGGTCCCATTTAATGAAGTTGTCAATTGAGGACCTGGGGCTAATTGAGTGAATGCTTCTCAAACTTTAGACTCCCAAGATATTTATCCGCTTGCACTGCTGTGCACCTTCCACTGCCCTTTCTATTGCGATTAGAGTCAGTTTGTGGTGCTCTGCGAAGGGAGTAGTACAAGCCTTTGTGGGAAATCAGTTTTTTGGTAATTTCTCCCATGGAATAGCCTTCATTCCTTATTACATAAATAGTTTCTGACCATTTTGAGTCACTAGTCAAACCCACATAATGCAACAGATTGTCAACTAGTCTGAAGAAGGACAGTTTTATTTCTTGTTTAATCAGTGTAACTGTTTTCAGCTGCACTAAGATAATTGCAGAAAAGGTTTTTTAATTATCAGTTAACCTTTTACACCAGCAGACCTGTATTAGTAAATACAACATTTTATTGGAACTTAAGACTAATTGTTACTGATAATGGGCTATCTACATTTATACAAATATTCCATTTGTTGACACTTATTTCCAGCTACCATAGTCATTTACAATGGTAACAATAGCTGGACAGCATTTTTGATTGATTTGATTATTGTTATCAAATGAGGATATTATCATGTTATCAAATGAGGATATTTGTAACTGACCTGAAAACTTTTAACAGATGTTTATCTCCCCCCATTTCAAATTCAGCTTCTTTGTGACACATTTGGGCTTATCACTCCCACTAGGGCACCCCTCTCTTTTAAATCTAATCTGATCTAAAATAACAAAGCAGTTGGGTTAAAGTTGTGATTACTTGAAGGTATAACATTACAACTCTGGAGGTTCTTGGGTTGACGTATTATTTATTTTGCCCCTTCTTTTCCAAGCTGCCACTCAAAATCAATTACCCAGTATGGAAAGCTTTAAGATTGCTGCCACTTTCTCCATTCATCCTTTCCAGATTTTTTTTCAGGAAAACTAATTAAACTCATTAAAGTTATTTTGTCTAGGCTGGCACAGATTTAAATCCCTTTGCATGCCTCATCAGACTTATTAATATAACAAAAGGAGTTATAAAGCTGTTTCTCCGATATGGGTTTCAGCTTGCTTTTATTTACCACTAAACACATTGCAGCAGATCGGCATATGTATGATAGCAGCCTTTGTGCTTCATCTTCCAATGTCGGCTTTTATATGCATCTTAGGAAGTGATTCTTGGGGTTTATGTGTTTCTCTAATGTTTATTTTCAGACAGAAAGCCCATTATGTGATAGCTGACGGGATTAGACGCTTGGTTTCCTACACACATTGTAGCACCTATTTGCATTTGGTTGAAAGTTAAAATCATGTTTACTGTGCATTGTCTGGTGCAGATTATAAAAAAAGGATCTGGCGTGTGTGCATCTCGCCGTTTTGCTTATGCCTTTGAACTTGGCAAGAAATTAGCTAATTATACTTTGCAATGTGTTATGATGTAAATTGGGGATTCATGTATTGTAGACAAGCTGTGGAGTTTGTAATATTTATGTATGATCACATACATGTAAGCTTTTGTGATTACCAGAATTAGTCCACAGTATGCTTACAGTACTGGAATAGCAAATACCAGAATTAGTGGCAGAATTAGTCTAATGGTAAAACCACTTACAAAGCTGGAAAACCCATGATGTTGTAGGCCAATAAAGCAGAACAAAGACCTCCACGCCCTGTAGTCTTTCTACCTTCTCTCCTTCCTGACCCCCAACCTACACTTTTTTTTTATTTCTGCAATCAAAAAATTTTATCTGCCTGATAGCTTTTTTTTTTTTTAAATAGACTTACCTGTCCCTTTTCTGTTATGGGGGCATTTATGTTCTTCCTGCTTCGCTTCCTGATTGCAGCCATCTTGATTGGCCAGGATGATAAAATTGCATGGGGTTCAATTCAGTTCCGGCAGCCCAGGGTAATACCAGGATACCACATGCATCCCGACATCCTTTGCTGAGCTGCACATGCGTGGCACAGCATTGTTTTTATAGGAAGACAGGGATCAGGAGGTAAGTATGTCTCATTGTAGAGGAGAAATCACTGGTCCTTTTCTGCAGTAAAGATCTGCCTGATAGCAGATATTAAAAAAATCAAATCCAGGAATAATTGTTTAACTTAGATCATTACCTGTATGTTTAAATGCAAGTAGCAGACTTCTGTTATATTGTGCACAGAAGGAATTTTAGCTTTGTTTTCATTAGCTGGTTCTTACTGTCCAACCAGTATGTTGGTGACCAAGCTGAACTGCATGTGCGTATGCTGTGCATATATGGATTACCAGGAGTGAAAAGATTTACAAATACATTGTTGACTTTGTATTTATTCAAAAAAATATGGATAATGTCACTGTGTTTTATAAAATAAGCAACGTTCCTTTAGCAGACAAGGAATTTGGTTTATATAAATTCACATATACAGTATGTCTATTCTTCCTCTATGTAATATGGGTTTCCTTTCATTTTCATTTTGGATTTCCTCAGTTCCTCAATTCTTTGTGGCTTTTACTTTGTCTTTGTTCCTAACAATATTGTTTATTTTTTGCTATCAACACTTTTTTGCCTCTTTTAAAGTGTTTTTTTTGCCACATAATAACACAGAGGTCACTTATTAGTAGTTGAAAACACAATTCGTTGCACCACACCAATTACTAAAAGATAGCAAAAATAGTAGCTAGAGAAATTCATTCAACTGCATTAAAAATGCAATGATATTTGTAAAAACTCACAACAGATCCTAAATGATCAATCAATGCTAAGTGTAGGAAAATTAATCAGAATTAATTAGCATCTAAATAAAAGCATTTGCATAAATTCACAAGATAGCCTGGATTAGCTTGAGTACATATGGTATCAAAATACGTTTTGCCTTATTTATTAAAGCTCCCCAAGGACGGAGAGGTGATCAGAAGCTGGGTGATTCAGCAAACCTGGAATGGATCTGGTCAAGAATTCAAAACAATTGCTAGCAAAAAGCAAATAACTTTCAAGACATCAGTTCCAGGTTTACTGGATCACCCAGCTTCACTGATGAAAGTGTATCCTCTCCAGCCTTGGACAGCTTTAATAAATCAGGGCCATACAGTTGCAAACAAAAGTTATAGGCATTTGCAAACAAACAAAGGATTCTTTCCAATGCAGCAAATAGTTTTAGTTTACACATGCATCACTAAAATGAACCAAGTTACTACGTACAGCACTGAAGTAAAGCTATGTTCCACATACTTTACATTATACTGGAGCTGCAAACATTAACTGCTTATAAATGTACACTGACAAAAAATACCAGAAAATTTGTAAACAAACCCATATGATTAATTTGGAGGGAGTGCTATAACTTGGTGTACCACACCCCTTGGTTATCACAAATTCCAAAACAGAATTGAGAGTTGAGGGTTTTTTAGGTGCTATTGACTTTCCCACATATTTTTTAAAAGAACATTCATCATTAATATTTATTCACAATTTCTCAATAAAAACAACATCACATAATACAGGTAGTCCCCGGGTTAGGGACATCCAACTTATGGACGCCTCCTAGAAATGAATGGGGCTTCCCTGCTCTATCCTGTGCAGGACAGAGACTTAAAGGGGGGAGGGAGGGGGCGGTTTGGTTGACTTGCAGAAGAAATTTTTTGCTAACACAACTGAGGTTGTGGGTGATCTAAGGGGGTGAGCTCTTCCTGCAGCCTCTTTTAACTTTTTAATGACAATACAAACTCTGCAGTTGTTTCTCCAAAAGTTAATAAATGTCTATGCTCTATAAAGTTTTTTTTGTTTTGCTTTGTTTTTGATTGGCTCACAGTGAGGATTTTTTACAGTAACTGACACCACACTGCCTAATAATATGTTGAGACAAACATCTGTCCTAATTGCATTTATTATTATAATGTACCTGTTCCGAATTACATACAAACTCAACTTAAGAACAAACCTACAGTTCTTATCTTGTATGTTACTTGGGGACTACCTGTATACAAATATTATCTTCATACATTTTACATTTGTTGTTAACAATATTTGTTTTGATTGTTATAGCTTCATCAGAAGAACAATATTCAATACCTTCATATATGATTTTCATTGCTTTGAGATGCCACTCCTATCCACGACCACTAGTTGCTCAGAAATCGTTTTATATCAAATGAGAATCCCTTACATATAAAACATTTTTCAAACACAATATATTATTCTTTGGGAGCAGAGCCAAGGAGGGGGAAGCAATTAATTCTTCCTATTTACAAACACAGTGTTCCATTCCCTTTAGCTGCTGTTGCTCATCTCAGTCTAAAGTTTGTTCTGTATCATTTTTTTTTTAAGATAATGTACTTAGCCTGAAACATCACTCAGATTGTTTGTTCTTGGGTTTAGATATTCTTAATATCCCCAGAGCATAATTGGTAGAAATGTAATTTTATACCATTTATTTTGGGCAAAGAAAAGTTTGAACGTGATATGATCAGCCTTCATAGAGCTTTAAAGCTAATAGGCATGGGTTTTCTAAAATCTTCATACATTTGAGACCTAAAGGCTTTTTCTTTGTGTTTTTAGTACAAACAGTTACATAGTTAATAAGGTTCTAAAATGACTGATTGCCATTGAGTTCAGTCTCTAATATAATGAAAAGTATTATATTATAAAAGAAAGCTACATAGAAGAACATGATTGTATGGGAAATTCTAACCTTGACAGAAAGGAGGAAATAATGCACAGGCAGGATTTCTAAAAGTAAAGTGGCTCTTAACTTAATATTGAGAAATAAATTGGATAGTGAGTCAGGCCATGTTCACAGAACATATTATTTGAATTTTAAGAACAATCCTTATCCTAAAAGCTCTCTATTATGATCCATAGAATTAACCATTACACACAGTGAATGCAGTAAATCCAATGATGATGGCTGATGAAGATCTTTTAAAGAAGATGCTGGCCATAATAGACCTAAAGTAGACCTTTACTTAAAAAGTAAGGATTTACTCTCCTAAAAGGAATATCTAAAATTCAGAAATTGTGCCTAAGCAGTACCCATGTCTTAAATTCTCTGTAAAAAAAATAGCAGTGGATTTCTGATGCCAAAAGATCCTTTCTGGATCTCTGTAGTGTGAGATGATCTAAAGCACTGGTGTCAAACACAAAGCATGTGGGCTGAATCTGGCCCGACTGGCCATTTTATCTGACCCATGGTGCCGCATCCAAGTGCCTGAAAGCTAGGTAGAAGCAAGGTGGTCCACACAAGTGCATGACCACGGTGCAAGCAGAAGGACCCCAATTGCTTTTTCACACTCCTGCCGAGACCCAGTACTAAGCACGAGTCCCGATCCAGCTGCCAGCAGAATGCTGCTGCTGCTCCAGGTATGAAATACCAGTGGGATGCTACATTAGCAATGTCTCCACCAGCCTCCACCTCAGCACAGTCAGTGACTCTATTACCCTCATATAGACAGACCAGGATAGATCAGGTACAACAAACTGTGAAAAAGCTGCTAGGAACAAAAGAACGATCACTCCCAAAATGTCCAACAAGAGGAAAGTTGATGCAGAAGTGAGACATTTTAATGAAAGAGGAGAAAACCAATATTTGTTCATGCTTCACGAAGGCAAACATGTTCTTACAAAGATGACGTGTGATATGGTGTCTAAGGGTGAAGAAGGATCTATACTTCTACTAAGACTATGTTTCCTAATAAAAAGTTTGGCCCGTGTGTTTTAGATTTCGGACCCTTATGTGATTTGAGTTTGATACCCCTGATCTAAGGCATTGCTACTTCTTACTAGTAGTCTTGTGTGATTTGTTTAATACTGTGCTGATGACTATTCTCCTTGTTAGGGAGGAAGCTGTACCTGACAACCCAAAGTAAAAATCATTCTCTACTTCTTGTCCACCCATTCTATAGATGTCTGTTTTCTCCACCTCTCCTGTTGCTTCTTCAATTTACCCCGAACAGCCATCAGAATACCAGTCATAAAGAAGCCGCGGGTCACCTTTACACAGGAACACCGTGCAGTACAGGGCATGGCAATTTTGTAATGGCTAAAATATTCAGCCTTAGAGAGAAGGCCAATTTACTATCAGCTTGCCTTATTTAAGCACATCTTCCACGGCTCAGTTCATCTTAACTTAGATAAGACTGATGGAAGATTCTCTTCTGACACTCCATGCCACAGAGACCCAGCAGATGGTGCGTTACTTATTCTTACACCCATCAATTTCTGTAGACCAGTAAACGTAAAGGATACTAAACTGTATTTCATCAATTAACAATACTTCAAATAACGTTGTTAGGAAAATATGGACAGAAGCACCGAGCAGCTGTCTTCATCTGATGAGATTTGTCCTCAAGTGAGAATCAATGCTTTAGCAAGAGTGTACTCTTGTTTTCTAAATTTGGTAAATTATTTTGCATTGAAAAAGTGCAGCTTTAATTCTCAGCTTTTAGTCTGCTTTTCAGTCTGTAGATAGGACAGATGGTCACTAGTGCAAAGGGTTTTTTTCAATAAGCAAGTAATTGTTAAGAATCTGTTTCTAAAGAGTGGTAAAGAAAATGTATATGACAAAAATTACTACAAGACATTTTTGCCTGATAGTACCTCCGATATACCTCTGAAACCCTATCAAATTCTTTCATGTGAGGGCAGTATATGCAAAGCCCGCTTCAAATACTGATACTTGGATTTTTATTGGATGGTAATAGCAGTTTATTATTTGCTTTTATTTTTCCACATACTTTTTATTATGGGGTTTCAGACAGCAGGAATGAAAATACAGCAAAAGAATATAAAATATAACATATTGACAGTGATAACTTTAGGGAAACACAATGGAGAGAACAACGGTGTAAAAATCTCACTCCGTTTGAAGAACATTCAAAACTTTGTACCATTGGTATTTGTAAACCCATTTGTTTTCTATTTTTTACAAACCAGGGTGGTGAAAGAGGAGGGATGAGTAAAAAGAGTAATGTTATTATTTAATCATAAACAAGTATGTCAATCCACGTCTTGGAAGGTTAAATCAATGGATTGCTGGACAACAAAATCTGCATGTTAAAGCACCTAAAGATGCAAGTGATCACCGCCAGACATTTTGGGAGAAGATAGCTTCCTGTTATTATATTTGTAAGGAGAAAATTAACTATTTTTGTATGCATTTTACAAAGAGGTGGGGCTGCAGATTACCATAATTTTGTCACTTTAACAAACAAAAAAAGCTGTTGGTAGATGTACAGTGTAGAATCCTAAATACCAGGCCACTTCCAATGTACAGGGCTTAAAAACTAGTTAATAATGTTTAAACTTCAGCAGTTATTTCCACAAATTCCATTTGTCCTTTTATTATAATGGGCAATCCCATTGGCCAAGGGAAATATGTGAGTGGTCACAGGGAGGGAAAGTTTCAACAAAGTTTCAACAAAACCTTAAAGCAATGAAACTTTACCTGATCTGATAGAAACAACTGCAGGTATGCTCAGGTCCTGGATCCTAGCCCAATATACATGTCAGCAGGTTTTCTTTTTCATGTAAATGGTGAATTCCTTTTATAGCAGCAGAAAGGTTGGTGTCTATGATATAAGAAATGTCAAATGTCTAACACACTTTACACTTAGCATGTACAGTGGTCATCGGTTTAGAGCCTGCAGCAGACTAAAGGCATTAATAAGGGTCTAAAGTAAAGATGGGTGATGCAGCAAACCTGGAATGGAATTCTTCAAAGTAATTTGTTATTTGCTAGCAAATGTTTTTTATTCTGGACCAGATCCATTCTAGGTTTTCTGGATCACCCAGCTTCACTAATGAAAGTGTATTTTATTTCAGCCTTGCGTTGATTGAAACTTATTGACTATTTTTAATGATAAAAGGTAAAGTTTTATTTGATTACACTGTTGCTGTATTTTGTAAGATGTCATGAATTTATTCATTCACGTAAAAAACTGAAAAATGCTGTGCTAAGCAATTACTTGATATAAGCAGATAAGCAGCAATATTTTACTGCTGATTGTTTTTACATGTTGAGAATATAAAACTGTAGCCTACAGAAAAATCTATACCTTTTGGGAGTGAAAATCACCTATTATTTTGTTAGTTCAAACAGCTTTTTTGTACTTTGGTGAATAAGAGCAATTTAAGAAGCAAATCTTCAAACACAAAAAAGGACTTTCATTCACTGGAAACTCAAACAACTCTTTCTTTCAAATGACCTGCTTTTAAAAAATTGGTTTGTATTATATTCAGAATTAAGCTCCTTTTATCAGTAGCATTCATTATAATATAGGAGAAGGACCAGAGTAGAAATTTCCTCCATTTTCTTCTGCGCTGCAGGACATTTTGCACTATTTTTGTGACAAAGAATTTGACCAACCAGAGGCAAAAATGGATAATTTCTGCAAATGATTGATAATTATCCTCCTGGCCGGTTCATTTCTGCCCGGATTTATGTTTATAAAATTTATTTTTCATGAAAATGTGTTTTACAGTATAACAGCATGAGTATAATAAAGTTTGAAACACAAAATCATGTCAAAATAATGAATTGAAAAAAATATATATATATATTTTAAATAATTAAAAAAAATAATATTATACTCATAATATTTTATTATACTGTAAAATAAATGTTGATGAAATGTTCAGGGCACTATCTGCATGGAGTTTGCGTGGGTTTATTCCGAGTACACTGGTTTCATCCCACATTCCAAAAACATGCAGTTAGGTTATTGGCTTCCCCCAAAACTGTAGGGTTTTTTGTGAACTCACCTCTATTCCTGCTTGCCAAGTGGTAGGTATACCTTTGGCCCTTGTTCCTGCAGTTGTCTGTATCATTGCCAGTGGAGAGTGCCCTATTGTGTATACTGGTCTTTATTACCTAAAATGTACGCATATGTTTACACACCATAACACATTATAGGAGCTTAAGTTGCACCTGGATATCTTCATTTTTTGTTATACATGATATTTGCATCTGTTTTGTGTCACTTAACTACATATTTTGAATATAGGTAACACATATTGTGCCTGATTTATTAAAGATCTCCAAGGAAAAAATAAACTATCAAGGGTGAACCTGGGTGATCCAGCAAATCTGGAATGAATTTGGTCGGGGACTGAAAACATAAAAAAACACCCATAATCATCTCCAGTCTTGGAGAGCTTTATTAAATCAGACCCATTGGGCCTGACTTAATAAAGCTCTCCAAGGCTGCAAAGAATACCTTTCATCAGTGAAGCTGGGTGATCCAGCAAACCCAGAGTGGATCAGGCCCAAGATTCAAAATATTTGCTAGCCAAGGCTGGAGAGGATGCACTTTCATCAGTAAACTGGGTATTCCAGTAAACCTGGAATTGATTTCTTCAAAGTCAAAAACCCAATTCCCTCTCATCTACTCCGTGCCCATTCCTCCACCCTGGCCCCTGCCCTGACCGAACTATTCAACCTCTCCCTTTCCACTGGTAAATACCCCTCAGCTTTCAAATATGCCATAATTCTCCCTATCTTAAAAAAACCCTCACTGGACCCCTCCCTACCCTCTAACTACCGTCCTATCGCCCTTCTCCCATATGTCTCTAAACTTCTTGAATGCCGTGTCTACAAAAGACTCATTCATTACCTGAGCACCAACTCTCTCCTTGACCCCCTCCAGTTTTGTTTTAGAGCTGCCCACTCCACTGAAACAGCCCTTACTAAAGTGGCCAATGACCTTATCAGAGCTAAGTCTCAAGGCAACTTTTCCCTGCTCCTTCTCCTTGATCTTTCCTCTGCTTTTGACACTGTTGATCACCTGTATTAGTCTGTCATTTGCAATCCCTATTTAATGTACAGCGCTGCGTAATATGTTGGCGCTATATAAATCCTGTTTAATAATAATAATAATAACCCTTCCTGATGACATCAGTGAGATCAAGCACTGTCGCAGGAGTCATCAGATGACCCAGAAGCGAAAATGATTGTTATGTGAGACATAAGTGGAAGCAGTAGGACGAATATAAAATGAAGACTACACTGTATTTTCCAGGTTTAATAACTAAATGCTTATAAACTGATAAGATAACTGCTATAAAATTAAAAGTTTCAAAGTCCGCTTTGAGGACTGGACTGACAATTGATAAAACCAATGCATGCAGAAGAACAACAAAAATAAATAAATAAACATCATCACAGTTCTGAGAACAAACAAAACAAAGATAGTCACCTTTTAAAATTTTAAAATGATATACTGGTTAAAATTGTATCGGGAAAGTGAGAAGGCATCATTTTGTTTAAATGCATGGCTGGGAAATCCTCCCTGGAGTCCAGGGACATTAAAATTTCTTAGATGGTTCCCTGCTGGCATGGTAATGTAAGAGTGCCAGAGCACAAGATGGGTCTAAGCCTTGCCGCGTGCTGCCTCCCCTGCAGAGTCACATCAAAGAGCATGAAATGGAAAGCAGCAGAGATGGCAAATAGAGAAACAAAAAGAAAAGACATGAAAATGGAAAAAACAACAATAGAGATGGACAGGCAGAAAAGGTAGATATCACCATTAATCTATTATGAAACAACTACGTATTTCTTGAGAAAGTAATTTAATGCAAAGGTGCACGGTGTACTCAGACTAAATATATATAAAGATATAAATCTTGCACTGTGCAGGAGCGAGGTCGGGTGAAGTGTCTTCCTCCAAATATAAAAAAGAGTGAGATTGAGAACTTTTTCTTTATGTTCGGGGAACGACCCTGATGGCGCATACCCGATTTCAGGAGCAGTCCGCAGCCTTCTGGGATATGTGACATATGTAATCCAAGATGCTGTTGGTTTCCCTTTTAGTCATGAAGGTAACGGGCCTGATTTATTAAAGCTAAGACTGGAGAGGATACACTTTCATCAGTTAAGCTGGCTGACCCAGCAAACCTAAAATGGGTCTGGTCCAGGTTTTAAAACCTTTGCTAGAAAATTTTTATTATTAAACAGGATTTATATAGCACCAACATATTACACAGCGCTGTACATTAAATAGGGTTTGCAAATGACAGATTAATACAGACAGTGATACAGGAGGAGAGGACCCTGCCCCGAAGAGCTTAGAATCTAGTAGGTGGGGGAATTTTCACACAATAGGATAGGAGATATGTAGTGGTGGGAAGTAGTGATGGTTTCAAAAGGCAGAAAAAGAAGGCAAGTTTGAAAAAATGGGTTTTGAGCGCTCTTTTAAACTGTACATTAAATAGGGATTGCAAATGACAGACTAATACAGACAGTGATACAGGAGGAGAGGACCCTGCCCCGAAGAGCTTACAATCTAGTAGTTCTGCAAATGTAAAGGACCCAGTCTGGATCTTTCTCTTTGTGAGATTGGGTAGTTGGTCATTTATATTTGTGAAATGCCTACTGATGATGTGCAGCCATTTTTACACATTCACAGAAAGTGACGAGACACTTCTTCTAGCACTCTGTGTGGAATCTCAAAGCCTCCTGAGATATGGGACGTATCCCAGGCATCTGTCGTTGTCAGTCTTTCTTGCGGTGGCAAAAACCCTAGATAAAGGGTTAAGAGAAAAATATTAAACGTAATAAAGGAAAAATAATAAAAAATAAAAATCACACTTTTTAGCTGTGTAAGGGATCAAGCAGTTCTATAACCACAAATTAAATGTTTGTGTATTTTTTTAAGTAACCTGTGTTACAGAGAATTTTGTTTTTTCAATGTAACATATGATCTACTGTTTAACAGATAACCGCTACGCAAAGTTATTAATGTACGAGTATTTGTTAATGCTGCTTTTATTTCAGTCACACATGACAAGACTTTTATAGTTTCTTAGAAGACCAGAAATGAGAGTTTCCTAGGACAAGCTGCCAACTTGTCACTTCTTTCTCAGTCTCTGCTGGTTTATCACACACAGAATCTGTGAAGACACATTAAGATAAACAGCATGCTGTGAGCACATCTGGAAATGTACAATGATTAGATTAATTTGTTGGTGAATGTCATTTAATAGTGCTCTGAAAATGCTTGTTTGGCACTGATACATTCTAATGCAATAAGAACTGAAACAAGTCTTTTTTGACTTTTTTGTTGATTGCCATTAGACAATATATGTTTAATGTAGATCTGTAGTGTGATGACATTGCCTTATACTAACTTTGTTGCCCTAGATAATATATAACTGTGATTCTTTATGACCTAGACAACTAGAAAAGCCAGGTTGGTGATCTCAGATTATTATAGTTAAAGCAGAACAATAGAAGAGCAAATCGCCCATTCGCGTTTTATCGCAGAGTTACACCATCTTTCTCTACTTTTTTTTCCCGGAGACCATCTTCAGCCTCCTTAATTGACGTGTCAGGATGGCGGTTCATTCACCCCAGCACATGCAAAGGAAGCAAGGATTGCTGGGTGTGCAATCAACATTCCTGGTCAGGCATTTGTAAATTTCATGATATGTAACATATATAGGTCTTGATCCTTTCTCAGCCTAGAACTGGACAGTGAAGGGGAAGCAGTAGTTTGAAGAGCTCGTTTCTCAATTGCTTTACTTTCTTCTTCTTTTACCTTTTCCCTTGTTAGCACTGCAGTAAGCACTACTAATTTGCACCTTGTGCTGCTTTTCTCTCTCCTAGTCTGAACTCTTTAAAAGGGATTACAAACGGGTGGAAGCCAAATAACCTAACTGCATGTTTTTGGAATTTGGGGGGAAACCAGAGTACCCGTAGGAAACCCACACAAGCACGTGGGGAACATGCAAACTCCATGCAGATAGTGTCCTGGCTGAGATTTGAACCTGGGACCTAGTGTTGCAAAGGCCAACTTGGAATGGCTTGCATTTAAGAAATACATTTATTGAATATACTGTATGTACAAAGTATATATAGCTGATGTTTTTATTAAGTATATGGCTATAATAACTGATTGTTTAATCCGCTCATAACCTAAGTTTGAAGTGTATTTATAGCCAGTTGTTTATTTTTTGGATAGAGTAGGAAAGGATATATGTCTTGAAGATCCCTTTACCTACGTTTAAAAGTGATGGCAACATTTTAAATTTTCAGTAGGAACTGGAACCAGAATAAAGGTTAAATCTTCTGCCTGGAGTAAGCTTGACACATATTACCCCTACTAGGAGGTAATCAGCCAATAATGCTGAAAAAAGTCCCAGTCCAATGTTTTGGGCTAAAAAAGAACTTTTTCTCATGGAGGGAGCTGCAATGAAGGTATTGTAGTGGCACTCAAACTGTCTACCCCAAATGGCTGGCACTCAGGGCAGAATAAGTAAGGATATTTGCCCCTGGTTCCTGCCAAAACCTACATTTGTATGTGCGTTTATAACTGTTAAGAACTTTGGCCATTTAATCTCCTCTGATGCATAAGCTGATGTAAATGGTAGAGTGATCTGTATCAAACCCTGTGCTAACGTCAACACTATATAATTAATATAAACATTGAGTACTTATGTCCCCGCATATAACTGAAACGCCTGCCGATCCAATTACATTTCTGTGACTGGTTGTCAGATTCCTTGTAGTATTTCTTGATTATTCAATAACAAATACCACTGATTGCATTTTTACTCAAACCTATGTGTTTTTTTTTTTCATAGCTGGTGTATAATTTGTCATTCTCTATAAACCACAAATCAAGTTGCTTTTTCACGCCCACAAATCAATATCTTCTTTAAGGTCACCGTTATAGTTAGTCTTAGTTGTTTATGCAGGTATTACTAAGTTTTATCAGTTGAAAACACAACATATTCTGCCCATCTAGCTTATTCTCCCCATTCAAACCCAGCTTGTTAAAGGACACCCACATGATCTAACATCAGCTCCTGCTGCCCTACCTATACCACTCCGACAATATTTGTGTACAAGGCAGATAACTTCAACCGTGCCCCACCTTGGATCCCACAGGGGGCCCAGCATTACTATCATCCACTCTCTGAACGTGAGAGGTACTGTCCTATTATCAAGCAACTTGATACAGGTGGTGCAGGTGGTTGGGCTGCCATTTAAAAAATGTTTTGCTTTAGAGGAATCCTTTTTACGTGTTCAAGCTATTTACAAAAAGCATACAGTTCTCTCTGCCAGAGTGGTAATGCTGAGTGCTTTTCTGTCATCTTATTAGATAGTTGGTAGTTTTGCCTATGAAAGCATGGCGGTATAATGGTATACAGTAAAAGATAAAAGTAATAAGAAAGTATTTAGGTAGCACTCTGGCCTTTGCAGAGCTGGATCCCAGGTTCAAATTTAAGCTAGAACGTTATCTGCATGGAGTTTGTAGGTTTATCCCATGTTTGCATGGGTTTCCTCTGGGTACTCCAGTTTCCTCCTACATTCCAAAAACATGCAGTTAGGTTAAGCGCTGCGTAATATGTCGGCACTATACAAATACTGTAAATTAAAAATGTACACACTCTGTTGCCTTATCTTATGACTCCCTGGAGGTCTTCATGGGTGGTACAGGGGGACTGGGAGTAAGGAATCCTCCCTCTTTCCACCCATTCTTCATTTACCCTTACTCCCACATCACCCCTTCCTGCAGTAAAGGAACATCTATTTGTCAAAAAAAAGGCTCTCATTTAGTCTCTTCTTTTGTGAAAAGTTGTTTATAGTAATACAAGAACGGAAAGCTTCATGAAGGTTGCTCGGTGTTTTGGTTTTCAGTGTATGCTCATGTGGTGCAACAATATCAAACCACCTCATTACATTTATTGTTTATTGTTACATTTACAGTTGGAGCAAATGTGCTGTTTCAAATATCTGAAACCTACTGAATATGAAAATATATAAAAGAATTCAAAAAGTCTGAGTGAAGGCCAACTTCCTCTTGGACTGTCATCTGTATTCTTACAGGCTTGGGTTTTAGGCTCATATATTCACCCTGGCCAGGTCTTGCCCTCTTTCTTTTAATCTCCTTTTGTTGTATGGATACCTGGTTGTAGATAAAGGAGCATTCACGTGAATTGTTGTGGCATTCTGTATGCAGGAAAAATCTAACAAAGTAGATAAATAATGCAAGCAGTGCAGCACTTTAAAGCTTCCCTAGGCTACGTTTGCACAGACTGTTTCCGCACCATTTAAATGCAGCCTTTCATTCCATTCATTCCAATAGGCCAGTTTACACCAGAGCATTTTGGGCTGCAAAGAAAACAGTGTTTGCACAGTGTTAAAATGATAATAAATGCTTGCAAATACTTGAAAACTCCTCATACCTTTCCAAGTTCTCCCACTGAAAACATATGAACGTTTGTGGCCATTTTTGTGCATTTTCAAGTTTACGGGTTTTTATGGGCATTTTCTCTTCTCTTCTTCTTCATAGCTTGGTTCAAAACACCTTTAAAAACTCATAAAAGGGGCATTTATAAGCTTCTAAAAGTATATTACTGTAGACTTAGCTTTATGGCATGGGAGATGACTCTTCATTTTTAATGCTGCCAAGATTGTCATGTGTGGTATTTGTTATCACAAAGCAATAGAGAGAAAGAGAATAGAAGAAAATTTGTATATTTAGAAACCTATGCTCACAGATGATCCAGAGGAAGGGAAAACACATGGTCAATTTTGCTTTACTTGATCCCTTGAGAACAAGCAGACATTTTCTAAATCAACAGTCTCTGGTTTTATGACTCCTGAAGGAGTCTATTTCACATTTTCACTGCCCTTGCTGCTTTTAGAATATCTTCCCTGTGCAGAAATTAAACATATTTTCTTTTTTTTTCTCTACACAATGAATGCCTCCTTGTTCTTTGCAATGACATGAAAGTTAACAAATGTGCAGCAAGGTCACTATATGGACCCTTGATATTTGATGAATCTACTTTATAGGAGTCCCCACACAACCACACAAAGTGCAAAGTATTTTGACCAAGGAGTTCTACTTTAAATCATATTTGCAAAAGTATCTTTTCTGTTTTATTTTCTGAGGTTTCAGTCATCATAAAATGCTTGGTTAGTTTGGAACATTTTCAGTTGATCAGAAAACAGATTGAAAGCTGCTTCACACTGAGCAGGACGGAGATGTGAAAGCACAAACTGCGTAGGTGATGTTTCCATTGCTGAAGAGATTGTTTAGCGAATCCATCCAGATTCTTGTAATGCTCTTGCAATTATCTTATTTTGTTGATTGCCACTTTGGATGTGATGAAATCAAGGTCAGGACAGTCAGAATGAGGTGCCAGAATTTTTTTAGCTCTACCAAATGTAAAGCGCCCGGCCACTGAACACACTCCTCATGCCTCTGTGGTTTCTGTGTAATGACCTCCTCCTCTGCACAGTCTGAGGTGACTTTCCAATGTTTTGGAGACAAAGCTCCGTGCAGAGAACTTGTGGTTATACAGCAGATTGAGTAGAAAGGTCAATTGGATAATGTACAGCGTAGGAGAAATTGCAGCCCCCACACAGTATACGCGGATAGAATTTGTGTCACCTGCATTAGCATCACTGAAATTCTTTTGGATTAGCTGTTTGACTGTTTAAAGAAATCACAGCACTTTTGTGTGAGTTTCTGAAAAAACTATTTACTTATACAACTGTAAACTCAAGTCAGACTTTAAAAGTTTAAAACCTTAACATAAACTTTGATTGCAATGGGGCCCCACTACACTGCAAAGACTAAATTCTCATATAGGTGGTGGGAAAAGAATGTAAAGGACAACTTAACTTACCGTATCCCTCACTCCTATAGCAGAGAATCTTCCAGTTCCATGTTTTAAATGGCAGTGAATGTTACTCCACTGGAGAATGTTGGTGAATGTCAAGTGAATTTCACTACTTTATAAATATTAAGGGGCCAATCTTATGATAAGTGTTAGAGAAAAGAGTTACAGAAAAAAAACAAATTTACATATTAGTCATAAATAAAACAAAGTACACCCTCTTAAAATTCCAAGGTTTAACATATTAGGATAGCCTTTTGTTAAATACAGCCAGGGAAATAAGTTTTCAACATGTCAACATTTTTCTCAGTAAATAGATTTCTAATGGGACTATTGACATGAAATCTACAGCAGATGTTGGCACACACGAAGAAAAGGCGTAAAAAGGCATGGAAAGCCATCATTAAGCAGTTTGCATTATCTGATTTAAGAGTAATACAGTATTATACATTGTAATAAGGTAATAGCTATGGTGAACAATAATCTTTCTAGTGCCCATATGTCAATGTGTCATTAGATTTACCCTTACTTTTTTGGTATTTATCCAGAAAACCTGAAATGGATCTGGTCCAGGATTCAAACTGCTTAATGATTTAGTTGATTTTAGATCATCTTCCTTCTCAACAAGCATAAATGGAGCTTAAACAAAAATACAAAAGCTGACAAAAGCTATCCAGGCCGCGATGGCCTTTGTTATATACATGGGGGTAAAACAAATTGAACGCATCAACATTTTTGTTTAGTAAATATATTTCTAATGGGGCTAATAATTTATATGTGATGAGCTCACAGGGCCTGATTTAATAAAGCTTTCCAAGGCTGAAGAGGATACACTTTTATCAGTGATGCTGGGCAATCCTGGCAAATGGATCTGGTCTAGGATTCAAAACATTTTCTAGCAAATAGTGAATGACTTTGAAGTAATCCATTCCAGGTTTGCTGGATCACCCAGCTTCACTGATGAAAGTGTATCCTCTCCAGCCTTGGAGAGCTTTAATTAATCAGGCCCACTGTATCCATTTGCCATTCAGGCCCACTGTGTCCATTTGCCATTCAGGCCCACTGTGTCCATTTGCAATATATTTTAGCCAATCCAAATAACATAACCTATTCTTTTGCATTTAATATTACAGGTGGACTTGCAGAAAACTTGGTCTGTTACCACGACAATTGCCGACATGTAAAATCTTACAGTACCCATAGCTTTTTTTTGCATTGCCAAAAGGGAAAAATCCATGTCTTAGATGGAACATAGGTCCTTTATGTTTAATTAGGCCAGGATAGATGTCTTCAATGCAGCCACCCTTAAAACCAAATTAGAAACAACCAAGTCTTAGTAAACTAATTATAATAATATTATTATTATTAATAAACAGGATTTATATAGCGCCAACATATTACGCAGCGCTGTACATTAAATAGGGATTGCAAATGACAGACTAATACAGAGATTTATATAGCGCCAACATATTACGCAGCGCTGTACATTAAATAGGGATTGCAAATGACAGACTAATACAGACAGTGATACAGGAGGAGAGGAGCCTGCCCGAAGAGCTTACAATTATACCGACCTACTGTTAAATAAAATTGCATTCGCGTCCATAGGTTAGTGCAGATCATTGCTTATTTAAAGAGTGAGATAACCTTGGTTGTAAAAATAAACAGATATGTGACTCCTCATACCAGTTTCATCCAATTCAAGCTGCCCTAATGCTTGCTGTATAGCTTGTGATGTCAGTAAAGCTTCCGGCACATGTACCATAGGGAATAGCCAGGCTATGAGCTGAAGATGGGCTTTGGATATGTTTTGTAGTTTCAAATATAAGAAGAAATCCCTAACATCCCTTTAGATGTGTATACTATTCCAGGAACCTGGTACAACAGATATATAAGGCATTGCATATTTTGTTTTCAAAGGTGCAGGCTCCAGAGGTGTTCATTGCATTCTCTCCATATCTAAATCGGACTCTTTATTTTTTTACTCAGAAGTGTCCTCATAGTTTAATCTAAGCACAGGCTAAGGTAATTACCATTCACACTGGATGAAAGGACAGCATTTACAGCCAATCATAGCTATTTACAGGAGGGAAAACTGCTTGTATGACAATTGCAAATGCATTTCAATATATTGATTGTCAGACGACAGGCTTGGGTGGGTTCCAGACCCGGGTATATTGATTTCCTGCACAGTGGTCTGCAGGGAAGTTCAGGGCAGGTGCTTTAGGAGGTAAAATCAGTTCATGTATATGTATTTCATCTGTGCATTTATTTAGCTGCTTGTCTAGAGTTCATCATATGTCTTAAAGCTTTTAAATGAAAATCCTTTGTGTTTATGGAGTTGATGGTCCTTTTTACCTCTGTCATGTAGATTTATGGCTTCATCCAAGGTACAATAACTTACTTTGAAGGGATCTGTGACAATAGAAATATTGGACTTGCCGTTGCATATTTTTAAAGGTGCAGAGTGTAAGTACAGACATTTCAGTCTTTTCTTGCTGAACGATTGGTCCGGGTTAATAGCTCATTAACTAATGATTGCAAAATCAGAACAACAGCCTGCACACTCAGAGGTTCAGCTCCAGGAAGGTATAACATACACAAATTAATGTATTCATTATTTCTATTGTTACTAAAGGAAGATAGTCTCAAGCTTGGAGAGGGAGGAGTAGCACAAAGAGTGAATCTATTGTGCTGCAATACCAATATGCTAACCATGAACATAGTGTTCAGAGTAGAGTGAAAAAGAGACAAGATCATCACTGTGCCATTTCTCATTTACTGTCCAGTTTCAGGATGGAGGACGGACAAGAGCTGTGTGGTACAAAATGAACTACAGCAGACAAAAAATATGACAGTCATGGCAAAGCTATGTAAATATAAATCTTCTAAATGGATGGTCAGAAATACAAATCATTTAGCAAGCAAACACACCCTTCCTTTGGATTTCATATGAGTCCAGCTTTCATGGAGGCTTCCATTGTTCAATCCTAAACTTTGCTCCAAGATCAAAGGAGCATGCCCCTTTCCTTTTAAAATGACAAGCAAATAAATAAGTTCAGCATACTCTTTAGTAAGAGCCACTTAGGGACTAGTTTAACATTTGCTTACTTCAGGGGAAAAGGCTGAACGACTTTAAGCTTTTCCTTTTGTCTTCAGTCACTCGGCAGTAATTTATTTAATTATTCAGGTTGTTTTTTTTTTCTAAGGTCAACAACTGAAACCTTTTATTCGACAGTTCTGCTTTTTAAGTTGTTTTGAATCAAAACGGCAAGGGCATGTGTTTGGTTCAGCGTACTTAAATACATAAAACTTGTATGTCATTTATCAAGGTGAGGCAGGCGTGCGATTCTTCAATTGTGTCAGCTCTCCAAGCCTTTTACATTATGCATCGTTTCCAAGGACTTAGATAAACGTGACTTGCCAAATTGGAGGTAAGGGAAACTTTGCTGTTCTGTCACAGATGGTGGAGAGCGGAGATCATCTGCTGTATCTTTGCTAAAGTCTTTAAATACTTATAAAAGATTGCTTCTCAGAGAACTACTATTTCACTTTTGGCAGATGTATGTAAATCATTTACCAAACCTTCACATCTTTTCGAGGCTTCCATACTGAGATTTCTACAACTTAGTTTTAGCCCATTCTCTATGTTGATCTGAGGAGCAAATAAAAGCAAATTAACCCTCTGTGCTGTGGGGTTGAAATACTAAGGCTATGTACACTTGTCAGATGATTCTCCTTCGATAATCGCCTCAGGGGCTGATATCAGAAAATCTGGCATGTGTACAGTGCTCGACGTCCGTCGTTCCAACAACTGTCCTAGCAGATCTATGGATGACGAACGAGGAACGGTCTTAATGAAAGTGAAGGGGGTAAAGTGCAGCGGGGTGCCGGTCTGTCGTTCACCCCCCTCCCCATAGAGCAGAACGGTAATATATGTACAGTGCTCATTCATGCATCGTGTTGTCTTTTGTCGTTGGAAAGGATTGTGAAAGATCCTTTCCAAGTACAATTATTGCACGTGTGTGCGTAGCCTTATTCTGATTTGTGACTTTAGATTAATGGCACACTTAAGTTGGGACGGGTTTTTAATAAAGGTTAATAAAATAATTATATATCAGTCCATCCCATAGACCACTGCAGTGCAAATCGAATGCATATATCTGCCCATTCTGTGTCTCTGTCCAGCCTTCCATTTCTGCCCCTCAAAAACCATCAGCAATATAATTTAGCTTTTCTTAACCCTTTTAACATGCAAGAACCTTTGCAATACCTTTTAGGTCTTTAGGAAAGCCCTGCAATAACGCTCACAGTGCATTAGTGTGATGGTCAGTGTGCACAATGCTTATTACAGTACTTGCCAGTGAGAAGAATGCCACCATTATGGATAGCCAAAAAAAAAAAAAACATCAGTGGTAAATGACCTGAGAGGCACAAATTGCTCAAGGAACCCCTAGCAACCCCAGGGAACCCTGGTTGAGAAACACTTGTATTGTATAATATGCTGCTAGCTTTATCTTTCACTGCAAACAAAAAACTTTACTGAAGCTTTCTTAACACTGAAGTTATTATAAGATAAACTGAAACTGATTCACTGTTTTTTGTCAATATATTAACTGATAGAATCCCTGTGCTTCGATTTCCTACTAACAAATTGCTACAAACAGACTGGGCTGCTTCTCTAGCTACAAGAAACCACCCCGAGTCTTGGCACCTTATTGGGAGGGTACAGGTGCTTCATTGGAGTTGGACTCTCTTAGCATTTTAGAAAGCTTGCCGTAATCATCATGGAGTACACTTTGAACCTGACGTTGCTTCCAAAGGAAACAAACCTCTGGAATGCCTAAATGCTATGGCTTTTATGTTCACCTTTTGATGTACCATTTCTTTAGGCCTTTCTTTTACTTTTTAGATAAATAAAAGTGGGTACGATACGATAAGTGACCTTGCCTGGGGATGTGCCGGTGTCTTAAGGTGCGTACACACTTCCAATTTTTATCGTTCAAAACGAACGACGAACGAACGACGAACTTTTTTACGAACGATTTTTTGCCCAATCGATCGTTCGTCGTTCGATTGGAACGATAAAAATTGGAAGTGTGTACGCACCTTTACTGTTCTCAAGTGGTGTTTACCTGTTACCTGAGTATCCATGCCAATTGCTCTTTATATGTATATATATTTCTAAACAAGCCATTTTATCATTTACTGTTATAATGATCTGTCTTTCCATCTCAATCTGCACCCACCATGAACACTGATAAAAATAAATTTACCACTTCTGTGTGGATCGTCTTTTGGTGGCATACACTCTGTATGTACAGAACAGCTTTTTAAATCGTATGCACAGCCATACTTGGTGCTAGAAGAAGGAGAATCAGACAATCATAGGCTAGAATGAATCCAATACAGTCTGTATCAGAAGTGTAGAGGGGTCACGGGTCACGCAGGAGCTGTCAATGCTATGTGTTAGGGTTGCCTATAATAACACAACTGGCTGAAAGAAATTCACTTATATACTGTGTATTTAGCTGTTGGATTGAAATTCAGATTTAAGGGCTATGAGAAGGGATTTGAGTCCTGGTTACCATTGTATTGCCTCGGCTGGGAATAGTGATAAATTATGCATTCGATTTTTCAACTATAATACAGGGGGATATGATCACCCTGTATAAATCTATAAATGGTCCATTAAGAGAACTCTCTTCCTGATTAGTCACTTTAGGATCGTTGCAAAGGACAAGAGGGCTCTGGAAGAAAAGAAGTTTAAGCTCTGGTTAAGGAAGGGACTCTTCACTGTAAGATTTGTAAAAATGTGTTATAGGCTCCCCCAGGAAGTAGTTTCAGCAACTACTATAGATTGCTTTAGGAAAAAGCTGGATTTTTTTCTAGAAGCACAGAATATAATTGGGTAATAAAGTTTCAAAGTAAAGATACCAGTTGATACAGTGAACATCTAATTGCCTCAGGGAATCAGGAAGGAGTTTTTTTCCCCTGTTAGAGCAAATTCTACTAGGGGTTTTTGTTTGCCTTCCTCTGGATCAGCTGTGTCTATAAGGTTTTATTATGTGATATGTTTATTTCCCTAGTTGATTTATGTCTTTTTTCAACCTGATTATGTAACTATGAAATAGACGGTAGGTTCTGATTGAGTTCCAGGTGATGACACAAGTTTTGCTTATATGAGAAGAAACAGTTATAAACTCCAAAATGTTGCCTAAGCAATCTCTTCACATAGAGGCTCTTTGTAATGTGTGCATCAATGGGCAGATAGGCATGAAGGCACTATCCAACTTCTCCTTGCCAGAGTAAAAATGTACACTCATCCCAGACAAGTATACAGGTTTTTTTTTATGGTGGAAGAAAGTTTAGTAGTGGGTATACAGCTCTAATTCTATCTGCAGTAGAATAATAGTAATTGGTATTTATTTTATAGGACTTGTTTGGTCATTACCTGCAGAAATATAAGGCTATGTACATACGTTGGATGATTCTCGTCCGATAATCGCCTCAGGGCTGATAACGAACAAGAATCTGGCATATGTACAGCGCTTGTTGTTCATCGTTTCGTTGTCCGTCCTGGCAGATTCATGGACAACAAACAGGGAACAATCGTAATGAAAGTGAAGTGGAGAGATCGCAGTGGGGTGCCGCTCCGTCCATCTCTGCCTCTCCTCTCTATAGAGCAGAATGGCGCTGTATGTACAGCACTCGTTCATTCATTGAGCAGTCTTTTGTTGTTGGAAAGGATTGTGAAAGATCCTTTCCAACAACAATTTTTGAATGTGTGTACCCAGCCATATTCAGGACTGCCTGGAGGCATTGTGGTTGCCCTGAAAATGGTCAGGTCAGAAGCTGCATGTCTAATATGTTTAGCTAGATTAGGTTCACTGTTAGTTATCACTTTCATATTTTATTTCTGCAGATTCCTTTTTGGTCACGATCACCCAGAGATTAACATATCCCATATGAATTGATAGCATACTTTTTATACTTTCTTCTGATTAGTGAAGTATTTTTTCTTCTGTGAGCTCTGAGCTTTATTACATAAAACACGCTGCTAAATGAGAACAAGGAATAAAAACAACCTTGTAAACTGTTTATTTACAAGTTATCAGTTGTGTTATCTTAATTAAAATTAGCAAGGAGGCAAAGTAGATTAGTGTAAGCTGGTATCTAAATACAGAGTAAGTATGCTTTGTTAAATAAAAGAAGCTTTATTTAAAGTGGCTCATAGGTGTCATTCCCCAGAGCAGTAATCAGGCTTAAACATTTAAAACCTTTTTTTTATCTCATAGAAACGTCACAGAGAGAAAATTCTGTAATGCTTTTTCTTACCACTGATTGGCAGTGCTGTGTGTGTGTTACATTTTGTTATAAAGGATGGCCATAGATAAATATGTATTTATCAACTTATGGTACGTTGAATGTTTAAGATCTACTTAATTGTAGAAATGATTACACTGTTAAATTTGTTGCAGCTTATGATACATAGAGCCTGAATTATTAAAGCTCTCCAAGTCTGGAGAGGATACACTTTCATCAGTAAAGCTGGGTGGTCCAGCAAACCTGGAAGGGATCTGGTCTAGGATTGAAAACAGTTGCTAACAAATAGCAAATACATTTTTTGTCTTTTCTAACGTTTTTGTTTTTGCCTGATAGTAACACACAGGTCACTGATCAGTAGTTTAACCCCCTGAGCGGTAACCCCGAGTGCGTCTCTGGGTAGAAAAAAGATGCTAAAAGCGGTAACCCCGAGTGTGAGGTAAACCTATGGGAAGTTATAGAAAATCAAGTCTTGCCTGATCCGCCGGCGTCCCGCGTTGTCCTTCTCCGCGCTGTCCTTCTCCGCGCTGTCCTTCTCCGCGCTGGCCTTATTCTTTCTTCCTCCGGCCGGGTTCCTCTGCACCCAATGAGTTACCAGGGAGTTCCCAGTGACGTTGGTGTGTGAGAACGTTGCCGGCGGGGCAGGAAATTCAAATCTATTTGTATTGCATTCATTACAAAATAACTATATTGAATGCAATACAGTGCAAAACAAAAATATATTTTTTAATTCATTTAATTTTTTTTTTTGACATTAAAATTATTTATAAATTTTTGTGAAAAACAATGTACCGCTTTTAGACACATAAATCTAGACAGAAATGAAATGGAGGTTAAAACACCATTCTTTTCACCACACCAATTAACTTGAAGATATCAGGATCAGTAGCTAGGGAAATTGACCCAACTGCTTTATATAATGCAAAATGATATTTGTAAAAACTCACAACAGATATTTAATGATTGTTGGAAGTGACCAAAATTGATACGAATATGACTTGTATGTAAAGACAATTCTGCCTTCTTGGAAACAAGCTATAAACATCATTATCTGTGGAGACAGATGCAGTCCCTCAAACATCAAATAATTGCTTAACAGAGACAATGATTGATCTTCCATGTGTGGAGGCCTGAGGATCATTAACACTTTGGCTAGTTTGACTATTTTGTGTCAATTTCTGCCCAAACCTGTTCACTATAACTTCAGTCTTCCTGGAGGGGGCAGGGGTATATGACAACAATCCCAAGCCTGGGACAAGGACAGTCTGTGTGACCTCTTGATCAAGACTTCACCAAGGATGAATCAACAATGTGATTCGCTCTGCAGCAGGGTGTGGTTCAAGGAGAGAAAACCCTGGTGTGTATGGTTGTGAGAGAGATTGACCATGTGCTAGAGATAGAGCTAGACACCTCTCCTTCCCCTTTCCTATATACCCTTTACCTGCTTCCCTTGTGTATTGAAAATCATATGTAACTATTATCCTAAGCTGTAAATAAACCTTTCCCTTTTGTAAGATCTATTGGTCCTTCCTTAAATCCAAGGGACCCCAAACAGAGCACATTTCTACAATGATCATTTAATTTTAAATGCAGGAAAATAAATCAGCTTTAATTAGCATCTAAATAAATTAGTATTAGCATGAATCCAAAAGATAGCATAGATTAGCTGGGGTATGGATGACATCAAAACACATTGGGCCTGATTTATCCTGGTCCAGGATTCAAAACATTCGCTAGCAAATAGCAAATAACAGGTTTGCTAGATCACCCAGCTTTACTGATAAAGTTTATCCTCTCCAGCCTTGGGGAGCTTCAATACTGTAACTCCATTAATTTTTTATTCATTTTTTAATGCTTGGAGTTTTAAAATGGAATTAAACATATCCCTCATTCATTCAAAGTGTAAGTGCTTGTCCTTAGTGTGAGCTAGAGTTGGTAAGTGTTTGCTGCCAGGGCCATGCATTACCTCTACTTAAGGCAGTTACAAAGTGGCTGAGCTGCCTGTGAGCTGCCATTTGTGACTTACCAAAAAATAATCACTAGTTAAAGTTTTCAGTAACAGTAGAACAGGCAATGTACAGACAGTGCTGTTCTTTTTCTATATAGGGAAGGTGAGGACCAAGAGTAGGTTCCCTGCTACGTCCTCCCCAGTTTTTAAATTTAGTAGTCATTAGCAGCCAGTAATTAAAGCATGCCTAAACTCAGAATTTTCACTTTATATAAAAAGGTAGAAAACCCTTTTATGTAAGGTGAAATTCCTGTTTGTTCTTTTTAAATGCAACACCCATTTTCAAAAAAAAAAAAAAAAGTGCAGCACTGTTCCCTTAATTCTCCATTGCCTAGGTGATCGAGAATGAATGGGAGCCCCCAGGATACCTACATCACGCTCTTGACTGCTCCTTCTGCGCATACCCAAGCATCTCAGGCATGCACAAAACAAGCCATTTTGCCAAATGGAAAAGAAATTGCCAATCTCACACATGCGCAGTGAGATTGGTACGTTTTTTATCTACGTCATTCGTCAGTCATTTTATCTACGTTTCATCTACGTCATGCGATCGCGCCTGTGTCAGGTGATGAAGAACTTGGAAGAACAAAGAGAAGAGGGTGACGCCTAGCGTGCAGACCCGAAGACTGATACCAGGACGACGCAGGACCCGATAGAAGAAACCTCCAGACGGATCAAGTGCTGTGCTGGTTTTGGTGGTAAATGTATTTTGGTTTTGTTTTGGGTAGTTTTTGGGTTTTCTTCCTCTTTAAGAAATCCAGCATGCCGGATCACTAAATGACTTATAGGAATTTAGGATAGTTATACTAACCCTAGGGGCTCCATTTATAAAATAGAGAATCAGACATTCTCTTAAACAATCCCTTGTGGGAATCTTCCTGGTTCCTGTGTTTCAATGGCAGTAATTGATTCCCACCAGGGTATATTTGAGGGAATGTCAGATCTTTGTTTTATAAATAGAGCCCCAGATGTGTACCCAAAACACAAAGACAAAGGATTCTCTAATCAACAGTTTGGTTATCTGTCTGTGTTGCAATGATCGGCCTTATTTTTTGATTTATTTTTTTGCATGCTTCTGTGTGCACCAGTTCAAGAGCAAATAATTTAAATTCCCTTATGGCTGAATGTTGAACACTGATCACTGCAGCTTGTAAGAAAATTCAGAACAGCCTGTAGCTTTATCTAAGAATACAAAATCGCCTGCAGTGTGGTATGCTAAATTTACTCTCCAAATAGAGACCTATTGCTGCTACATTGATCAGGAAATGAATGCAAATCACTACTGGTTGCTTTGAGGTCTAAATCATGAAAAAATGCTTTCTCAAAATTGATTCATTTCCCTCCGTTTACACCCATTTAAAAATTCCAGATCTTAGTGATACTATTTTATATATGTTACACCTTGTATAGCTGGCTGCTGTCACATTGCATTCAAAGCTGTATAGTTATAGCAATCAGCATTGGAAATATACAATACCTAGTATATTATTCTTTTCTATCAGTTTACAAGTATGTGTGCATTCCGTCAATCAGTCCAAGGAATTCTATCAATCCCCATTCATGGAATTGAGAACCCTGTAGTGAGAGAAATCAGTAAGCATCTTTTTTAGACCTGTTGCTGAAAATGCTATTTGGCTGCAGTACTTGAAATATGAAGCCATTAAGGTCAGAACTCCAATTTTCATACTTGGCCCAGGTAGTAAAAAAAACATATTTTTACATGGTAAGTTAACTAATGAGAAAAATATTGGGCCTGATTTAATAAATTTCTCAAAAACTGGAGATGATAGACTATCATCAGAAAACCTGACTATCCAGCAAACCCGCAATTAATTTCTTTAAAATCATTTTCAGCTATTAGCTGTCAGATGTTTTCAGTCCTTTACCAGATTCATTCCAGGTTTGCTGGATCACCCATATTCTCCCATAGTCCAGTGTTCAACACAGGATTTTTTTTAGGCTCGGTGGGAAGTAATTGTAAGTGGGTGGGAGCCCCTGTATTGTGACCCACCTCATCAGTAACCACCCAAATACAGCCGGCTGGTTACTGAAAAGTGCCGGGCTAAAAGGGGCTGGGGAGAACACTATAGTCTATCCTCTACATTCTTATAGAGATTTAATAAATTAGGCCCATTATATCCAGAAGGAGAGGTCATCAGTGGGTACTATTCTTTTCAATTTAGGTTTCTGTACCTTTTGTACAATGATACAGAATAATGATTAGTGGAATGCTTGAAGAAGTAAGTATCAGGCCACATGGACTGTGCTCAAAGGAGTGAGACCATAGTTTAAAAAATAGCTTGTACCATCATCTGCCAGACAAATCAGTGGTCAGGTAATGAAGATGCATGGTATACCTGATTATAGATATTACATACTGAACAAGCACTAGTCATGCAAGTAGAAAATATATATTTTACCAAAGTACAGAATTATTGTTAGGAGTGATCTTTACTTCTGCAGCCCAGAGTCTGTCATTTGAATTAGGTATGTCTTTGTCAACTTGTTCGGCGTTATTGTAGTTAATCACTGTATGAATAAAGCTGCACACAGAGTAATTTTGTGCGTCCTAAATACTGATGTGATCAAGATGGCAATCAAATTCCATATGAAATCTATTGTACATATCCATTTGAGCTTCCCGACAAAAGCGCAGTGTAACCTTCAATACAGACAGTAGCTTGTCATGCTTTTCACATCTCTGATAAGCAGCTTCTGTCTGCAGCAAATAAAGAATTAGCTAATTGCAGTTGTTATCTATGCAGTCTAAATGGGCATGACAAACTGAATGTGATTGCATCCACTCACAAACATTATCTGTTTGTCAGTAGTGATGGACAGTGTTTGTCCTTACAGAGTCTTGGCTGTTAGTAGATATTAGAGGACAGTAAGACTTGGGCTACATGCACACAAATGATGAGTGTTGCCCGAGGCAATCACACTAGTTGGTCTCCAGCAACACTCATAGAGTGTGTACAGCATTTCACCAGCAATGTTTATCGATTCCTCCTGGTAGATCAATGAACGACATGAGAGAATGAGTTGAGACAATTGCAGTATTAAACAGGGGGATGTAGTGAGGTGTCCACTCTTCATAAATCTGAACAGTGCTGTATATACAGTGCTCGTTCGTTCCTTTGTCACTGGAAAAAGTGGTTTGTACATAACTTAACAGGCAGGAATGGCATCTGATGAGTGCCTTATAAATTGGTTAACTCAGCAGACCTGGCTTAAAGGATGTACAAAGTGGTTCAGGTATTATGCATTCTGGTTTGAGTTCGCTATTAAGTTCAGTATTAGGTATTCAGTAATAATGATAACCATGATATGCATACACCCAAAGCTACCAGCTTGTATTATTTAGACTACCAATTTATTTGCACTGGTTGTGTTTAGTTCCACTATGATAATATGGAAGCCTTAAAAATAAGTTTTATTTATTTTCCTAAGTAGTTATTGTAGTCTGCACATCAAAATTATGTGCCTGCTATCTGCATTGACTTGTTTGCCAGTAATTGTTAAAGTAGATGGCTAAGTAATTGTTTTTTTGGTTTTCAGGTTAATTGTTCTTTGTAGTCTGGGTTTGTTAGAGACCGTAACAGGCCAGCCAGATTGATCAGTGGGTTGACAATGGAAGACATTAATTGGTCTATTAATCATTTCTTCCTAGTATGAGGGGATGAAAGCTAAATGACCTCATCTTGATTTCCAGCAATTCATATTACCAGAAAAGACTGTTTGTGGACTGTATGATGTCCGTATGATGACTGTAATTGAAGGACCTGCTTTTGTCCCTTTACCTGTTGTCCTAGTCACAGTTGCCTATTAGAGCTCAGGCATTGCATGATGACTAAACAATGATCATGGTTATGTCCATGTAGCAGTTTACAAAGTCTGTAATATCCTTTTATATACGTGTAATAAACTCACTGAAAGTCTGTAATATCCTTTTATATATACGTGTAATAAACTCACTGGACCCCTCCCTACCCTCCAACTACCATCCTATCTCCCTTCTCCCATATGTCTCCAAACTTCTTGAACGCCTTGTCTACAAAAGACTCATTCATTACCTGAGCACCAACTCTCTCCTTGACCCTCTCCAGTCTGGTTTTAGAGCTGCCCACTCCACTGAAACTGCCCTTACTAAAGTGGCCAATGACCTCATCAGAGCTAATCCCAAGGCAACTTTTCCCTGCTCCTTCTCCTTGATCTCTCCTCTGCTTTTGACACTGTTGATCACCCCCTTCTAATACAAATCATGCGCTCCATTGGTATCTGTGACACTGCTCTCTCTTGGTTTGCTTCCTATCTGTCTGACCGCTCCTTTCAAGTTTCTTTCAATGGTAACTCCTCCTCACCCACTCTCCTCCCTGTTGGTGTTCCCCAAGGGTCAGTCCTTGGACCGGTTCTCTTTTCTCTGTACACCTCCTCTCTGGGTAGTCTCATATCCTCCTTTGGCTTACAGTACCATCTGTATGCTGATGACACCCAAATTTATCTGTCCACCCCTGACCTGTCTCCCTCAGTCCTGGATAAGGTCTCATGCTGCCTGTCAGCCATCTCATCATGGATGTCTGACCGATTCCTGAAACTCAACCTGGATGAAACAGAACTCATCATCATCCCCCCCTCAAATTCCAAATCCCCCCCTGACATATATCTAACTGTTACAACACTGTTATTCGGCCCTCCCCTCAGGCACGTTGTCTTGGTGTCACCTCTCATTTACTCCCCATTTTAAGAACATTTCCAGGTCCTGTCACTTTCACCTACGCAACATCTCCAAAATCTACCCCTACCTGTCCCCTGAGACCACCAAACTCCTTGTACACGCTCTTATCATTTCTCGTCTGGACTACTGTAACATCTTTCTCTCTGGTATTCCACTAACCCGACTCTCTCCTCTACAATCTATCATGAATGCTGCAGCCAGACTCATCCATCCTTCCCTCTGCTCCTCTTCCGCTGCATCTCTTTGTAGTTCTCTCCATTGGCTTCCATTTCACCTTAGAATCAAATTTAAGCTCCTGTGCTTTGCCTTCAAATCCCTACACAGTTATTGTCCCACTTACATCTCTGACATGGTTAAAAAATACTCCCCCTGCCGCTCTCTCTGCTCCTCCAATGACCTACTAATGACTTCCTCACTCATAACCTCATCACACGCACGGATACAAGACTTCTCTAGAGCTGTCCCGACTCTCTGGAATGGTCTTCCTCGTCCTATTCAGCTTGCTCCTACTTTTTGCTCATTAAAAAGAGCGCTCAAAACCCATTTTTTCAAACTTGCCTACCCATCTTCTTCTGTTTTTTGAAACCATCACTACTTCCCACCACTACATATCTCCCCTCCTATTGTGTGTAAATTCCCCTACCTACTAGACTGTAAGCTCTTCGGGGCAGGGTCCTCTCCTCCTGTATCACTGTCTGTATTAGTCTGTCATTTGCAATCCCTATTTATTGTACAGCGCTGCGTAATATGTTGGCGCTATATAAATCCTGTTTATTAATAATAATAATAATAGCATTTGGCAGCAGATTAATCAAAAAACAACTGCATATTAGAAATCATAACCGCACTGTTAGGCTACAAGTGTTTTGAAAATTGTCCATTCTTCACGTCATCTTCAAACACTATACTGATATCATTGGCAAGAGCCTGTTACAGTAGTCCCAGAGGGTTAAGTAATATGGATAAGTGACAGAGATACAGACTACTCTATATCTGTTATCTGATAGATTTGCCACACCCTACTTACCTGGGAGTGAGTTATAATACAAGCAACAAAAAGAAAGAAGAGATTGGGTGTTTGGGTGGTTCACAGTATATTATTGTAGTTTCAAACTGACAGTTGCCAATATACATGAAAGCATAATAAGAGTAACAAGGGTGTTAGGTCAGCCCATTACGATTATTGGGGTACTTTAGATCGTTGTCTACACATGGATTCTCTAATCAAATATTAGTTCACAACAAACATGAAAACAATGAAAAGCATGCTAAAAGCCTCTTAGCCCGACGTGTTTCGCCTATTGGCTTCTTCAGGGGTATTGTCGAGGACAGTTAGGCTACAAAGTAAGTAAAAACACAGAACTTATTTGAATGTGTATTAGTATAATTGAGTGTAATCAAGGGTGTATCAGTAGAAGACATATAAGGTTCTATAGTAGGTTCTAAGAATGAGAGTCAAAAATTAGAATAGTAATGTGGTTTATATTACCTTAAGTGTATTATATCCTTGAAAAAAATGTAAAGATATGAGACTTACTTTGTTGGAATGGTGTTTGCAGCTCCTTAGGATTGTTAACTAGGAGGGGATCTTTGATGGATGGTACCTAAAAAATATAAATAAATATATATATAAATATATATATATATATATATATATATATATATATATATATAACTATATAAGAAAGATTCTATAATGTTTGATGAAGTATTTTATATAAGGAAAATTTCAATTCTGATATGTCATTCTCGGGAGAATATATGTTATGCTTAATTCTTTACATTTGCGGTGATATATACTAGGTTTTTAATCAAAAAAGAGAATATGAATGACCCTTGTCTGGAGGGATACCACCTATGGTAGAGACATTGGGCCTGATTTATTAAAATTCTTCAAGCCTGGAGAAAATAGACTATCAAGGGGGATCCAGCACACCTGAAATGCATTTCTTAAAATCATTTGCTATTAGTTGGAAAAGGTTTTCAATCTTGGACCAGATCTTTCCAGATTTGCTGAATCTCTCAGACCTACCACGATAGTTTATTTTCCCCAGTCTTGAAGAGTTTTAATAAATAAGGTCTATTGTGTCTACTGTTAAATGTACACTTACTTCAGAACATGAGGTTTGCTCATTGATTTACAATGTAATAAAAACTATTTTCATTTTCCATAAAAAATCTTTAATATCTTTTGCATCTCAGTGCTGTTGATCCTCTTTGCTTCTTTTAGCCATTTCCATTTTACATGAATTTGCTCCATCGTCATATGCACATCATTGCTGTGGACTAACTTCCTGATAGTGACAACTCTACAACATGCTAGTGTAATGTGTGCTGTATTGGCTACTTGTAGTCTCCACTAAGAGTGCATGTTACAAGGGTCAATATAGAAGAGATATGGAGACAGTTGTCATCCAGTTACAAAAGCTGAACAAGAATTTTATTATAGTTGCAATGTTAACATGATTGAAAACAACTTCTAAAATGACATTAGGCTTTTAGGATGTTTTACCAATTGTGATTATTAGGGATGAGTGAGCGAGTTTTTAAAACTCGGTCTCGCGGTGAAATCGTCTGCTCTCGCTTATTGAAATTGTAAGCGAGAATGGCCTGTGTAAAAAAAAAAGAAAAAGATTGTGGGCCTCGCTGATCAATGAATGCAGCGCCAGAAAGCTTTCCTCAGCCAATCAGGGAGCACTGGAATTTTTCAATGGGGATACTTGTCCTCATTTAACCTCTAGTGCTCATGGATCGCAAACAGGAGGATTCCCAGGGATTCCCCTGGGAGTCCTCCCGTTATAATTTCCTCGATCTTGCGATGGTTTCGAAAGTAGAAATCAGAACCATCGGAAGTTCGAAGGAAATTTTCGCGAGAATGCCAGATGCATTCATCCCTAGTGATTATATACACTTTTAAGAAGAACTTAAAGAATAGGGCAGGGAGGGTTGAATACTGAACTGGGCATGTAAGTGTAATTATGCATTTTACGCTTTTCCTTTGCCTGACTCTTTGCCTGAAACCTTTTTTTCTGCAAGTTGCCAAGGCTACACACTTGAAATCCTTCTGAACGTGGGTGGGATATGTAGGTAAGTTCTGTACTGGATTCAACCTAAGCAGATATTTAAAATGACCGCTGGCCTTTCAGACAGTTATCTGTTATCAGGCAGTTTTGTAAAATAATACCGCACTGTGTTAACCTGGAACTGATAAAATATTTTACTTAGCAAAACTTTTTTTTTTAAATCTGCACTTGTCCCCATAGAAAATTATTTTAATGACTTTGGGCTTAAACCTTCGGGGGATTTGGAACAATTCCCTCCAATTGAAATATAAAAGCTTAAAGAGTTAAAGCTATTTGCATTGTATTTCTTTACTTACTTCTATTGCTAAAATTGTTTAATTGCATGGTCTGCTTTTTGTTATCCCCCCCACCCCCCGATAAGTCTAAGGCTGCATACACACGTGCAATATTTGTCGTTGGATAGGATATTTCATGACCCTTTCTAATGACAAAAGACTGCAAAATGCATGAACCAGTGCTGTAATATTCTATAATGCCACCATGCTGCTCTACAGAGAGGGAGGATGACGAAGCTCCTGCCATTTCTCCCCTTCACTTTCATTACGATCATTCGTCGTCCCTGAATCTGCCAGGATAGTCGACAGAATCAGAACGTCCATGGATCGGATCCAGATCTCGCCACATTCTTGTCTGATATCGTCCCTGAGGCGAGTATCGGACAAGAATCATCTGATGTGCTATAATAGAAGAGGCTAAAATCTCCACTTCTCTTTCTGCAAATTAAAGAAGACTCCTTTTCCTGGGCATGCCTGTTATTTGAAGATTTGGTGGTATTATGTTTTATCTATCAGTTAAATTGGAAAACCTACTAAAATCTAAATGAACTGAGAAGCATGTCCTGTAAAGATTTGTGCAGCTTATATTGTACGGCTCTTTCACCCTCTTTACTCCACACAGTTTCTGTAACAACATTTTGTCCTGACACGTTCCCTCCTTCCTACACAGAAATTGGATATATTCATTAAATCTAGTAAACACTTGCATGCAAATCAAGAGCATGATAAACAGAATATGTTTTGCAAATATCCTTATCTCCTGGAAAACATCTGCTACTCCTTGAAAATGTTTAATACATCTCATTTTACTTTGCAGATTTTATTTCTCCTTTTTTTCATATTGGCTGGCATTTTTCCACATTTCCAGATCAGAAAATAGATGTGTCCAGCTCTGCTGTCTGTATTTGATATTTTTTCAATACAAGGATTTTAAAGGCATTCACTTTTTTCTGAAAGGTGTTTTAAAGTAGACCATGTAGATGTCATTATATGTACTGCCTAAGGAAAAGAAAACATCAGCAGATGTTCAAGGAAATAGGAAGTAAAGGAATTGTTTCATTCTGGCCTTTTTTTTGTACTAATTTGTTAGCGAATCTGTGGGCCCAGATGAAATCACACAATTATCCAGACTAATGAGCTTTGTACTAATCTCCATTTCCATATTCTTAGCTCCACTTTCCTGTTACAGCAGTTGTGCGGGGTGGTCCGGATATGATTTGTAGACTTGTTGGACTTGTTGGGCCCAGCATGCAATGGGCCTGATTTATTAAAGCACTCCAAGGCTGGAAATGATTTACTTTCATCAGTGAAGTTGGGTGACCTAGCAAACCTGGAATGGATTTCTTCAAAGTAATTTGCTATTTTCTAGCAACTGTATTGAATCCAGGACCAGATCCATTCCAGGTGTGCTGGATCACCCAACTTCACTAATGAAAGTGTATCCTCTCCAGCCTTGGAGAGCATGAATAAATCAGGCAAAACTTATAAAACTTGGTCAGACACCCCTCTGCCCTTCCCTTGTAATACAAGTCTGCATAGTAACACTTGCAAACTAAAAAGGATGTGCATGTTATTCAGCTGCTCTACCACAGAGTACTGGAGAAAGTGGGGCAGGTTACCAAACAACGCTAAGCATACATTTATATGAAGAGATTACTTTAAAGATTTCCTCTTATATTTATTAGGTCTACAAAATGGGCAATAAACAGAAATTGTGTCAATGGTATACAGATGACGACAAAAAAGACAAACAATATGGTATTAAACCTTACCCTGTTCTTTACAAAACTTTAAAAAAGTTTTTGTTTTAGTTGGCCTTTCTGAGATGGGTAACCAGAATACTCAGTACTGCAGTGTTTAAAGACCTCCCTATAACGTTACTATTCTAGTCTCAATCGGCATTAAACAACCTTAACCAGACAAAGAAATGGAGTTGGAATACTCATCATTCCAGACTAGGGGACCATTGGGATTTGTAGTGTATATCTGTACTAATTGTAGACGTGATCTCCATATAGTGCCGCTGCTGTCTGAAGAGGCAGCTCACACTACTTTGTTACTAACACACATCTAAATGACCCATGGTCTAAATCAGTGGTCGCCAACCTTTTAGGACCTTACTGACCCCTAACTGTACGCAATCCAGACCGCGCATGCGCAGGGTGCCGTGTGACATTTAAAGGTGAAGAAACTTCCCCTATAGTGGCATATTGAAGCCAGAACCTGCCCACACTGCCATCGCAGGTCTGAGCCACCCACCGCTCTGAGCCTGCGATCCAAACAGGTCACATGATCTGCAACCCTGGCCGGTGTGCCCCCCCAGCAGGGTCTTTCTCCTGACCCCGCTGGGGGCTTATCAGCCAGAGCCACGGACCATGGGTTGGAGTCTGCTTGTCTAAATGTTTTTCTTGGTGTTATATCTCTAGGAGGTGGTAAAATTTAGCTTAAATATTTTTTGAGGGGAAATTTATATGGTCTGGTCAGCAGGGAAGTTTTGCGTTTTGAACATTAGAGTACCCTGGAATATGGGGCTCTCAAGCACATCTGAACAATACATTTTATTGCAGTAATTAGCTCTGAATATTTAATTAACTTGTGGGTATAACATCATAAAAAATTAAAAGTTACATGTATCCCGCCAAAGACTGACCTGTGTTTCAGTAGTTCCAACCTTCTAACAGGCAGAGTGTGTGTTTGCCTGTTCATATAATCCTAAGAATTAAAAAAAATTCTGAACATTTGAAAGAAGTTTGTTATTGCCAAACTCTCATAAAGCCTTCTTATCAAAAATTTAGCTAGTCTGCTGCCTGTCTGACTTGCAGATGGAGAGGTTGGCAAACAGCTTTATTTCAATTAAAAGCTAATGAGATGCCTGTGCTTAGGCATATTTTTAATTAAGACATGTGGTGCTTAATTGTCTTCATTAATGCTCTTATGAGTGATGAGTTAGGAATGTGACATGATTAAAAAACACATTTTACATTTTTTTAGACATCCTGTTTGGCATTGTCCAGGCACTGTGTTTTCTTACATTTGTCAGCCGCTGTATACTGCAGTGTTTAGTCATGGCTAGACTTCACCTTTTTTATTTCCCTTTTTTTTTAATAAATTGGGTTTTGATTTTTGTAAGCTAGAAGCCATTTTGGCCCACAATCAATGTTCATTCTGGGAATACTTTCCAGGACATATATCATTACAGTGCCACATAAATAAAAATGAGAAATTAAAGGACAGCAACACCCAAAGGTTTCTTTTTGCCATTAAAACTCAGTGTTTCTATATTTATCAGAACCAAACTTTAAATGGAATGGTAGAAAAAATAATAGCATTCACCAGCCTATCCTGTTTTCCCCAAGCTTAAAGGGGAACTGACGCGTGAAAGCTACGTCCAAAAACAACTAGTTACTAGTATTGACTGTGGGTTCTCTGCAGCTGATCTTCACTGTATCTTTACATGGAGACAGTAGTCTTTGTGGTGGAACAAGGCTTTGCTACCTCTTATCAGACCTGCCCCTCCAGTGAATGGAGATCTGCTGACTGAGGAAAAAAAAAGGTTCAAAGAGCACAGAATGTGCAGGTAGATCCTTGCTCTGCTAGTTATTACATACAGCTTAATCTTCCAAATATACTGTAGAACAGTGAACAGCACAGAAGTGACATCTCTAAACCTTATTAGACTAACAATCACAGGCATCAGTGCCCTCAAACTAATACAAAACTACAGGGTTTTGTTGTATTCCTTACTTTTAAAGGGAAAAAAACAAGCTAAACATTTAGTAGATTCATCCAAGGAAAACAACCCAGTTGTTTGAAGAGAGTTTTCTCAGAGTGCCCAGCCTGAAAATGTCTGCTAACCCAGTTGAGAGAAAGAGAAAAAAAAAAAACACAGGCAAAAACTTTTTTCTTTAAAACTAAACTTTTATTTAGGTAATCATTCAAAAAACTAAACAGAGTCCACCTGCACTAGACCTGGGCTAACACAAGTTCACTTGTCTAAAGTCAAAGATTACATACAGCATAATCAAGCAATGTATGGTTACAGCAAAAACTTGTTTACCTCCCGGACGTGTTTCGCCCCACAGGGCTTCTTCAGGGGATTTGGGAGACCTTAAGGGTTACAATGATAAGAAAGAGTGAGAAAGTGAAAATTCTAAATTTGTTTTATATATAATTTTTGCTAGTACCTGAACTAAACATCCAGATATTCATAGAATGTCCAGTGAGCACTGATACAATCCAAAATAGTCTTCTATTCTGAAAAAAAAAACTACCTGAGAAACATATATAAAAAAAAATTAGGGCATCCAATTGCTACCTTGTGACAGTAGCACAGAGCACTCACAATCAGCCAATTGTCAAGCCCTTTTTAAGTAACTGTGATGTATAGACACATTCCTATGAAATTCTAGGAGAAAGTATATTTTTCAATTGGCAGCATTACTGGGGTTCAACAACAATAATGCAGATAAAAGTAAGCCAATTTTCAGATGGGAACTCATGACAAAAGGCTCACTAAGTATGTACATTACAGTTTCATTGTAGGCAGGTGGTGGCCCCTGTATTGTCACCCAAATCTTCAATAACCACCCAACAACAGCCAAGTGCCGGGTGGGGCGCCTGGCTAAAAGGGGCTGGGGAGAACACTGCAGTTTTATAATTACCTTTGTTCTATGAGTTGGGCTCATATCTGCTGTAGGTATATACTTTTTATTTCTCCAAGTATCAAGTACATTTGGGTTAATGACAAGTTTAGCTCAGCTGTATAGGCAAGCTTGACTTGTCAAAGTTATGCAGGGGAGTGGGCGCATTTCCCTGCTGCAGTCCTAAGCAGTTTGGACCCACCACACAGGAAACACATCTAAAACTTTAGTTTGTATTGTAAGTTGCTTTGCTAAAGAGATTCTTTATCACTTTAATCTTTGCTTCAGAGCAAAGTATCATGTCCCCGGTGTCCCTTCTCATTCAATTCTTATTAAACTAAATCAAGTGAAATTCTTCTTGACACAATATCTAATTTATAGGCATTGTAATTTCCTGATACTTGAAATGTCTCTTTGCTGAGGATTGCTCCCTTTGTAGTCGCTGATCTTGTCATAGATGCAGCCTTTTCCATCATAACTCCCCCTATTTACAAGCTGTCTGTTACACAGTGTTAAAGTAAATAATCTGTAGCGCACTTCAGGTGTACAGCACAGAGCTGGCGTATTAATCCCATTTTATAATAAGTAGATTTATCCCTTTCTAAATGTCACTATCGTCACACAAACACGGTGACTCAGTCTTTGCTTAGGAAATGGAAATGTAGCATTCTACTTGTTTAAACTGAGATGTAGGTAGGATTGACATTGACAACAGTAAGACTTCATGTAGATGGACATTTAAGAGGTTTTACAAATACTGCAGGTTATGGTCAGTGAAAATTGAAAAGTACCCCCACCTTCTGCTGGGTTCTTAAAACCCTATAGTAGTGATTGTGCAGTATCCACATGCACTTGGATACAAAACCATTTCCGAGGAAACATTTCATGTACACTGTGTTGGAAAATACTTGGGAACTTTGCAGACCTGCTGATTAAATTTGTGGGAGCAGCAATGCCAGCATTTTACAGAGGCATGGTTCAGGGGCCTCTTAAACAACTGTCTATTATCCAAATCACCCAACTCAGTATGAGTACAACAAACCCAACCCAGACCACCCAACTAAAACACCATTTTTGTCTTGTTGTGTTAAATTTTCTGTGATAAGGTACATTTGGGTTTGAGTATTGTAATTTTGATTCCCCCTTTGGCTGAGAAGGAGATCTGTCAGTATTATTTCTGCTTTATGTAGTCAAGTTGTAACATCCCCTTTTTCCTGTGACTTTTTTTTTTTTTTTACACGGCCTGCACTGTACTTGAACTCCTGTTTTGGATATTGCTACGAGGTTTTCTCCTCTGCTTCTGTGGGTGAGCTGTTTCCCTGAAATGTACCATTTTGTTCACGGTGTCATGTCCATTAGTGAACTGTTTTGTTGTGTGTTTTCTTTTTGTACCAGTGGTTTCTATAAACATATATTTGACAAAATTGCACTAAACCAAATGGAACTGGGGAAGAATTTTGAATCTGGTGTATAGGAATCCACTAGCGGTTTGTAATTGTAAAGAGGTTAGGAACCCCTGCATTTTAGCCAATATAATACAATGGGGAATGATATCTGACTGCTGCTGGTAGCAGAATGAAAGTATTACATGTGACATTGGTAAAATGATCTATACATGAGCTCAGACTCCCATAATTATATAATACTACATCAATTCTAATCTTGTAGAGGAAAGTCATTTATACTGAGCCTTACACCACTCAGCGACTGTCGTCATCAAAGTCACCTTGAGACACTGAAATATCTTTTTATTTTCATATGCTCTGGGATGACTAAGTAATGAGCTTAACCAGCTTTTTAAATAATTTAATTTGTGCCAAGCTCTCATTTGAGAACAGTATTAACCTCAACCTGTAAAGAAAGATTTTAACTTTAAGAGTAGACCCATCTGAATCGATCATTTGTCAGTTGGTTAGAGAAGGGTAGGGGGTAATCTCATTTTGGGTTTCCGTAATGTCTAAATGCTAACATCCTTGCCAACCATGATAGACTGACAATGTGTCTAGCTACAGGTTAAAAAATAAGGTACCGTAGTTGATTCTTTATAGTTGAAGAACTCACAGTACTGTGGCTCAGGTAGCACAGCTGAAACAAGTGGTACCATACCAGGAATCCAAACAGCAGAGAGGCTTTTATTTGGGTATGACCCCTGCACCACATTCTAAAAAACACTGAACCAGTTACTGGTGTTAGTTACCATGTACAGTAAATCTTTATTGTGTTTTTATATTCTGTATTTAAATTTATAAATATTTTGCAAGTGAAAATTCACAGAAAAGGCACACATAACACTCTTCAGAATTTAACCTGTCTTTTTGTAGGTAAACATAACATCTTTTGTGACGAAACATAACATGTGTAACAAGCAACAAGTACACCAATTGTTAATCTTTGGAGTTTATCAGGAATCAATTAGCAACTGAAAACAAACTGATTGCAAAATATTACAGCACTTTGCACATTCTGGGGTATGTCCAATACTCATATGAAATTAAATCGACATTTAGATGAATATAAAGAGACTTCAACATTATAAAACAAGTACAGGTAACCTTGAGTATCCACTACCATGACCTTGATAAATTACATCATTCACAGAACTATTTAAACCTGGCCGTTGGTCCTTGCATTGCAAATATAAAAGCTGCTCAGATCATTATTAATTTAGTAAGGGAAAGGTGCATATGGGAAGGGCAATACAACGATTCCCTTGTGCTGACTAGCTGGGGGGTGTGCTGAAGGATCTTGTTATTTGTTATTAGTTTGTGCATTGTTCACAAAACAGGGCTTCATGCACAGATATTTTAAAAAAACACCAACATTTCCAAATCCATTTTACTGTAGTGTATTCTGTCTTTCTTTTTTTCAGGCTGGCCATGGGTACCTCTGGTAGTTCTTAGCTGCCTCTTTTGCTTTGCCCAAGTTGGAATTGAATGGAACCTGTTCTTTTTCCCCAAATATAAGTACAAATTTCCACTTTGTGCCAGATGGAAGTCAGAAAGATAAAGAGCATTAACAAAAAGAAGAAAAATCTTCCAAAAAAATGCCTAGATATTGAGGAGGATCTCAAATGGACATTACAGGAATGTTTTTCAGTATTTTATATGCATTTTTTTTACATGAGCAATATTTTTCATAAATAAAATTATTAATAACTATTGATCAATGTTTCCTGCTTTTCTGCTGTTATGATGAATGCTGCTGTGCAATACTGGAATATTTCTGAACAATTTTTCTTTATGTTTGATATAGTATCGCTGTTGTGTACCACACATTTACATGTTTTGTGGAGTTTGTGCAATATTATTTATACAATATTATTTTGTGATTTGTAAATATAAACTGTCAAAATAATTGTAGCTCTGTTAGTCAGTCATGTGATCTAGATATTCCTTTAGAAAACAGAACCAAGTCCCTGACTTTCAGTGAAATAAAGCAGAAGTAAACTAAATAAAAGAAAAACATGCGACCAGGTGATGTCCCCTCTCCAAAAGAATAACCTTACCTACCTTACAGAATTAAAGTTATGATTTTTTAATTTCAGTTTAGTTCTACTTTAACTCCCAGTGCATCCCACATCATCTGTCCCTTTCTGCCAGTAAAGAACTGCCTGATCGCAAATTTTCAAAGCAGTACTTTAGTTCTACTTTATGGGTTTAGGAAAAATACCTAAAGATTTGAACACCTGAATTGACATGGAGTGTCCCTGAAAATCTTATCATGGGGGTAAGTGCTTGGCCCAAGAGCACGTTGGATGGGTAAGTGTTTGCCATTAGGAAAAGCTTTCGTTACTGGAGCATGGCAGCTATCCACTAGCAGCTCTATGTAAATATGAAAAGTTGAATGATACTCTTCATACCATTGTTTACCACAACTAAAATAAAATAATACAAATGTGTGTGAGTCTTAAAAGGGCTCTCCTGTTAAAGAAAAAAAAGCCTGCTTTCAAATAGTTATAATTGTCTTCACTGGCTTGTAAAAAATGTTTTTTTGTTTATGCCATCAGTTCTTTTCAAATAGAAAAAAATTACATTTTCAGTTAGATGTTAGGAAAACATTTGAGGTTTGGCTCTGATAAACAAAACAGATAATTATATCACAACTACATTTGTGACATTTAAAAACACTTATGCCTGTTTGTCACAATAAATACAATTTGATAACAGTTTCTAAACACTGTGGCGTTGTAATTAGCTGATAATGTCCCAGAAATAAAATACTCATGAAAGGACTGGTAAATGCCAACAATTTAACAGCTTACAAGATAGCTGTACTCCAGCCATATGTACAGTACTTGTAATAAAAACTGCTTTTATTATATACTTACACTTGGTGCTACTGACATTTTAAACTGTTCTTTTTGGCAATTCCAGAAAGCTTTGAAATGCCTGCAGCATTCCATGATTGTAAAGGAAGATGCCATGGTAATGTTTTTTTTTTTTAGTAAAAACTGAACATTTTAGCTTATTTTCTATTAAGTAATATGCAAAGGTCCTTAGGATATCATAAATACCAGCAAATGTACTGTTTTAGGACTTTATGAACTGTGATTCTGGAGTTACGGTGAGTTCTGGAAGAAAAACGTATCACAAAGCATTAAGTCAACAGAAGGGAGTAAAATGTTGTTATTATGCTGCATGTAAGGTGACTTTTTGTATTACAATGATGTGCTAGGGCTGCCTTTTTTAACTTTCTTTACATGGAGAACCATTGAACTAACTTTCAGGTCCTCAAATAACTCCTTCTACAACTACTTTATCATCAGTTCCCAGTATATTAACATACTGGTCAATGGGAAGAATGGATCCAAAGCTGCATACACACATGCAATTATTGACTAGGGACTGCACTGTGCATGAACAAGTGCAGTACATACAGCACCGTTTTGCTCTATGGAGAGGGAAGAGGGAGAACGACGGAGTAGCATTAGGGTCGTTCATCGTCCATCATCCGTGGATTGGCCAGGATGGTCGTTCAGACGATGAGCGATGGGCGCTGTACACCCACCAGATTCTCGTCCGATATTGGCCCTGAGCCGATTATCCGTCGAAAACCATTGGTACATAACTTTACATTGCTGACTTTTGAGATGATGGCATACAGAAAGCCAAAAATATTATAGGTGTCACATTAACTAACCTGAAAGGTACAAATTTCTCTTTGCTTGAGGAACCCCTAGCAACTTCAGGATGAACCCTAGGTTGAGAAACAGTGTGCTAGGGTGTGGAGTAGTGTTCATGTGTGCTTAACCTCCTGGCAGTTCATTTCTGTACGGATTTATATGTCTAAAAGCGGTACATTGTATTTCATAAAAATTTAAAAAAAAAATAAAAATTTTACAGTATAATAGTAAAATAAAGTTTGAAACACAAAATCATGTCAAAATAATAAATTAAATAAATTTAAAAAATATTATACTCATACTATGATTTTACACTGTAAAATACATTTTCATGAAAGAAAACGTACTGTTTTTAGACAAAAAATCCACTGTATTGCATTCAATACAGTTATTTGGTATTGAATGCAATACAAAAAGATTTGAAATTCCTACCGTGCCCCTAACGCAACGTCCGCACACACCGAACTACCAGTGATCCATCAGATGCAGAGGACGCCAGCTGGAGGAAGTGAGGAGATGCGGAGGATGGAGGAAGCCGGTGGATCAGGTAAGGATCTATTTACTATTACTTTTCACTGTTTTAGCTACCCTGAGTGTGACTCAGGGTTACCGCTCATGGGGTTAATAAGACTGCAACAGGAAAGTGTATTGTAGTTTCCCCTAAAAAGTGAGACAAAGAAAGTCACATGGGGTAGTCAGTTTCACCGCCCCTGTTGGAAAGTGAGGCCATCCACAGTAGAATAGCATAAGCATCTCACAACATGACTATGGTCACTAACAGTAAATGCTGAAAGGAAGTGGAATGTCCCTTTTATCTCATACCCAGAAGTGTGAAGTTGTTCCCACTGCTCCAGAGAAGTATAGGGCCACAGTGGAGTGTGGTAGAGTGCTTGTAGGTACACTTTCCCTTACCTAATAAATCCATCTAATATGTACTCCCTGATAAGAAGTGGCCTTGTAGCATTATTGCTTTCTTCTACCACTTTCTTGCACCTGGAATATCCAGATATTAACCCTGCAGTTTAAACCCCTAAGGTCCATGTTTGTAGTCACTCGGTAAGTAGTGTGTTGTTGGAGTTTCTCTTGAATGCACTACATATATAAAGTTTGGTGGAGGGTTTTTTTGGTTCCTTTTAGACCACCTTACCATAACCTGTTTATTAATTCTTGTTACTATTGCTATAGTTGTGAAAAAGGAGTAGCAGAGAGATCAATTTCTACACCCTACAGAATGACATATAGGGAAAGCCACACTCTCCTTGACAAATTGATTTTTTTTCTGACTTAGCAGGGGGGTGGGCATAGAAATATGGAAAGTGTGCCACTGCCCATGAGCCCTAGACCCTCCCAAGCCAACAACTGCCCCCTAGAGAGGCTCCAAGTTAGGTCAGTGGGAAGGTGCCAGGTTAGTTCTGGGCAGGGGCCCACTATTGGCTAATGTCCACCACTGTGAAGTAGGTCTCCAAACAGGAAGACAGTTATAGACTTACCTATTAGAAAACCCAACATACTTTTTTAAAAATGTAGACACATAGTTTTAAGCATCTATTTGTAAATACTTTAAATAAGAAGACCACAAAAAATCTTCAATACATTTGTGAGCCTAAAATTGACAGATAATCCTTATACTTTCCTTTTCATGTGTTGCAGAGAGATGTTCTAGCCAACACTGAAAGTGAACTTTAAATTGTAAGTCATCTATTTAGACGGCTGGTGTTCCCAAGTTTAGGCATATTGTGATATCTACTAGGACTGTTCGTTAATCCCAAAAATGGTTCTCTGTGTGCTGCACATAGGGAACTCTCAATCCAAATCATTTAGCCCCTGGCCCATCCTCTTTAAAGTGAAGTATTGTCCACTGGGATAATCTGTCCCCCCCCCCCCCCCCTCCGAAGTGAAGTACCATCCCCTGGCAGGTTTTGTCCCTTCCCCTCTTAAATGGAACATCCCCTGTGAGGTTTTATGCAACCTCTTCTGAAGACCCTAAATTTAATTATGCTTTGATTTTTTTTTTTTAAATTTAAATTTACACAAAGTAAGCTAAGCTGTTGTCTTCAAGTAAACAAGGCACAATCTCTTTACAAAATATGGTAATACATCATTACTGCATCAAATAGCATTGCTGTCCAATTATTTTCGGTTTCTAAATATGGGAATGAAAACATGTGAAAGCAAATATCACTGTGGTTTTTGTGGTGGAAATGAAAAATTAATGTAAATTGTGAACTGCATGCTTTCATAATATCATCTGTATAATTGAATTTTTGCCTATATAAGCCTCACATTGTGCCCACTTCCCAGCATGAATCCAGACTCATTGATAAGAAAACATAACTGTTCTGCCAATATTTTCATCCTCTACCTGGGGGCGATATTTCACTTTTTTCTTTAGATTCACCTAAATCACAACCATGCTTGATTAAGAAGGTAAATAATTTGTTTCTCTATTCATTAGAAAACAATAAGTTCATAATTTTCAAATTCAAGCAGTATAAGTACCTTGATAGTACTCAGTATCTTTCAGGTACAGCATAGCTTAGGTTGTGGAAGGAAGCGAAAGAGCAGCACACGGAGCCAGTCAGTTGTTTTTCAGTGCTCATGTGCTAACAAAGTGTATGCTGATAGACTAGGCCTGATTTAATAAAGCTCTTCAAAGCTGGAGAGGATACACTTTCATTAGTGAAACTCGGTGATCCAGCAATCCTGGAATGGATCTTGTCCAGGTTTGAAAACGTTTGCTAAAAAATAGCAAATACTTTTAGGAAATCTATTCCAGGTTTGCTGGGTCACCCAGCTTTACTGATGAAAGTGTATCCTCTCCAGCCTTGAAGAGCTTTAATAAATCAGGACAAATGAGAGAGTACATTAAGAGATAACTGCTACTTTTTTCACTGCTCTGTCACAAGCCTTGGGGTGGTGGTGTGAGTAATGGGATTACCAAAGACCTGTAAGTGTTCCTTGAATGTATCATAGGAATTTAAGTCTGACCTGCCAGACAGGGTTGTGGAACTAAACCTAGTTTCAAAAGCAGGCAGGCAGCTCTTTATTGCATAAAGGGACATGCTGTGTCTCTTCTGAAATAAAACAAACTTACCTACCTGTTTGCAGTTTATTAAAAATTGTACACTGAGCTGTGCATGTGCAGCTCAGTGTACAATCCTGGCATAGCTTTCTGCAAGTGAAGTCCCGTGCATATGTATATGACTGTATATGTATACACTTTGACACTTTGTTACAATATGCAAATCTTTGATTACATTCTGGATTGAAAACAATCTTGGTAAAATTAGCATATATGTTCTTTCTCTGCAGTGGAATTATATATTTTAAATAATTTGCCAATCCTTTTAAATCTCCTGCCAACCTCAAATCATAAACCCCCATTCCTAGGGCCTTAAAGAGCTCTTTTGATCTTAGCATAATGATACCACACATGTCAGTGTTCAAAAAAACCTTGGATATCAGAGGTTAAAATACTCTCTAAGGCTCCATAAAGATCTAATGTTTGCCTGTTGAAAAAATCAACAATTCCTCTGAAGTGTACTTACTTCTTCACTTGACTGTATGAGTGGGAAGCGCAAGCAACGCAGTTTATTCCTTGTCGTCCTTCTAAACAAATTATATACAGATAAATCACTTTCATTGTACAGATCTTGATGTTTTTCAAGACTAAAAAAGGACCAAATTGGTCCCTGATGCATAATTTGTCATGAAGCCACTTACAGCTTTGATTAATAACTTACACTGGCTGTTAAAGCAGAACTTTTAGTAAAAGAAGAAAAAATGATTCATTTATAGGTGGAAATCTATTGACACTTCTTCCTAGTCTACTTGGTCCCACGCTGTCCCGTCTTCTTTCTTCTTCCTGGTGGTGACTGGACACCGGGTACCGCCATCTGCTTTTATCCTCTTCCATTTGCTTCTTCTTACGGCACCCATTTTCACACTGGGCAGCTATGAGATCTGTTGCTGTTCCTTCAAGCAAATGCAAAAAAATATTTGTCTCACTGTGCATGTGTGAGGTTGGCAATTTTTTACATTTTAGGAAAGCCACTTCTGTGCATGCCCAAGATCGGACATGAGCAGCAGCTTGCAGCTGGCTAAGGGTTTCCCCTTTAGTAAAGAAGGCAGTAAAGACAGAAGTGGAAGGGACCTCCCCTTTAATTTAGGAAAAAAAACATACTTTTTTTTTTAATATAGAAAAGGGATAGCCAATATTTTATATGATTTAAAACATTTAATGATAAGTCCACGTTAAAGCTGAACTAAGCCTGTGATACCTGTCTCCGTTCCCTTACATGGCTCCTTATCTTTTTCTTCCTTTTTTTCCTAAAGATGAAATCCAGCGATCTCATATTTCTGAAATTGCCATAAAATGACACAAAGAGCCAGAATATCTCTATGGAATATTTCTATGGCTATATCTATCTAGAACAGCGGTCCCCAACCAGTTGTCTGCGAGGAAATCTTGGTGGACCACGGCTCTGGCCCGTGCGTTTCTCCAGTGGAGTCAGAGGAAGGACCCCGCTGGGCGGGAGTGCTCACCAGCCAGAGCCTCAGGCCATGTCTCCTGTACGGAATGTAGGCTCAGGGCAGTAGGTGGGTTGTGTTTCTAGAGTTGTCGGGTTCTGGCATCATGATGTCACTCTGGGGGAAGTTTCTTCTCCTTTAGGTGACACACGGCTCCCCGCACATGTGCGGTACAGAGTTTGTGCATTTAGTGGTCCGTCGGTCCGAAAATGTTGGCGACCACTGATCTAGAAAACCTACACTGTGATTTTCTCTGAAACAAAGCCAGATGTAGAAATACTTTTATCATTGTGAATGACAAAAGTATAGTGTGATTTGGGATCCCAGAAGAGCCGCATTAAAACTGATTAAGATGATCTTCAGCCCTCTTGATTTGTCGGCCCGAGATGACAAAACCCACATACAGGCACACAGGAGTTGACCTGCTTGATCATGGATTCTTAAAAGTGGAATTTTAGTTCCGCTTAATAGCAATAAAAAAAATTTCTTCCCTAAAAATCACATGTAGTTGGGCCATTTTTTTGGCCTAATGCCCCAAACTATAACTTTTATGTTATATGTCAAAATAGACCTTGATTTAATATGAACCTGTGCGTTGTCTATGTAGGGTCCTTGATCAGTCAGCCACCAAGGACTTGGTATCAGGGCATGTTATAGGTATGACTAATATATAGTGTGAGTGTTTTTAGAGACGAAAATACTTTTGTGTTACTGTATCCAGTAACATAATAGAAACCAGGAGTAGATATTCCCCATGATCCTAAAGCATATTGCTTCAATTTTATTATTGTTACAAATATATTTTTGGAGGTGTTTTTGCTGCTAATAGCTATACTTTTTTTAAATAATTATTTCCCGATTTATGAATAATTTAGCTGAATGGTTTGGTTAATTTCTTTAGAGACAAGTCAGTCCCAGCAGAAATGATAATCAAAATGAAATTTCTATCTTTAAACTTGTATAGGGTATTTATGATGAACGTGAGATTTATTAAATAGGTATCTAGAAACGTTTGATGTGATTTCTTTGGGCTTCTGTGTGTTACTTTGGGACTTTCCAAGTACATTAATTAGTGAATCCTATTAGAAATAATTATTCATGTGTGTGTATGCATTTTGTAAGCAATACACCTACATTTACTAGGGTACATAGAAAACCGGTTTGTTTATTGGAACAATGAAGAAGGTTCTTACCTTCTATATGGGCAAAAGATAAAATATCTTTTCCTTTATCTAGCACTAATTTCTCAGCACATTAAAAAGTACTAATTACATTACTCCATGGGAGCTTACACTCTGATATCCAGGATACAGTTACAGACAACCATGTATTTTAGGTGCTACAATGGACATGATTTATTAAAGTTCTCCAAGGCTGGAGAGGATACACTTTCATCAGTGAAGCTGGATGATCCTGCAGACCTGGAATGGATCTGGTCCAGGATTCAAAACAGATGCTAGAAATCCTTTTCAGGTTTGCTGGATCACCCAGCTTTTTTGATGAAAGTGTATCCTCTCTAGCCTTGGAGAGCTTTAATAAATCAGCCCCAATCTGTCCTATAGACCTTGAAATAACATGCCCAGTTTGGGATGAAGTTCTTGGCAAACCAGACTTCCAATAAAGTAATTCAAGCACGAGAAGAACAGTCAAGCTCAATGCAGCTGGTTTTGTTGGTAGAAATCAAACCCTACATTTTAAACAGTGTTACATAAGCAATTAACCCTAAATGATCTATTTATCCCAGTTTAAGTATACAACAATAATATACACAATCATTATTCAGCTTTAATTTAGGAACTTCAATCATTTCTGATATTTGATCCATCCTTTTGCTTTTGTCAAGATGACCTGATGTGGTCAGGGAGCCTTGGCATAGTTGCCAACATCATTCTTCCAGTCTGCTCTACATGTATTCTTACCAAAAACATGGCAGTATACTGGCAATCAAACTTTCCGCCCCCTCCTTTGCTTCTTAAGTTAACTTTCTGCCTAACCAGTCTATTTCAAACTAACTAGAAAGACAATACAAACCACACTAGTCAACCCTTGCACAAATTTTAGCTATGGCCTTCTTTGGTAATAGACTGTGTTACAGTATTTTTCATCGTTCATAATTCAAAATACATTTGGAATCATATAGTTCAAATAATTTGTCAATCTTTTTAAATATCCTGCTAACCTCAAATCAGAAGGCCCCATTCTAAGGCTTTGTACACACGTGTAATTATTGTCGTTGGAAAAGATCTTTCAGGATTCTTACTAACAACTGCATGATGCAGGAACGAGCATTGTACATACAGCGCCGTTCTGCCCTATGGAGAGGGGAGGGGGAAAACGGCAGACCGGCACCCCACTGCGCGCTCTCCCCCTTCACTTCTATTAGGATCATTCGTTGTCCATCGCCCGTGGATCCGCCAGGACGGGTAGATGACGAGCTCTGTACACAAGCAAGATTATCAGAGCGGACACCTGAGCCGATTACAATTGGACGAGAACAATTGTGTATCTAGCCTTAGGGCCTTAGAGAGCTCTTTTAATCTTAGCATAATGACACCACACATGTCAACATAAAAGAAAACCTTGGATATCAGAGGTTAAAATACTCTTTAAGAACAATTTTTGTGTCATTTGTTTAAGTACATATTCTTCACTGTAGGCACTGTTGGATTCAAGATCTACAAAGATCTAATATTTGCCTGTTAAAAAAAATAACAATTGCTCTAGAGTGTACTTACTTGACTGTATCAGTGGGAAGCCCAAGCAAAGCAGTTAATTCCTTGTCTTCCTTCTAAACAGATTATTTACAGACAAAACACTTTACATTGTACAGATCCTGATGTTATTCAAGATTTCAAAAAAAGGTCAAACATCATTCTTCCTGTCTGCTCTAGATGTATTCTTACCAAAAACTTGGCAGTATACTGGCAATCAAACTTCCTGCCTTCTTTTAATATATTGTTTTGTCTAACCAGCCTATTTCAACCAACTAGAAAGACAATTCAAAACACACCATTCAAACCCTGCACAAATGTTAGCTATGGCCTACTTTGTTCAAAGACTTGGGTCTGACTTATTAAAGCACTCCAAGGCTGGAAAGGATACACTTTCCTCAGTGAAGCTGAGGGATCCAGCAAACCTGGAGTGGATCTGGTCTGGTATTCAAAACATTTGCTAGCAAATAACAAATAACTTTGAAGAAATCCATTCCAGGTTTGCTAGATCACCCAGATTCACTGATGAAAGTGTATCCTCTCCAGCCTTGGAGAGCTTTCATAAATCAGGTTCTGTGTTACAGTATTTGTCTCCATTCATAGTTCAAATTTAAGAATTATGCCATGAAAAATCATGCCACTACCATGAAAAAGTTTTTTTTTTTATTATTTCTGTTTTGCTATTCACACAGCGAGAAGTTGCACCATGTTGATTATATGAAGGCAGTTGGTCAATCGCCAGCAGTTGGATGCATTTCACATACCGGGCTTAGCATTTCAGTCCATATGGAAAGATTTACTAAAGACTGATACAACATTTTATTGTCATGCAACCTCAGTCTGTAGTAATTTTAGGGGAACCCCCATCTTTAGAGTTTGAAGGCTGCCATAGCTGACCTCTGCTTTTGAGAATGTTAGGTCCCCATTTTAGGCTAATTCTTCAGCTTCAATGTTTTCTAAAGGTTTTGACCCATTGCAGCTATATAGATAAAGAATTCTGACACTTTTTCATCACCGGTTTTTAGTTACTGGTTGTGGTTCTTTAAAGTCAGACAAATGCCAGATTAATAAGCATTATTGAACAAGGCCACCATTGACAGTCCCTATTTTTTTCACATAAAGTGTATTTTAAGATTTACTTGCTTGATAACAGTAAAATGAAAGAGTAAGTCAGAAATTCCAGGATTACAAGAAAATATCGCTTTCCCGGGGTCTGGTAGAAGCATTTAGACATAGCAAGGGTTTATATAAGTTTTAGGTAAGATTTCTCTTTTATAAGAGATTCTTGTAGATAATACATTTTGAAATCAGAGCAGTTTATTATGCATTTCCAAAAAAAAGCCATAAAATTACACAGAGCCAGAATTTCTTTCTATGTCTATACCTATCTAGACATGACTACAGAATACATACACTATCATCTTCTCTGAAACAAAGCCGGATGCAGAATTAATGACAAAAGTATAGTGTGATTTGGCAGCCCAGAACAGCAGCAATAAAACTGATAGATCTCTTCTAGAGCTCGTGTCGAGCTTCTAGAGTCGTTATAGCAGCATTTATCAACCTTGAGAGCAATTAAAAAGACCATATAAGTCATACAAGCTCCTCTGAAACCCTTGGAGACATTTACGGCTGATTGTGAAAGCCGGAAAGCATTAGGTGAATTTAGGAAAACAGACCATTTGGAGAACTTGTGTGTTTCCTCAAGAGTGTTTTACCCACAAAATTTGCATAGTGATTAGGTTTACCAGCTAGAAGAATGGAATATATAAAAAAGAATGAATACATGACAGTTCTTCTGAAAGGTATGAATTGGTCCAGTATATTCCAAACATGTGAATCCTGACCAATCTCTGCCTAAAGTGTGCATCCATTCTATGCTTTGATTAAACACTGGTGGGTCACCAATAGTGAGATTTCTGCAGTTTAAGACTGAAATAAATTTACACGTTTTACTAATTTACGCTATTTACACTAATTTACACTCCTTTAATGAAGTATGACCACAATAATGTTGTTATAGCAGAATACTGTACATGAACAAAAATAGCCAAACCAATGTGAATGAAAAACTCAAAAGTCGATTTATTAGCATTTAGATTGGGTTGATGATGTGTTTGCTCCTTTTTTAAAGAACTGAATTTTTTGATGGGCCAATTTGAGGAAAATATTGTTAGTAAAAGACAACACCTGATTGAACTTGGGGAAAAAATATTATTTCAAGAGTTGCTGTTGTTATAGCGGAACTAAACCAAAAATAAAAAAATCACGCTTACTGTTAATTACGCAGATCTGTCGATTCTGGCCCTCGATCTGGCCCTGCGTTTTTCCGGCATCCCCAATCGGCCCAGCGCGGAGGAAGTGCTGAGCACCACCATGTTTTTTTGCTCCACTTCTTTCTTCTTCATACAACACCCGATCTTGCACGGCTCAGGCGCGAGATCGGGTGACAAAGATGGGGAAAGAAAGAGTACCAATTTCCCCACATTAAATAAAATGCTTCTGTGTGACATAGGTATTCTGTCTTGATAGCTGAAGGCATTGCATTAAAAAAAAGAAGGCAATTTTTACTTTATATATATAAAAGTGGTATCTACTAAAAAATATTTGGTGATTCTTCCATAATTAATGAGCCACTATGGGCCTGATTTATTAAAGCTCTCCATCGCTAGATAAGACACACTTTCATCAGTGAATCTGAGTGATCCAGCAAACCTGAAATGGATTTCTTAAGTAATTTGCTATTTTTTACCAAATGTTTTTATTCCTGCACCAGATCGATCCAGGTTTGCTGGATCACCCAGCTTTACTAATGAAAGGGTATCCTTTCCAGCTTTGGAGAGAGCTTTTTAAATCAGGCCCTATCTGTTATAGAGTGATAAATATTTGGTCTAATAAGAAAGTGTTTCTGATTTGTCAATATTAATGTAAAATTTAAAATTTATAAATATATATATATATATATATATATATTGCTTAAAAAAAGTATTCATAACATTTTCAATACATTTATAACATATACACCAAGACAAAAATCTGATGTATATATTTTTATATATATTTATAGAGAGAGAGAGAGAGTCACTGGGCCTACTACTAACAAACAAGAGGAATAGCTGGAGGGTTGAGTCCTAGACAAATATCGGTCTTCTGGTAAAGTACAGATGGGTGTTGAAGGAATTTCCTTGGCTCTTTAGCACATTTTATTCTGCCTGGTACCTCATATTTATCCTGGGGCCACTTGAACAACAAGCTATGATAGATATATGCTAGATATAAGAGCAAAGGGAGATCCATAAATTGAAGTTTTGATGTTATGTCCGGCATTCTCATGCATATATAACATTACCATTGTTATGACCTCTCCGTTTTTCAATCAGTTGCTAAGTACCTTGATCTGATGAAGAAGACTATGTTCTGTGAAGTGTGTCATCATTAATAGTGGTACTGGTAAATTGTGTAGCCTTAAAAACTTGAAAGCTAATTACTTGTGGTGATAATGTATAACACTGTAGTTTTCAAAAACCTTTTAATTGTAGATAATTATACTTTTGTTTTTTGTAATACAAGTGATATATATATATATATATATATATATATATATATAAATATATATATAAAGGATTTTTGTTGTGGTGTATATGATGTAAAAAATGTATTGAAAATGTTATGAATACTTTTTTAAGCAATATTAATAAATGAAATTCTAAATTTTACATTGATGTAACAAATTGTTTTGAATGAAACCCAAAATGTGTTGTGAAGAGGTTCAGTCTACATCAATAAGTCGTTACCATACTGATATGGAAAAACAATACCTCTGTCCATGGTGAGATGATCTAGAAGGTTTTTTTAAGTATAAAAGTTACAAAGTAAAAGATTAGGAGATAGCGCAAAGCAAAACACACGTGTGGAGACCCAATGGCATGATCAAAAGGTTCCATTTAATCTGAAATTCAGTACAGATGCCAAGTGGGGCTCCAAAAAGATATATTGTTCTTGTTACATTAAATCAGCATTGTAGAAACAACATGACATTACATCCGAATTTACTACAACTAATGGAGACCTAATTCTTACTATTATCTCAACCGACTCCACCAAGGCTGGATAATAACAGCCACCATCACAAACACAAATTCCAAGAATATCTAGAACAGACACTGGCAGTACCAGCGTCTCCTCAAACCACTTTAATAAGAGAACCAGTCATTCATTAGCTAAAGCATAGAATCAACCCAAATCAATAGTAAAATCAATAGAATATATCTAATAATTAATCTTCTTTATTAATACTAATTGGCATTGTTAGATATATCTAATAAAAAAGTGGTTGAGGATTATTCACTGCTATTTACAATGCATGCACCTGGAAGATTCTCTATCAAGGGATATTTGATAAATGTCAAATATATTGCTATATAAATAGACCCCACTGTCCCTTGCGGTCCTGCATCCTGACATAGGGTTTCCAGGGATGTGTACGTTTCGACACACATTATGAAAACACAATCCATTTCTGGTTTGCTGGTTGACCTAGGTTCACTGATGAAAGTGTATCTTGAAGTGTCTGCAGTTTTGGGACTAACATCACTTGGCAGAACTGGTGGCATAACACCAATGGTCACCAATTGGTTGTAACTTGCATTTCCCGCTGACACCAATGATTTTGTTTCAAGGCCTTAAGAGATGAAAATGATTCCCCCAGTGGTAGCAGAAAGGCTATTTTAGAAGATCCGGTAAACTCCTGTAGCTTGCCTTCATTTATCCCTGCTTAACCAAAGCAACAAAGATTTTAAACATCCGACTACCTGTATTGGGACAAAAAATTTACTGATCTGGCAACAATTAATCATCAGTTGTTGAGGCCACCATTTGGTGATAGAGCCAATGTTAGATAAAACTGCCACTTGGCCATAAATGGTCCATATCAACCAGTCTAGGTTGGGATTTTTCCACTGATTTTCATATTCCACAGAAACTTCGGGCAAACGACCATGGCCCATTTAATTTGTTGCTAAACTGATATTCTATTTTGTTAGTGGGAAATATGAACACTGTTTTTAGTCTTAAAGAGGCATGATCCCAAATGTCATGAATTAATTTACACATAGGTCTTATTTTTGGACCCGTAGTGGGAAATGAAGCCTCTCTAAGGCAAGGTCAGCTTTATTGGTTTGCCTGCCACCATCCAAGCATTACGTGCAACTCCTATAATTGCTTATTTATATAGATGTTCTCAACTTCAGGTTGACCACTGGTTAGAAGCCTTCATTGCTGATCTAGCCAAAGCTTTAAGTTAAAACACCAAGAACTGATATCCTGGTAATTTTTTTCCTTTATAAACTATACGTTTTAATTTTGTTTTTATTTATTTAATTAAACCTCCAAAAAGAGTTTAATTATAATGCGATCCATGTACATTGATAATGACCTTGTTTATTTTATGCAGACTGTCTTGGAGAGCTTTAATAAATCCAGGGCCATTGTGTTTTAGCTACATAGGGTGTATATGTGCAGGTTACAATTAAAAAAGGATTTCAGCTTGTGATATATTGAAAATAACTATATTTCAGGTTTCAGTTATATTCCCTCTTAATTTCTTGTGTCCACAGGACAGGAATTGAGTGGAAACTTCCCCCAGCAGGGGATATGTGTCCACTCTATATACATCTAAAGTGAGAATTGATTTGTATCGAGTGATGTACACTTTGATAAAAGATTTGTTAGTTGTAACAAACACTTTTTTTTCTTGGCCCCATGATAAAGCATTTTTGACTGCAGCAAAGCCTTTATTCATAAATTATAAATTTGATTGCTAAACAATATTTTTGCTGATGTCTAGTACTGAGCCCGCTGTAGTCTGGAGAGACAATAATTGGTATAAGATGTTCAATTCTTACCACTTGTTACTTGTTTTGTGCAGAGAACATTGAAAATGCATACAGTGAAATATCAGAAACCTTGTTAAGTTCTCTATGTATCAGGGGACAATGTCTGAGCATCATGAAAGGCAGATGGAATGTGCCTGTATTCTGAATGAGGATGATCCAACTTTTTAATTTGCTCAGTACCCTTGGGTGTTCCATCACAGCATCGAGCGGCTGCAAACTGCATGTTGTATCTGTAATATACATAACAGCCTTCATTGCCTCTCTGCATGGCTAAAGGTCTTTGCTTTATAAAGAAGACATCAGTCACTCCTTCCTTGCTATCTACTCTATTGTTATGATAATTGAACTATGACTGATGTCTACAGTGTCCAGATAATCTTTGATTAGCAAGGAATATATTCTTATGCTTTTATAAGATGTAAAGTGTATCTTGGGGCAAAATAAAAAACATTTAATAAAAATGTATATATAACAATATGTACAATATGCACCTAATTTCTGCATTTTCTTTTATCTGTGTTTTATATTTTTTGCAGTAATATGCTTGTTAATATATCAGAAAATGAATCAGGTTGTAATTTTCTGTTGTAGGCTGACAGCACACAACATTTTTGGCTTGAAATTGCAGATGGTGTCAGAACTGCTTTTCTGTACTTTGTTTTTGTTTACTGACAGTATATGTGTATATATATATATATTATCTATTATATTAGGATATTAGAATATTTATAACATATGTATATATATATCTATATATATATTTTTTATTTATTTATATATATATATATATATATATATATTTAACCTGCAACTGCTTTGCAGTCCCTTCCCGCCTAAGTGTTACCAGTAATGGAAGAATGGCATTTCTCAGGTAAGTTTCCCGATAGTAACCAAAGCAAACAATGTTTGTGTCATGTGTGTTAACACAGTTGCCTGAAGTCTCTAATTGAAAAGCCTGTGGCAGGGTAACCCAACAAGAACACAACTGGAAGACAGAACGAAAGTTCCCACCCTTTAACAATAGAGTTAATGAAACATTTAAAAAGTAGATTACTGTTGAAGTTTAAATGAAAATATACCTGTTGGGTTCACATATACGTTAATACCACATTATCTGCTAATATATGTTTGGTGGTTTAACTTGTATTGCGTTTTTCCATGACTTTTAAACCAACCTGTTTAAATAGCAGTTCTGTGCATGACTATTACATGGCATTTGTCATATGTTTCTCTGCATTACGCCTGCCCTGTAGAATGCAATTTCATGGCCTAACGCACATGTGGAATATCTGCCTTTTGAAGCATTTCATAGACATGAAGCAAATGTATTATTAGAATGCTATTAATAGAACATACACTCAGAACTCCAGGAAACTGTAAAGTGGTCACCTTGAGGGATTCAATGGGAATCCCAAATTGAAGGTCATAGCGGATTATAGGGAGAGAATCCTCACCCCCTGGAGAAAAGTTGCCTGATAAGGATGACATGTGTATATATATTTGGTGATGTCTAATCATAAAGTCTATCATTTCCTTTTTAGGGGCACTGCATCACCAAAATCAGTTATTCTTGTTCTATTAACTCCATGGGGCTATCACCAGTGGATTCTGTGCTAGATTACCCAGAGGGGAAGGTTGATGATATGAAGGCTTGGCTGGCTTCAATTCTTCTTCCTGAATGTGAAGTGGTAAGTGGTTCATTGGACCTGTTTACTAAGGGGTCAAATATACTCAACTGTATATATAAGGGGTCAAATATTACTCAACTAAGGGTAGGCTGCAATCAGACTGCAAAATACTATGTAATGTATAGCAGACTTCCCTCTATCCAAAAAGAAAATGTAAGAGGACCGTAAGACAGCTACAGATATGGTTACAGTGCTTAACCCAGAATTTTTTTTAAGCCGGGTGGGAAGAAATTGTAGGCGGGTGGAAGCTCATGAATTGTGACCCAACTCTTCAGTAACCTGAATTATGACCCAACTCTTCAGTAACCACCCAAAAACAGCCGGGTGGTTGCTGAAAAGTGCCAGGTGGTGCACCCAGCTAAAATGGGCTGGGGAGAACACTGAGTTAAAAAAAATATAAACTGCCCTACCTGTTAAAAAATTGTAATTCTCTGAATTTACTGGTAATCTGTAAATCATAGCTGACATGATGATCACATGTTCAGGGAGCACTTTAATTTTTACTAATCTTAAGTAGGGACATGCGGTGTCATTGAAAGCTCGGGACTGTAGTCACCAGGCCCACAAATTGTCATCTAGGCACTAACATGTTGGAGGTTTATTATTGTATCCAAGGCATGACATGTGGTGCTGGAAAAGGGTTAATAAACTATTTTATACTTTACCACGCACCAATATCAAGTGTTGGTTAGCAGTACTGAAGTCATTGAGGAAACATGTCAGCCTGAAAGGAAGCCATACAGCCTGGCACGTTTTATTTTTGTTCTGACAAAAGATTACAGGTTCTGGAAAGATTACAGGTGAAAAGCAGCACACACATCCCTCCCTAAGACTGGGGTCTTCCCAAATATAACAAATTAAAAGGAAAAATTCTAAATCTTACAAATGACAAAAGCCTGTCTGGTTCTCTTAAAAGCTGAAGTTTGCTCAGATATTGCCATTAAATATGAACATTTTTGGGTTGTAGCTGCATAGTACAGGTAATTGCTCATTTAGTCCAGAGGAGCTGTAAAGCGGAGGAATTTTTTGAATCTGCAAGCTTTCTAACCACTGGCCATAGGGTCCTAGCAACTCCTCTTCATAAGTCAAGTGCGGAGGGTCCGGCATTGTAAGTAAGAATGACGAAGACCCATTCATATTCTAAAAGCAGAATGTCCTACCCATATTCCAGAAGCAAAGCTTAGTAGACTTTTGGATAATAAAGACTAAGGTAAATATTACTCTACTTTAAATTCCCCTTTTTTGCTCCTTTTCATGTTGCTTTTGTAGACTGAAGTGACTCCTGTTGTCCATATCTTTTTCCTCACTTATAAATAATACATTTATCCAAACAACTTCCCTGGGTGTGTTATTTTATGATTGGTATCCACAATCTTCAATATAAACCACTGTGTGATAAAGACACAGCTTTCTAAACCATTAATTACAAAATGAGCTATTTTACACCTTTGACCACCTTTATTGTTCTTGGCTATAAAGACCTTGTGATGTATGCATTAAATAGCAGCAATCATTTATATTAATACACCTAAACCCATCATTACACGTAAGAAACAGAACTTCTATTAGCATTCACAGGACGCCTGAAGGTAAAGCTGAGGTTCAGTTAAGAATGTCTGGTAAAAGCTTAATCATCAGGGGTTTTAGAAGATTAAAAACTGGCTTATGCCTGTTTAAGTAGAGTACACCACGGGAAGATGTGGCGTTAAGCTCATAAAGGAGCAGGCTAATGAAAATTAAAAACAAAATGAGATCTAATGATGTGTTTCAGGAAAGGAACACATAGAAGGTTCTGGAATGTAAAAAGAAAAAAAATGCTCGAAGACAAGGAAAGAGAAATTGTATTCAACTTTTATAACTTATATACAAATTGTAAGCCATGCAATGAAGAATAGTGATAACCAATAAACATGTAGCATGTACTACAGGGGTAGGCAAACTTTTTGGACAATAAGTTTTAATATTTGACAAATGGGCCGGGCCAGTAGCAGACTGTTTGTATGAACTGATATGAATTACATGTAAAAGCCATTACGTAAAAGTAGAAACCCTGAGATGCATACTGGGAGCATATGCTAACTGCTTTATACTTTTGTTGTTTGCCCACACATTGTTCTTTTGCACCAGTCCACACTCCCATTTATTGGCAATCTGATAATCCTGGAACCCTCCTGCTGGTTATGCTAGAACTCTTGTAACAGCCTGGAGTTTGTTCCAGCAGATGCAGTCCTGAAGCTGTTATACCTGTATTTCTATTCACATATTTAATGCATAGCTTACTGTTTTCTAGAACAGTAGGCTGTATTACCTGTATGCATTTTTATAATAACTTCCAATATGAGAAGCAAAGTCCCTTCCATGCCTCTAACTAACTTAGATTTTGATGTCCTGCTCTGAGCCTCTTTTGACACTTTTTAGACCTAAACCTTACCATTTTAATGGTGTGCATATTGAGGCCAAAACACATTGGCCCTGATTTATTAAAGCTCTCCAAGGCTGGAGAGAATACACTTTCATCAGTGAAGCTGGGTGATCCAGCAAACCTGGAATGGATCTGGTCCAGGATTCAAAACTTTTGCTGGCTAAAAGCAAATGATTTTAAAAAACCCTTTCCATGTTTTCTGGATCACCCAGCTTCACTTCTGAAAGTGTATTCTCTCAAGCCTTGGAGAGCTTTAGTAAATCAGAGCCATTGTGTGTGTGCATTGTAGTGTGTTGTAGTAACTTTACACGCGTTATGCACTAACAGGGTGTGTTTTGGCCTCAATATGCACACCATTAAATTGGTAAGGTTCAGGTCTAAAAAGTGTTAAACGAGGCCCCGAGCAGGACATTAAAATATAAGTTAATTATGCACTAACATTGTGTGAGTTAGGCATAGTGTACACTAACTATGTTCCATATTTAAAATGCCAAATAATGCAAGTGTGTAAAATATCTATTCATGATAATATATCAGTACACATGAGAGGTATTTTTGAAATCATGTGTTTGGATGCCCAAAAAATGACAACATGCACTCCTTGGGCACTCAAACACAATGAAAGTATGTAAAGGGGCCTCAATGCCTCCATTGAAAATAGTCGTTTATGTTGAAGTATCTATGCTTATAGGAATTTGATTGATCTCTATTCATTGCCACACAAGGACCAGTGGGCTGGTTGGTTTTGAAATATATCCAGATAAATACTTACAAGTGTCATGTGCACTTTTCCAGGTGGTAAACAAACATCTGCATAAACTAGACCTTAGTGCAGTGTTTCTCAACCTTTTTAACAAGTGAGAACCCTTGAAATAACTTTCAGGTCTTCTGAAAACCCCTGCTATAATTATTATATCCACAGCTCACAGTACATTAGTAAGGTGGTCAGTGGGAAGAAAGCTTCTTTCATTGCTGGGCGTTGGGAAGATCGTCTCCTTTACAGATAGCCAAAGAGATCACTGGTGTTACCTAAACTGACCTAAGAGGCAAAAGCTTCTCATTACTCAAGGAACCCCGAATATACACTGGAAGAGCCCTTTTTTGAGAAACACTGCTTTAGTATGATACAAGGTATATCAATATGTGTGCAACAACTCAATGCACAAGAAGGGCAGGACTCAATGGACCATTAAAGACCCCCCATAGATGTCTATGTGTTGAACACCTAGTGAACACAGAAGAAAGCTTACCTTACCAGGACCCCAGCCTGTGCCAGTATTTCCACCATCTAACCATGAATGAATGGTATGCACACCTTGCAGTCATGTAAGTTAGGCTCATAAAGGAGCAGCCTAATGAAAACTAAAAACAAAATGAGATCTAATGATGTGTTTCAAGAACGGAACACATAGAAGGTTCTGGAGTGTAAAGAGAAATAAAATGCTCGAGGACAAGGTAAGAGAAATTATATATGACATAAAAAAAATTTCAGCCATGCAATGAAGAGTGATGATAACCAATAAACATGTAGCATGTACTGCTGGGGTGGGTAAACTTTTTGTATCAGTGGCCACAATGAGTTTTAAATTTTGACAGGCTGGGCCAGTGTCAGATGGATGGAGAGTGTTTGCATGAACTGATATAAATTGCATGTAAAAGCCATTACCTAGAAGTAAATGAGAACTTACATTCAATTGGGAACAGTGTTGTTTGTCCTCCTTTTTTGCCAGTACACAATTTGGACCAATATTTGACAAGCCAGATTAAAAGGCCCAATGGGCCGTGCAAAACACTAATTAACCAGTCATAAATCTGTGACATTGGCCTTTAAATAAATCCTTGTTGGGAACCTGACGTCAGAATACACAGTTCTGGTTTAAAAGTTATATAAAAGCTAACTTATCCGCCTGCTATGATTTGGCACTATTCTGGGAAACAGAAGAAAAGGTTATACAAGGTAATCAAATCACTAGACCACCCTCCTACTCATTACAGTCCAGATCCAAGGCGTCAAAGTCATACAAATCCGTATTGCTTACAAGGCGGCGGGATGAAAAACAAAGCAATAGACCAACAGTTTTCCTGTTACAAAGTAACATTTCCAGCCTTGACAGAAAGCCGCTCTTCTCAGCTAAATAGAATTGAGGATTGCAGGCCTCAGGAGGTAACTGTGCTGTTATCACCGCTCTCCTTGCTATTCATTAGACTTAGTGCGTCTTTCCCCGGCATGCTGCTCGCTAAGCTGTTTGCAACACAATAGACAGAAAAGGAACAGTGTCCTAATGCAGGAAAACAAAGGCCTTTGAATGTGATGAGAACACTTGTAACAAACATCCAGAATCAGAACATAAACAGTATTTATAATAACATGGAAACCTGTTTTCATTCTGTGATTCTTTGGATTACGAAGGCTTAAAAAATAGCGATGTATTCTGCAATGCTTTTCTACGTTGTGAACATATGCTTTTGTAAATAATAAATACGGACATCTATTCAGATTCAGACATTGGTCACTGGTGTTTTATCAGGTCACATACGCATACTATATTGTATTTTAAGCCATATTGTGAGCTACAACAGTGCTAGAACTAGAAGTGATAGTTACAATTTCCTACTTAGACTTCTGCAGCTGACTGTAGTGGAGGCCATCAATAATATAATTATAATAATATCATATAATAATTATTGATGATTATATAATAATAATATACAAGGAAAGAACCATTCACCTTTCCATATTCTCAACATTCCATTACTATCTTTATTTCCCACAGTTCACTGCCCCCCTACTTCCAGGTGAAAATATTCATTGTCTCCTTATGAGCCCAGGTTGCAATGGGCACACCTGAAATTTATCTATTGTATTAAATACCAGTTACAGCTCATTACACGAGCACCACTTAGTGCTGTAGACCACCATAAAGATCGGTGGTAGGAAGGGTCACAATTGTGCTGAACATAGTTTTCTAGATCAAGAACCAGAAGTAATGCCCACATGTGATGCTGAGTCTCCATGGCTGAAAGAACTGTAATCCAATGAATGAAAGAGGTGGGTTAGGGATAGGTTCAGGCTGGGAAGCAAAGGACTAGATGATGCTGGGCATCTTTCAGAAAAGAAATAATGTGGCTGCCAAGGCTTCTAATGCACACCATGCATGTGGGAATCTTTCAGGTCCATGTGTTTCAATGGCAGTCACATTCCCTGTTTTATAAATAAAAAAACTATATGTTTGTTTTTTAACTGCATACCATTCAACTACATTGAGATCGGCGGCTACATTGTTGTATACCATATTGTTAACATCCCATTCCAAGCTGTTCCTCTCTTCTTTTTGTATCAATAAGAAGAATTGTATCTCGTCTTATTGTATCAATGAATTGAGGTGTGTGGGCATTCCTTATATGCTCAACTTTCTTAATGTCCCACCTCAGCTTCTTTACCAGGTTTACGTCTTTAATCTGCGTGGGTCGTTGCAATATCCTAGTTCAATTTTTTTTAGCCATTCTGTTGTATATTTGTCATTGTCCTCTCGCATAATCCAATTTCAGCCAAGCTTTAGGTGTTGCATAAATGGCCTCACATTTTACTATAGAATACTTTGGTATACAGAGAAGATCATGGTCCATTCCATTGACTCCAAACCATTGAATCAACATACCTAAATCATTACTCTTCTGTGGCAGTTTGTGCTGATATGTTGTTATTTGGTTTTTGCAAACATGGAGCTGTGCATTATAGCCAAACATCGCCACCGTGGTATCCTCTGTCCAAAGGAGTTTGTTCCAGAAGGCTTATGTTTTGTTCAGATACAACTTTGCAAACCTAAACCATGTGGTCATGTTCTTTTCAAAGAGAATAGACTTCTTCCCGGCAATCTTTCCTAACACTTGTTCACTTTTTCTAGTTGGACTGTTACGAACTTTAACATTTAACAAGCCAAGGAGAACTGTAGAGTCTGTGATGTAGCTATTTGGTTTTGGTTCTTTATATTTTCTTAAGCATTGTCCAGTCTGATCCTGGGGATATGAATTTGCTGAGATACCCAAGCCTGGGAAGATTGGCAACTGTCTTGAATGTATTCCGTGAATATTTTTTATCACTGTAGAATGATGGACTACATATTGTTTAGAAATTACCATACTTCTTTTTCCATTTAATGCATGGCAGCCAACAATTGCTTCTCTAAGATCATTGCTGCCATTTTTCCTCCCTGGCATCGTGTTAACAAACACCTGAATGCTTCAGACCAGCAAACTGCCAAAACGTCTGCTTTTTGGAGAGATGATCAAACTTGATGATTATCAGTTATTCAAGTGCATTTGATTAGTCTGGCTGCTACTTACCCTTCTAATTCCTATAGAAGTGGTAAGGGTTTACTTAATTTTTCACACACTATGTCTGCATTTTGACTTCAGTTCTTGTTTAGTAAATAAAGTCACATGTCATATGTCATGTGCCATTAATTATCTGACTATATTTACCTAACTTAGGACCTGCTAAGAACCAGATGATTATTTATTATGTCCCGATATACAAAATCTTACAAAAAAAATAGGTATATTTTCCTCTTCTCATGGCTGTATAATACAATTTAGGATTATATTTGGTCCATGGAAATTAGCGATTAGATAATGAATTAACCATCCATAGATTTTTTTTTTTTCACCTGGCTGATCTGCATGCTTCCCATGTGGCTAGTTATCTGTAGACCAACAGGCAATGCTGGAACTTTTATTTCCACTCTTGGGATAGAAATCATCTGCTAAGGGACAGTACAGTGTTATGGCCTTTCCCAGCAGCACATTTTTTCGCTGTGACTATTAAAATTTAAATTCCATGTGACTCGTTATATCTAAAAAAACACTAAAAACCACTGCAGGCATTATCACAAATTGAGGTTCACCCACATTTACCCTCTATTTCCCTTTAACTTTTTCAGCTACAGATAACGGCTAATGTAAAGTTTAGGTTACATCCTTATTAATTGTGAACTGAATGTACAACTATGAAAGGTGAGTGATCACTGGCTGGAAATGTTACTGTGATCTTATAAACCATTAGAAATGTAGAAAAATAGGAGGGAAGCCATGTTTCATAAATGCGGTGAATGTTCCAGTCACCTCTGATTGCTAAAACTGTGAAATGATTTCCTCCTGTATAATACCACTCACGGAGACAGCTTTTCTCATGGACTGTCAGACCTGTAAGCCTGACTTTTTTTCTGCAGTTATACAATAACAGCTAAAATCTGGAGCAGCTTAGATCGCTGTCACTGCTAGTGATGTCAAAATACCTCCAGCCTTCCTAAAACATTCAAACTTTCCTTAGAACTGTCAAAAGTGCAAGCATTGATCTAGTAGCTGATCGGAGCTTTGATGTGCCAAAAGCTGCGCAGGAACTTATGGAAAAGTATTTTATGTAGTTATTTCATGTTTGTTCTTTAAACATATTGTCCTAATCTGGGACATGTTGTAGAAGAATGGGAATTATGAAAGGCTGGTAATAATCAATGTTAAAAAGTAGACTTTTTCATCTTCCAAGCACCATTGTGTTACAGAAAAAAACCTGCCCAATCAGCATTTTCACATCTGGATCTGTTAGACGTAAGTATTAAAAGTTTATACTTTTGACATATAATATTGGTTAAGCCAGTACATGTTGGCATGTGGAGAGTACTAGCACATTGCTATTACAGGAAGGGTTGAGTTGATGGCATGCAGACTTTGATTGACAGATTACCTCTTCCTTCTTGGTAAAATGATTTAACCCAGTAGGAGAATATGGGCCATCTGAGACTTGCTGATGGCCACAGCATTGTACTGCAAATTCATCTATGTTCCCAACTTCTCTGCATTCAATTTAATGTTGTTTCAGTTCCTGGAAGGCAACATGCTGCTGCTGGCCATGTAGTTGCTTTTCCTCCTTTACAAGAAGAACTCTACTGCAAACGCAAGGGCAATGGGTTGACACTTGTCACATAATCCTTTGGGTGCACCAAATCTTCTTGTATCCCATATTCACTCTAAATGGCAACAATTACATATTTATATTGTTGGAAGCACCCTGAGACCTCATGATTGTCCTACAGACACTTATCCACCACTATTATGACTCCAAGTGGTATTCCACCAGGAGCAATAGCAAAGTCTTTGCCTTACAGAATGGTAGATTGTGAGCTAAGAAATTTATTGTTACACAAATTTGAAAAGTTGAAAATATAGCTTCAAGTTATTTGTTAATATTGTCACCAAAATTACTGGGAGGTCAGGGGGACTGGTAGGAACTTGTTCCAAATGAAAATAATGTAGCCCTCGTTTGCTTTAAACATGTTTTCCCAACTAGGCATTTATAGATCTTCCGTCCAGTAATTTTATCAATATATGTAACATGTTGTCCCAGCTATGGGCCTGATTTATTAAAGCTCACCGAGGCTGGAGAAGATATACTTTCATCAGTAAACTTGGTTTATCCACCAACCTGGGATGGATTTCATAAAAGTAATTTGCTGTTTGTTAACAAATGTTTTCATCATGGACTAAATCCATTCCAGGTTTGCAGCGTCACAGATCAAAGTGTATCCTCCCCAGCCTTAGAGAGCTTTAATAAAATAGGCCCTATATTTCAACCTTTATTTTTTTCAACTCCTTTTCACTTTTTTTATTCCTTAAATTATCATTCCTAATTTCATATTTTTTTTCATTTAATCCCCATGAAAAAGCAGGTGCTTTGTATTTACCTTAATATTGTACTTGTGACCCACAGGTCTTTCTAAGACTTCCTCCCCCGTACTTTTATTTGTGATACTACTATGTCAAGGACTTATGTCACATATATGGAAACTTGGTGGGCATCTCTCCAATACTTATTGCCAACAATGTTGTCTCTGGTGACAGTCGTTTTGGAGTCACTCATATAACCACAGGGTTACTATGATACCAAATAGGGATCTGTTTATAAAACAGAATCTTTATTCTTCCCGATCCATGTGATTCCTTGTTTTATAAACAATAGAGTCTTCGTTAAAAAATCGTATTGGTGGGTGTCCATTTTCTTTGGGCTTTCTTCATAGAGTAGAACATAAAATAACTTCTTATTGCCCCCATATGTCCATACACTTAACAAACCACACCAGCAATGCCTTTTGGATTTTGTACAAAACAAGATTTATTTCCTATGTGCAAATCTATACACACTTGTACATATTCTCCATGCTTCTGACCAGCCGTGAAACCATTTTTAGTTGAAATAATACACAAGCAGCTTTAGTGTATAAAATATTATATTACTATCATAAATAAAATTAAACTTTTTTTTATATTTTAAAGTTTAATATATTTACAAATTTTATTTGTGCTTGTTTAAAAATGCCAGCATGAAAATTGAACACATATGAATGTATTTACGTTAACGTTCGGAAAACAAGAGACTTAGCACGTGATCTGAGGCATTGGGGACATTGACATGCATAGGGAAATCAACCAAGGTCTCATTTACAAATACGTCTGAAAGAAGCACCGTACATGTCTCCCTAGCAAGCAGCAGATTCCTTTTTCCTGCTTTTTGGTACAGACTTGAAAAGTAAAGGGAGAAGCTGATTGGTTGTTGTGGCTACAGATGCAGGCTCATGGTCAATGTTGCCTATAACAGCCAGTTCATGTCTTAACTGCAGTAAAAACTATATGCCAAAGGCAACAAGAGTTCTTTCTTCAAATGCTTTTCATTATGTGGCCAACAAATCGTTTAGACTTTTATTTTTTACCCCCCACCCATTGGGCTTATTCAGAAGCAAAGTTTTATTTTCCAAAAAATAACACCCAATGATTTTGGTAAGCCCCAACCCGATTGGCTGATACAGATTACTGCACATTTTAAATCAACAGTCCCCTTTATAATACATTACTCAATAAGCCACCATGTGTAGAATTTTTATCATGTCCCAGACCAGAACGCACCTTGCCAGATGTAATGTGGTTTTCACAAAAACTGACACACAGAATACATTTAATGGATACCAGAAATGCCAAGATGCCATGTGGTTGTAACAGCCAAAAAGACATATTACAGAGTGTAACAAGACCACATTGAAAAGCACATTCAGAACTACATCACCCATGCTTTATGTTTCCAATGTGATAGCTATTTCACAAAGTATTGTGTAGGAACTATTATCTGAAATACCAAATAGAATTCTAGCTTTCACAGGAGGGATTTTAGCATGATATCTGATTGGTTGTCAAATATAACTGTTCAATGTTATTTATACCTAATCAACTATTTTATTATGTATATGAGACACAAAATAGTTTAAATGTTTTTTTATATATCTATATTTGGTCAACTGCCAGGTTTTTAAGTGCCATATCTGTCCAATACATGTGTCGATCTATCTATCTATCTATCTATCTATCTATCTATCTATCTATCTATCTATCTATCTATCTATCCCTCTATCTATCTATCTATCTATCTATCT
>NC_092861.1:141137483-141303322 GCF_032062135.1 Pyxicephalus adspersus
TCTATCTATCTATCTATCTATCTATCTATCTATCTATCTATCTTTCTATTATATAGCTCAAGGCAAGCTCTATTAATCTATTGGAAATTGGAGCTCCTTATAAAATGGTTTACACCATTTGTATGACTGCATAATTTCTATGTCAAAATATCGAAAGTTAATAACTGGAAATAACTGAGATTTGAGTGGAAAGTTAAACAGGGAACAGACAGGCATGTTTTATTTTTTTATTGAAATAAAGGCTTTGCTTTGCAATAAAGAATCAATCTGCTCATTTATTTTATTTCCAGATTTAGCTTTGCTTTAATAAATTTAAAAACATTCTTAATAGTTTACATTTTTTTTACTTTCCAGGCAAAACTTCTCAAGAACTGTTCCTGCAATTTTTTGGCGTATTCAGTTGATTTTTGGAAATAGCACCTTTAACCTTTCCAATTGATTTTAATTATATTTTTCCATATGTTCCCTTAGGGGTTCATTGTAATCTAATTCAAGCACTTTGCCTATTGCCTGATTAAGACCTATCTATAGAAATAATCTCATAACCATCTACCCACTGGCTGTACTGCAGATAAAATGTTCTGCAAAGGTAATTTTTTTATGTACACTATATGACATACATATACATAATATATTTTATGTAAACAATGTTCATAATAAGCAGCTCTTTGATATAAAGCAGTTTGTATTTAGTCCCTTATACAGAAAACCAAATCTCAGTACCACCATGTGTTTTATACAACAAAATGGAATTACTCCATCACAAATATCAAAAGATGGAATGAAAATTATATGAGTGTACCTGCTTTTAGTGTGCCATAATTTTCAAAGTATTTTGACAACTTTTTATTTTTATAAGGGCTACTTTTACTTCAGGCAGTGACCGTAAATAGTGAAGTGTTTTTTTGTGCAGCCAGTAGATGATTCACAGACTTGAATCCATCACTCACGAAGAATCTTAAGGCAAAATGCTGTTTTTTTTATTGCAAAAGTCTTTCTCCCGAGATGATTTAATGTTCGGTGTAAAAAATGGCACAATGCAAGAATTATAGCTGCCAACACATAACAATGGATATAATTGGCGCTGCTGGGTATGTCTAAGACCTGTTATTTCATTTGCTTAGCAAAGAATTGAGAGTTAGATAAATCAATGCTTTCTTTTCTAGGGTATTAGAGGAACATTCCACTTTTTTGTCTCTTCTGTAGGGTAGAAGTGTCCCGGTTACAATGTTCCATATGGCCATTGTTCTGTCAAACACAGGCAGCACAATGTGTTTTACAGGTTCAAGTTTAATTTGCTAATAAGAACATCAAGATGACTATTTAGGGAATGAACATTTTATTTTTTTAAGGGAAGATGATTGTTTTGGGTCACTTTGATTTTTATTTTATTTTTTTACTGTTTATCAGTTTTTAATATATATACATTATAGATTTAGATATGTGGCTCTCATGTCTGACTTTTTGTTGAGACACATCTCACCATTATGTCTTGATAATGGTGAGCTGCAAGCAAATGAAACTCTGAAATGCTATAACCTTCTTCTCCTGTTTTAACTTTCAGTCAGTGCTACCTTGCTACATCGAAACTCTAAACTACCCATACCTTGTCATTGAGCACCAAGACACTTTTCAATATATAAATTCAGTGACCACTACTTCTTTTTTGGATTACTTTTAATACATGGTGCACCCATGGTTTGGGATTCACAGAGTACTGTGGGTGTTTTAAAGAGGGAGCACAGCAGGAGCTGCTTCATTTCAGGCCCCCCGTCTGTAAATTACTCTTCTGATGGTGAGACAGAAAGATGAGTACTTACTTTCTCAACTGAAATTGTTTTTATTCTGACTTTATTGTAAAGCCACCAGCAGAAGTATTTTATGTTTTTGGGTCTTCATAGTGTTTCTTTGGTCAGGTCAGTGTCTGCCTGATGAGAAGAACCCTGTGTGGCCCCAAACTGAAAGTTTTACAGTACAATCTGTCCATTCATTATGGCACCCTCATTACTGAACTTAGGTCACTAGTACTCTTGGGTGGGCAACTGGGATTTCCAGTTTATTTGTTTGACTGACTTCTTCTGTACATTTTAGCTGAACCCCAGAAAATATAAAAGACCTAAATAAATTCTGCTCCATAATCATTATTAAATTTTAAATGTATGTTTTATATTTTAAATGCAAGAAGTGTATGTACCTGAATTTGATTTAGTATAGCCTATATGCAGAACCTAAAACTAGGAGGGGGTAAAGCAGTGCAAGGATCTAATCCAAATGCATGGAATTGGTCAATACCTAAAAAACTAACTAAATTCGCTTAAATCAGGCACTGCATATGTCAAGTTGTTTTGGTTCAGTATTATAGCTTGTAACATACATCTAATTATTATTAAGCAATATTTTAGGTCACAATTGCCTCTCTGATGCAAAGGAACCTTGAATATAAACCTGAAATACAATAAATATTGAAGCACCAAAGAAAACACATATCAATTCTAAAAAACAGTTTATTGTACTCTATTTTTATGGATTTGTTTCTTTGATGCTTCTGGTGTACTTCACAGTTTCTATAAAATTAACCGGTAAGCCATATTAATCAATTAAAGCTTACATTTCTTCCTAAAAGATATCAAGAGCTTTTTCTTTTACTTAAATTTGCCAACTGGCAGCTCATTCTACTCCATCAACTGGCGTGAAATTGAGATGTCCACCATTGCCATAAAGCGTGCACAGGGCCTTCATTAAAAAAGCCTACAGCATGTGGACAGCCCTGGGATAGGATACATGAAAACTAGTGGGAAATAATGCAAAATAAGACACAAATATGGTAAGAATTAAAATGAAGCCTACAAGACATCCATATAGGTGTTAAGATCAAGTGTTTTCAATATGCTATTTTTTGGCTATTACCATTGGACCTTTGTTCATTATTGGATCATGCCAAAGTAATTTGGAAAGAGTTCAGGTGTCAGTCTATTTACACTCAGATGCACCCATACAATTGTATACTGTCCTCAAACACAACACCCAAACATCACACAAACAGGAACAAGGGATAACATTACAAACAAGATATATTCAAGTACTCTAGTTGTCATTTACATAGACAAATGCAAATGGGACATGAAAATCAAACACACGCTGCTTCAACAGCACAATAAATTTTTGTTTGGTATCCGATAAAAAGCCATTTTGAGTCCCTGCATGAGAGACTCTATATTGCAATATTGGGCTGAACATGGACTTCAGTAAAATATCACCCTAGCTCAATGTCACCATACATATATGTACACAAGCTATACAGGTATTTACAGTCTTTAATATAGATTTTATTCTTGAATAGTGCTGTAAGAAAATATTTTTCAGGCACAGTGAGTCCCTGCCCCATAGAGCTTACAATCTAATTTCTGGTGCCTGATGCACGTTAGTATAAAGTGACAAACATCATCAAGGGACTGATATGAGAATTTAACAAACTGCCATTGCTTGACTGATTCCTCAGCCTTCCTCTGAAATCTCTGTCTTCTGCTTTTGGAATCAGATGCTATTTGGAGCTTGACAAATTTGCACAATTATCAAAATTCTCCCAATTATTTTGGCACTGATCTTTCTAGTTGGCCATGAAGCACAGCCATTCCTAATATTAGGGAGAATAATTCAACTAATTGGTTCATAGACCCAGTTGTCAAGTAATTGCATGCATCTGTTTCCAGAAAGAGTCATTAGAAGTAAAATAACTCTTTAACTTGCAGAAAGACTGAGTGTATTACCTTAAAAACAAAGAAAATCCAACTGAAAATGTTCATTTTAACATTTTTGTCCAGAAGGCTAGAGAAGGCCTTTCCCTGATCCACAGACATCAGTTCTGTGATTGCTCATCTCAATTTTTGTTGGATGTAAAAAAAGTAAGGAAAGAAAGAAGGTGGGAGAAAAAAAAGAATGAATATCTCTTCATGAATATGGTCATCTTGAGCTCTGGTCCCCATTTGCTTCCCATTTTTAAAAAAGAAGCTTTCGCTGGTAGATCTTTGGTATTTTTAATTTTTTTTCATATAAATTTCATCTGACACTAAAGACGGACAAATACAAATTAAAAAAATGACAAAATAAAATAACAGATGTAGAAGACAAATAGTCACAAAAATAAACTCATGCCACTACTGTAAAAACTTAATGATCGGATATTGTAGGAACCCAGGTGTGGCAGATGTTGGAAAGTTGCTCAAGATGGCATATCACGCAATACGAGATCCGCTAATGGAAAACGTTATTCTGGAAAGAGACGAAGAAAGAGTAAATGGTATTCTGGGGAGCAAAACCGTAGATGTCAGAGAAAAGCAATTTTGTTGATTGAGAGCCAACGGGTAAGGCTTGTCTTCCCCAGTAAAAGGAAACCACTTGCCAAAGACAATAAGGCTCAACGTTTGTTGTGTCATCCTTCACATCCCTGAAGCAGCAACGGACAGAGGAAACAATATATATATAGGGAGAACTTTCTTTTCCCCCGCTTATTGTCTTGCAATTTGTCACACTGTGTTGTCAGGTCAAATGTTTTATGTTGTGAATAATACCTTACAGTACTAACTCCTATCATCTGTGCAAAACACGTCTAGCATCCCTGAAAGTAAATTCTCTAGAACTATATATTATTATTGGTATAGGTCTACAAAGTGGATTTAGTTTTACAGTTCTTTTTATGTGTTTTATATACAATCACCAATCGGTTGGACTTCAAAGTGAAAAATAGCATTAAGAGCTTTTATGAGGTTTGGATGATATATTAGCTATATATAGATCTATAATATATTTTTCATTTTTATAATGACAAATATAAACAGATTTCAAAGAGAAATTAAATAAGACATATACTGGGTTTACATTAAATCTGGGAACATATGATATCAAAATATAAGTATCTGTTCAGAAAAAGTAAATTAAATGCATCATAAAAATATAGCCTGAATGTCACAATATATTTTAATATAGTACCATTTTATCTGATATTTAGTCAGTAGGTGGAAGGGAAAATTGAATGTTTGAAGGTTATTAGAATGATCAGGCAACTCAAACCTAATATTTTATGTACTGATGTATAGGGAAATCATCCACTCAATCACACTATCCTTATTTGTTTATGGGTATATGGGGAAGGCTATCCACACAAAAAGACTAGAAAACATGGAGTCAACTTGTCTCTTGGTGTGATTCTGGTATGGTAAAGCATTCATAGTAAGAAAAACAAGACCATACTCATATAATCATCATATGGGCAAGGTCAGAAATCCCTATTTAATGTACAGCGCTGCGTAATATGTTGGCGCTATATAAATCCTGTTTATTAATAATAATAATAATAATAATAATAATAATAATGGGTGTAAAGATGGCTGATGCTGTTGTAAGTATGTCACTGACCATAACCCCCGAAATATCTTCACCATCATGGTACAACTGGTGCAGCACAACCCATAGAAACTGGGCTCATCTAGTCACATGTTGGCCCATTTTTGCCAAGTTACCAAGCACCGTTCATGGTGTTGTACAGGAATATCAATGTGCTTAATACCCCACCAGCCATTGGGATACCAGCCTATTTGCCTGGTGGGCTTGGCTAATGATGTTAAAGGAAATTTATAGTGAGATACAATGGGGGCAACTATTGCTAACCTCTCCTTTAAAAAATAAAAAGTCTGTAGACGTCATGATGACATAAAGGCTTACCACACTCTACAATCTAAGTATTTCACTCCTTTAGATCCACAGTATGTAATGCAAGGGTCTGCAAGACTGAATGCAAATGCAATTGGTGCCTAGGTAGGTATTCATATTATATACATTTATTAGATCGAAAATTGATTCAGCATCAGTCAAAACAGTGCAGTCCAAAGGTTGGATGCACATCCTCAGGCCTATAACCACAAGACATGTCACCAATGTTTGAGAATAGAGGTTTACATATAAAAAATGGGTAATTAATGCTACCCTTGCTGCCAGCCTAAGTGAATGGAATATAGCAAATACAAGACTGTTTTTGTGCTGTGACATTACCATCCAAAGAAATAGGGATGGAACTCATCTTAGTGTCTGTGTGGTTGCTAAAGTTTAAGCCTCCATACACTAATCTTTAAAACTCTAAATCTGAATATTTAAAGCATAATTCTACCTGTAAGAAAATGTTGCATTGTAAAACAGAGGAAACTAGAGACTGTACCTATGGACTGAATTACTAACAACTCCTGGCATGCAACACAACATTCTGTAGACCGCGATGAACTAAACAGGCAACAAGTGTCTATGGTTCCCAGGCAGCAGCAAGCGAAAAAATAAATGTTTCCTAGGACCAATTGGACTTATTAATAGCTTGGGGAAGTAAAAGAGGGCAAAATAGGTAATGAATATTTACATATCACATTGGTAATGGAATTAGCTTAAAAAGGACAACTCCAGCATTGTTTTACAGAACAATAGATGAAACCAAAATAAGAGGTAATAAAATAGCCATAATACAGCTACCTTGCATATTGGAAGACTTATCACACAGCATGCAATGATGTGTACTCATTTACAGCATCAGCATGATTTCATAAATATCTAGGTAGATAAATGGCTCCATAAATTGGGTTTACAAATGCAAATTAGTGTAAAAAAGAAAGTCATGCCTCCTGTGTGAAATGCAAAGGATATATTGTGGTAATGTCTTCCAGGCATGCCAGTAATGCTATTGCTGTCTATAGTTAATTCTTAGAGGTCAAAGTAGTTATTAAAAAACACTCTAAACCTACTGGCCAAGCCAGGTACTAAGGTGCTTAGTGTTTTCATTTTTACATAAATGATGAATATATATGTAACAGAAGGGACTCTATAAAAGAAAGATTTTATAGTGATTATATATATTTTATTTTTAACATGTATATAAACTTAAAACATGTTTTACTATTGCATACAGTTGGAAATGTTCAAGATCTCTGTTATATAGTTTTATTTTTGTATTTTTTGCTGTCTTTGTCCCATCCAAGAAGTTTCATTGACTTGTCCAGGAAATACAACTAGAAGCAAGTGTAGATTTCTCCAAAGCAAGGGGAAATCTCCCTATAGACAGCTGTCAACAGAACATATTTCACTACAGGAAGATTTCTATTTACCTGCTGTTCTTGTGACATTTTTTTTTTTTTTATCATTTTCAGTTTGAGTTTGAGACAAAGGTCACAAAACAAATAGAAAAGGTTATATGTTCAGCAGGAACCCAGACAGCAATAATAACATGTAATATGTTCTAAAAGGTCCCACTCAATCCAAAATTCCAAAAAAAATCCAAAAAAAAAGTGTATTTGTATACACTTATTCAACTTTACTGTGCATTTTAACAATTTATGGATCTAACTAAAAATGTGGCCTATATATTGTGACATTCAGTAAATGGTTTTGCAAGATCATTATAAAGGCAGCAGCTATGAAAGATGTCTGATACAGTCCTACCATCTTGCCCATTACTCAAAGTGGACAAGAATAAAATCAGTTACATAAGGCATGCTCTTGGGAAGAGATATCATAAAAGGAACTTCCCAATATTCTGATATAAAGGTGCAACAGCCCCCTCTCTTTTGCCTCTTCATTAAGCGCCAATGTCCCATGTTCTGACACAAATGACTTCCTTTATGCATTGGCTCTTCTCCTGCTCCGTCAAAGTGATATGTGCAAAATATCTTTGAGATAGAAACCACATAGAAACTGATATTTAGTAGAGACAGGATAAAACTGGACCAATCAAATGTTTTCTGCAGCCTACTTTCAGCTGCCATTGGAACATGCATTTGGAAACAGTTCTTTACTCCCCAGGAACATGCTGGTCATCTATATGTTGATAATACCCTAAAACAAACTCAATTAGAACTTTAGGTTCTAGGCAACTTGGAAACTTTAAGAAAGGGGTATAACTTTTCTGTTGAATTTTTGATATTTCACAGGTAGTCCTAGCTGGATCCAAATATGTCCCTCTCCGACTCTGGAGACTGGGGTCGTGATATTTCAAAGATCTCATGGGGTGACTGGGAGCATCTTCTCGAAGCTAATATCCTTAGAATCTCGGCAAGCTGTTTTTCAATATTGGTCATTTTTGAGTTCAAGGCTTTAATGTCTTCCTTTAACTCATGCTTTACCTCTAACACTGTAGCTTGGATAGTCTGTTCTGGAATGGGATAAAAAGTGTGTTTAACCTCTGTCTGTACAGGACTTCGATCTTGGGGGCTTCTAGTCTCCCCAACACTGTCTAAGCGTAAGTCACTTTTTGTAATGCCACTGTCACATGAATCTGTCTTCTTTAAAGTAGCCTCCCCTGAGGGTTTAGTTCTGTCAGGCAGTATTTCCATAGACTCTGCCTTAGCCACCTTGTTCCAATCTTCCCCTTTCCCACATGCATCTCTAAACCTGGCCCACCCTTTCCTTTTCACTAACTCCCCAGCCACTTTAACTCCAGCCGTATCAGATACTGGAGCGTGTAGCTTGGCACGGTCTGATACTCCAGAAGTGGACGCTGCCTGGAATGATGTTGGCGTGGCAGGACTTTCTGTGACCGTAACCAGGCTGGCTTTTATGGTGTTTCGCATGGAATGTTCCACCAGTATATTTCCTTTTTCAATGTCATTGGGATCTCTTCCTCTCTCTGCTGCAAGGCGGGCTTCTTTCTGCTGGCGGAATCTCTGGAAGAGTCGCCGGACTGGGTGGTCGGGTGGGAGTATCAATGGTGCTTCATTTTTGCTTTTCATCCATTCCTCTTCTTCTCTTTTCACATCACTGATCTTCCGGAACACTATCTGAAAAACAAAGTATATCAGTCACTGACACATTTAATATTTGTTCTTTAAAATTTGTTTTTTTTTTGGTTTGAAGTAAGGAGTAGAGGATATATTAAGGCATATACACACAACAATGAATAGGAAAGCCCAAAGAAGTCTTTCTTAACCTGGGTCATGTGGAGCCCTGGAGTCCCTCTATAGTTTGCCAGAGGTTCCTGAAACAATAAGCAATTTATATCTCTCAGATATGGACTCATAGATAGGAGTGATCTTTTTAGCCATCGTTATAAAAGGGCTTTTTTTTCCCACTTACCACCAATATAGGGGCATTTTTTCCACTGACCAACAGTGTAAGTGGTGTTCTTTCCAATAACTGTCAGTGTAATAGACCTTTCTTTCTAGTGACAACCAGTGAAAAAGTGCCTTTTCCCCCCTGTAAACACCCTACACTATGCAGAGTGGCTGAGTAAAAATTAGGGTGGTCATTCTTTTATAGTCCACCAATGTAGACAAGGTCCTTCTTTGCTCATCATCAATATAAGGGAGCTTTTGTTAATTGACCTTATATTTAAGGGTTCATATTACTTCACTGACAACCAATGTAAAGGGATATCTCCTCACTGACCACTACAGTTTTGTCTGCAGTTCTGTTCTGGTCTTTATTTTTCTTTATTTGCACTATTATTGAACATAATTTTGTTGTATAGAGCAAGCTTGGGTGTCAGACACTTTGATCAACTGTTGATCTTTACCTTTTTGTACATGGGAAACCCCTTGAAATAACTGAACCCCAGCTTTAATTACTTTATACTGAGTATATATAATGCTCACAGTATACTTGTGTGGTGGTCAATAGGAAGAATACCTCCTACATTGCTGGCCATTGGGAGAAATGTTACTCTTACAGATAGCCAAAAAGATAACTGGGGGCCATTAAAGCTAACCTGAGGGACTCAAATGGCTCGTAGTTCAATGAATCCCTAACAACCCCTGGAGGAACCATAGGGTTCCACAGAACCCTGGTTTAGATACAATGCTTTAATCCATATTCCCCTGATTAATTTCCCTATGCCAAATAATTGTTTAAGCTAATGTACCCTGAACTGTAGTTTTAATAATTATTTAGTTTTAGTTCTTAGTCTTGGTTCCTTGAGACCTGAAAGTTATTTCAAGGGTTCCTCCACATTAAAAAGGATGAGAAAGGCTGCTCTTCTTCTTTCTGCACCAAAGTCTGCAGCATTAACATCTGGACTCTAGATCTGCATACTTTTTACAGGTCAGTGACTCAGAAAGCATTGTAGTCTGAGGATTAGCATTGCAGCCTGATAACATTCATTTTCTGATGAAGAGGTTCATATTGGTTCTCAGTGGTTTCATTTTTTTACACCTTCCTTTGTAAAGTTCAGACACAACAAGTATTCTGTTCCCTATTTATACCGGACATAAATATGAGTAGTCAGGGAAGCACACAGAGGCAAACCTTAGCAGATAGTGCTGAAGGTTTTATTTCCCATGATGCTAGGGAAAGGGTCATCCATGTTCACTATTAATGAGTTTGTTCTATTGTTAGATTACAATAGTGGAGCTATGTTTCCCACAAGGAAAATTTGTAAGATCAGACTCAGCAATAATGTTACAGTCCCAGTATTAGGCATTTTCATAGACTTTTCTTGGACACTTTTTCTTAGCAGAGTTTTTACTATATCATGATGTTAATGGAAAAAAAAAAGACGAAAAAACAATTGTCAAAAAAAAAAAAAAAAAAAGAATTGCAAATAAAGGAGCATGGACACAAAAGATTGTCCAGTGGAGATCACAGCATATTAACTAGCTTTTTGTATGACTGTCCTATGAGCAATTAATGTTTTTAAACTGATATTTTAAATGTAAAATAAAAATATTAAAATAATAATAATTAAATATCCAACAGTATGTATTTTACCCATTTATTTACAATAATAATTTTACAAATAAATAGCAATTGCTGGATGTTCCTAGGACATTGGTAAATTTTCAGTATTGTACAGACAACTAAGCAGAAACTGTTTGCTTTCAGACTGTCTCTTTGAAATCTAAGGTCTGTATTGAGCTGTATAATGCATAGGGAAACGGGGGATAGAGATGAAGAAGTCACTTTTTGTTTGAGTAGTCTGAGCTTGAGCTACTGAACTTTAGAAATTGCCTTTCTTTAAGTGGAAAGATTAGACTGCAGGCAAAAATAAAATATTCAGATGCAACTTTTCATAATAACCTGGGTAAATAACAAAAAAAGCAATATTATCATTTTTATCTTGTATCTTTCTTTTCTTATCTTTTATTTCTCTTTTAGTTTTAAACATATCTATAAAGACAAAAAAAATGCAAAAACATCATACCTTTATGTAAATGAATTATTTTTTGCTATTTGTTTGATCCCTAAAGGGTATTTTCAATAAGAACATAATGTGAGTAATTGTAGAACTTACATGAAAGTACATTTTGATTTAAATCAAACATTTTTCTGTGCTTTTCTACATATGTTCTTTAGTGCTAACTGTTTCTGTGCAATCACCCAGTCTTTGTACACAACAACCACTTAGATAAAAACTGATTAGTTATTACTGATTGAGTTAAGAATCTTTACTAAATCCTCAATAAATTGTTGAATATTTACTTAATTCATTACATGAAAAGCTAATTCCTGTTTATACTTCACCTGCACAAATTTGGGTATCCAATTGAACAGACATTACCCATTCAAATGATTAGGTAATGGAAAGCAATATTTACACCATGTATTGAGTGAAGATATTAACCTAAATCCTACAATACTTAAAATTTAAATCCTACAATCAGGGGGGCGGACATAGGTAGATGCAAACGGTCCCTCCTCAGCCAACCAAGGCCCCCACAGCCAGGGCCGAACCTGCAGCATTATTTGCAATGCAGAAGTGGCTGGGGGCCCCCAAGCCAGTTCTGCACAGAAGCCCAATGTTGACTATAGCTTATCTATTAAAAAATGCTATAGTTATCCTATAAAGTTAATCCATGGTTTGTGCATATTATTACAACATAATAATGATATTATTATGTTAAAATTCATATGATAATGTAGTGATTGGGGTAAAATATGTGCCACTGTTTCCATACTGAGCTGCACATACTGACTTCTTTTTTACTACGTAGCCTTTGTTTGGCTGATGAGAGCAAAGAAATAAATCACAGAAGCCAACACTGTGTAAGTTGCCGTTCCCCAATACAAACCTATTTTCCATTACGTTTATTTTTAGTGACAAACAAGTTACTTTATAAATAATGAATGCACCTCCTCCCCTATAAGAATTTTCATCTTTCTGCAGTAAATATATGCAGCAAAAAAAATATATGGGTGAATAATCTACACATCCAAAAGCTGGAGTCATTTCATGTGCCTTTTATCCAGTTACAATTGTGATATGAGATTATCATCATCCTCCAATTTGCATACAAATGATGTATCGAGGCCAGACCTCTCGCTTGTACTCATGTTAATAGAGTGATTAGGCTTCATTTACAGTACATAACCCTGGGGAGAAGACTGATCGACATTCTTCACGTTACAGTGCCGAATGGCCGGGGAAGCAGCATTTCCAACAGAGTAAAAGTTGTTGAGTAAATGCTGAGACCTCTAGTTCTTTGGCATCACAATTATAGGGGGTGCTGTTGTTGTCTTGTTGAAAAGGTCCAGGATATAGGCCTGTCCTCCATTACTGCCATTGTTGAAACAAGCATGGAAATTAGGAATTTCTTTTTTAACCTGTTGCACATTTGTTGCAATACCAGGTATAAGAGACATTTGTTCCCTGGTCTCCACCAGGGGCATGTGTGATAGCGTGACAACGTAGGAGCACAGTTAGGAGACAGGGTAGACTATTATTGCCCTATACCACCAAGTGCCTTCATGGCATGATCACCAAGCCAGTACAAATTTTACAGTGCATTTTAGGCCCTTAAGGACGGCAAAACCTTTAAGCCAGTTAAGATCATTGATAGCAAAGTGAAATAATTCATACTTATCTTTTACATTCTCCCTTGATAACTCAGCCACTTCATTGTGTAATTTTCTGTGTTGATTCCTGAGCCCTAAAAACAATCCCACACCCCCACCCATGCCTGGTGATTGGCCACTCATGTACCCAAAACTGTATTGCCGGAAGAACAGGAAAAAGTCACGTTCTCATGCCTTGATGTCTCATGGGTAAACGTGGTGGCACAACAGCAATTGGAAGATACATATAAATCCAAGAGGGTCCTTCTATCCAGTGAACCCTAATACTTTACTCTCACTGGCCAATGTGCAGGTGTGCTCTCAGCAAACTATAAGAAAAGTGTGTTTGTATTTTATGCAGGACAGAAATATTGAGGTTTACTGCATATCAGTGTTTCTCAGCCTGAGTTCCACCTCCTTTCAAGTCAGTTTAAGTGACACCAATAATCTTTTGGCTATCTATATGGGTGACATTCTTCCCTTTGGCCAGCAATGTAAGAGACATTCTTCTTGACCACCACCCTAATGTACTGTGAGCTGTGGATATAATAATTATAGAAGAAGTTCCCTGAAGACCCTAACATTTTTTCAAGGGTCCCCTATGTAAAAAGGTTGGGAAGGCTGCGGTATAATACATAGTAGACCTGTTTATTTCTTAACAAATCTTGAATATTATGGCAGTCATAAATGCAATATGTTTAAGGTTGAAGATACATTTACCTTTCTAGAATGCCAAACTTACTGGACACTTAAAAGCAATTCTAGATATAACGGAAATTAATAAATCCATTCTGTAGTGTAAACATCCTAACTTGTTACCCAAGAAAGGGAAGTACATTGATCACTGATTCAGCACTGGGATCATTTTAATGTGCGGTCCTTATTTCGTCGGCTAGCTAATAATCTAATATCTGAAGCTCCTTTGCCGTTTCATCACTTGGCCTGAAAACACACAATTACGGCCATAATGGGCTTCTTTCCCTGGAGATCAAGAGAAAGAATAACCTTGTCTAACATGCAACCTGTGCTCCTGCATTGCCGAGTCCATGTTGCTTTCACTGATAATAGGTGACTGGCACCATCCTTATTACCCTGCTTTAGCAATTAATGAGCTGTTGGTTTAGATGAGCAGACGAGACGAGACGCTTATCTTATAGAAACAAGAGAACCCTACAATGTTATGGCTGGACACAGACAATAGGCTGGATTTGGATAATAAAGGTGTAATAATAAAGCAGTGAGTGTGACTTTGATCAAACATTCTCTGCAGGTCAATCTTCCAAATGCCCTTGACTGATTCATCATCAAAAAATCTTTGAAGAAAATCACATTCAATGTTTTTGTAATCCTAACTATGTTAGAATTCACTATCTAGCCTTGATTTACTAAAATTATTTATGTTGTTCAGTTACCAAGCTAAATTAACATCTTACAAGGGATAATGTACTTATCCTAGAGAATGTGGTGATAGTTCACTTTGAACAAAGAATGCCCAATAACGAGCAAGATGATTGGAAGATTGAAGTCAGCAGAGCTTCATCTAATTTACTAAGCTAAGTGAAATTCCCTCTGCAAAGGGATAATTCACTTTGCTATGTGAACAGCGTGTTGTCCTTCAGTAAATCAACTGTTCTGTGTAAATTGTGAAATAATGGGAATCTCATTTTCATTGGCCTGACTATGCTAATAAAGGAGTGCAAACTGGAATAAAACTATAGAACTCTGAGACAAATGTAAATGTTCTTAAGGTCAAAATGAAAAATTAGAGATTTAAAGTCTAAATTTTGGTAAATTTAGAGACATAATACAGGTCCCCCATCCCCCACACTGCAAAGTTTCTTAGCTCCAATGGGGTATAGTTAAGCAGTAATCCTATATTATTTATTCCTCCAGTCATAGTTATAGCAATAACTGCTCACAATGTAATGCAGGCTTTCCCAAAATGTTTAACTCTAATAAAATGTTTATAAACCAGGGTTCCTCCAGAGGTTGCTGAGGGTTCCTTTGGCAATGAACAATTTAGACCTCACAGGTTGGTTTTACTAAAACCAATGATCTATTTGGCTATCTGTAAGGATGACATTCTTCCCACTGACCACCACACTAATGTACTGTGAGATGTGGATATATTCATTTTAGAATATAAATATATTTTATCAGAGTTAGTGTTAGGAATGACCTCTGTTGTCAGAATCCCACCTATACAGACACCTAAGAAGAATAATGGTGTCATGCCACTGATTCTGCTAAGGTGTGTGCTTAAGGAACTGATGGCCAACTCTGGAAGAAAATAGCTGATCTAATGGGCCTGAATAATTAAAGCTCTCCAAAACTGGAGAAGATAGACTATCATGGAAGGACCTGGGTGATCCAGCTACGTAAATTGGCTTTAGCCTTCAATGTTCCAAAGTGAGATTGCTAGCCACTAAGCCACAATTCTTCCAGTGGTTTATTTACCACAAAGTTCATTGTTTGGGGTTTAAATACACTTTAATATGCTAACACAATGATTATTATAGAGGTCACATTTGAGCCGCCCATCCCATATCTTCATGGCTGCTAGCCATCACCATAGACCAGTAGTGTCAAACTCTGGCCCGCAATGTCCTTCTTTTTGGCCTCCAAAGGAATCCTAAATATGAATTGCAGCTGCCCCGCTGCTGCATTGAAATAGCGCCGCTACTACGATTCCCGACATCACTCGCATCTTTAGACCAGCAGCCTCTCTGCCTATGTGTGGCCCCGCATTGGACTGTTTGATAGACGCACGGAATTGTAGTAGCGGTGCTATTTCAGTAAAGAGGGAGTTCTAGCCACTCATAACAATAAGCCTTGGAATGGACTGTTTTCTTAAAGCAGGAATTGTAGTAGCGGTGCTATTTCTGTGAAGAGGGAGTTCCAGCCACTCATAACATTAAGCCCCACATTGGACTGTTTTCTTGATGCGGGAATTGTAGTAGCGGTGCTATTTCAGTTTCAAGTTTGGCCCACGACTTTGTCTAAGTTTTTAATTTTGGCCCACTGTGTATCTGAGTTTGACACCCCTGCCATAGACAATATAATTTTGTTATATGAACATATAACATGCCCAAACCCTGATACTTAATATTATTCACTATTCTCCAGGCTGCTTCAATGTGTTCCCAAGTGTCTCAGAGTAGCCTTTCATTTCGGATCATCATGTACTTTTACAAGAAGACTAATATTGTGTCCTTTGTCAGGACTAGAGGTCAGAGCAGAGGAGCTATTTGATGTCTCGCTGTGTTACTGAGCGCTCGTCTTATCTGCAGATATCGGCTCCTGTCTGTGATACTTACCTCTGATAACGTATTGAGCATATCAAATGTCGAGTATGCTCTGCTATGGATTAAACGTTTAATCTGAAGTGTTCATTCAACCTGGTTATGAGGAAATATCTAATGCGGCTGATAAGATTGAAAATGAAAAAAGATGAAAAATATCTGCCTCTAAGAGGGACTGATATGTTTATTGGGTGAAATGTAATATGAATTTGCTTTTCTACCGATGGGATTTTGTAATCCTGGCCACATGTAGACCGATCTTTTGTTTCCAACCTTTTATGTAGTTTGGGATACAGATTAATTTCAGCTTTTAAAGGCATACAGTTATTATACTAATAAAATGTTATAGATCCATCATGTAGGCAAAACGTCACTTTATTGAATGTCCGATTTGCTAAAAAGTTCTACAATATTATACAAAGTGTGATGCACAATGGGGTTAATTTACCAAAGGAATTTAGGCTACCAATGTCCCTTCTGCAATAAAATGACCTTACCTGCCTGATGTCAATTTTTGTTTTATACACTAACCTGCATCATAGGTGCTGCCACCTTCTTTTCTCTCCTCTTCCTGGAAGAGGCTGACATAATAAATGTGCAGGCTCAGGAGTTCATTTAGCCCCAGTAGCTGCAGGGGAGGCCAGAATGTGGTGGGTATTCCAGCTTCCTATGCTCATCAGATACAAAGAAAATGATCAGGTAGGCATGCTGTAAATCAGGTAGGCATGCTTTATTTCAGGAGGGACATCACCTGTCCTGTTACACAGTAAAGCCCTACATGATCCCAGATTTTTGTTGCATATGTATCGGTGGTGAACCCGACGCGTTTCACTCGTTTTAGGCTTTTCTCAGGGGTGGCATACATTTTAGCAATAAATCAGCAGTATATTGTCCATAAATGTGATCCAACTAGGTAAGTAGGCTCCACACTGGAGGACGAATAAATGCCTCCTGAGAGGGATGATGCAGAGGGCCCCCAAATTTAGGGGATACCTTAGGCTGCTGCGAAATCAATATGGCGGGCGGCTGCAATGCCACCCAGCTGGTCCAGGAAGTGTGATGTGGTACCTTCCATTAAGGGTTGGCAAACCACAGCCTTTAAAGGTCAAACCTTTTTTTCCACCCGCACCCGCTTGTTTGTATAATTTTACTAAGGTATGAGGTGTGACCGATAGCTGCCATGTTCCTCCCAACAACATAAAAGCTGCCTCCTTATGCAGAAGTGACAGCGCTACTTTAAAGAAGAGTGATATTTCTGTCTTACAGAGGGCCATTTGCATGCAGATAAAGCTCAAGGACAACAGGGCTTCGTACAATTATTTAGCTCTACGTCGTCTGCGGATAAGAAATATGCCTGATGCACGCTGAAATTGTTTTCTAGGCTGTCAATAAAAGCATGTCCCATTAGCAATGATTTCCAAACTTCAACCATAAGTGTTCATTAATGTGATGGTCAGCAGAGTGAGAAAATGGAACATCTTAACCGGCTCACCGGCATAATGCGACGATTTAACTGTTGGCCGCTTATCAAAGACGTGTCAGGATTGCCTTCATATTAGCGTCAACAAAATGGGAACCCCTACTGTCAGGGCCATTACATGTTCCTTGGGGTAATTGTCTCTCGAAATATTCTTTACCTTCTGCAGGGATTTAGCAAAATGTTAAGAACGGTTGCAATTTTGTATTCTCCGCAGGTATGTGCGTGCCTTACTCTGTACTTATCTATTTTTTATTCGATAGATGACAGCGGGTATGTCCTGCAATAACGTTACATTTCCGGGTGTTGTGTTTAAGGAGCCATTATATGCTGCCACATCAGAATAAAGTTAAACTCCAGATATATGAGACATATCGTTGCAGCTCTGTATTCATAAATAATTTTGGTCAATGCAATCAGTGTAAAAACCACAATTTGAATGAATATCAGCATTCTGCAGATCATTTACAGTAAAGGAGAAAAAAACAGGTGGACATGGAGATAGACTTAACAGTGTGATGCTACCTCTTAACTTTTAAAGTGGAACTAAAGTACAACTTTTAGTTCCTATAATCAAGTAGATCAATGTCCCTCCTGCAATATAGCAACATACAAGGGTTGTTTGACAAGTAGTGAGCCTACTATACAAATATTAAAAATATTTGTAAAAACTCTGTAAATTAATAAAATAAAGCCTTGTACCTGCCTGATCATGCCAGGATTTTGACAAAGTTGCCTGGAAAACCCGGTATTTCCTGCTTCCCTTGCATGTTTCAAGGCGATTTATAATTATGTCATCTTGGCACAGCCAATGAAGATGGCTGATGATCTTCCGGAAGTGAAAAAACAGAAGGGACTTCCGGCATTGGAATGTGGACAGGTGAGTTTGGTGGGTCTAGTTCTGCTTTAGGCTACAGACCTAGGTGAGGGGGAGACCTATCCTAACTAAACTACAGCAAGAAAAAAAAAAAATAAGGTTTTCTACCCTGGTGGGAAAGGCTGTGCTGAACAGCAGGGCTATGTAAATCTCAAGTCTGAGCAGACAGGAATATAAGTTCTTGTGTCATGTAAATACTTTGACGCATTTATTTCATCTCCTTTGTCTGGAGTTGAGCTTTAATGCTGGTACTTAGCTCTTAAAAAAAAACACAATGTACATTCATTACATACAATTGTTTTAGTCCTGGAGACTCATGAGAAGCAGAGATGTGCTGGGTATCCCGCCTGCTCCCTCCATGTAGGTTTTGTCATTCAGGTCTGGCCAATCAAGATGACCAAGGATCAGGATGCAGAAGAGAAGAAGGAGGAAGATGGCAATGGAACGGGGACAGGTGAGTATCAAGTGGGTTTAGTTCTGCTTTTTTATACTGGTATTTGTGGACAGTCGTCTAAAGCGGCAGGGTAATTGGAAGAGAAGCTCCTAACCTCAAAATTTAAAGACAGTAACAGTAAATAACCATGGGGAAGTCTTTTCAGATTAAAACAATCATCATTTTTCAGGTGTGGTAGGCTAGGGCAGTGACCTGACACAACCCCTGCTGTGAACTACAACTGACTGCATTGCCACAGCTGAGCAACATTGCAGAGATCCTATCAACATCTGAAACTTGATAAATTCATCATCTGACAGAGAAAACAGAATCATCCTGGAAACAACTCTTTGAGGCTTCCCTTTTATGATAGAGACCTGGAAATGGATTTTCTTCAGGCTAACATTAGTCATCATCAGATGATTGACTGTATGTAGCCGCAGCCTTTTCTACACTTGTTTTGATTTATTTTTATTCAAAGCTGTAGAAACACTATCTGACTTGGCACAGCAGCAGCCACTTGTCATTGATTACCTATTAGTTTTGGTTCTGAGCACAGCAAACAATCTGGATGAGCCAAGTCTGGGATGCCAGCATTGCCGTCTGTGAAGCTTTTAATGTTTATGTATTTTATTATTCAAACAAACATTCCTCAGCTGTACATAGCGCCAAACTTTTTCCATCAATCCTTGACCTCTAAAGATTAGCCGGGTCTGTATTTTTTAAGTGTTTGTTATTTAGGTGTAACTCCATTTTTTAAAGGAATAGCAATTTAACAGTATCACCTTAACAAAATTAAAAGGTCTTTGAAAAACACTGGATGCTTAGGACCACTTAGGACCCTTCATGAGCCACTTTCATTAAAAAAAATTAGAAACACTTGAAAAGCCGTCAATCCCTCTGCTATCTGAGTCCAGTTGGTCCTTTCCCATCCCAAGTTTCTTTTTTTCAGGAAAGCACTTGCCCAATCTCTAGTGTTTGCAGAAAAGAGAAGCCCACAGCCTCCTGGGATATGTGACATATGTATACCAGAACGCTGCAGGTTCTGTCTTCAGTCTTTACTGCCACAGCGGTAATATTAGAAGGGGTTGGGTTCTCCACAAAAAAATCAAAAGCAAATTTAAAAAAACAACATTTTACATCGTATAAAAGAGTTAGCCACCCTTTTATATAAGGTACAAATGTAGTGATAGGTCTACTTACAGAACTAAACCCCTAAACAACCTGTCCCCATTTTGTTTTCCTTTCTTCCCTTCCACATCCTGATCTTTGGCCAGCTTATTTGACGGGGCTGGAATAATGTACCTCCTCCACCCTCCGCAAGGAAAGCTGAGATTGCCAATTATTTCTGGTAACAAATGATGAGCTGTGCATGTGCAGCTCAGAAAAATTTTACTGCTGGTGCCGATCAGACAGGTAGGAACATCATCTAGCCTAGGGGGGCCCAACAGGTGGATCACAATCTACCTGTAGATCGCAAAGGCAACGTGAGTAGATTGCGGAGCCCTGCCTTTCAAAATGAACTCTATCGCGCACAGGAGTTATTAAGTCCAAGTTTTTATTATTTGTAGATCATTTTAAAAGTAGCTTGCAAGCCAAAAAAGTGTGGGCACCCCTGATCTACACTATGGACCTGCCTGATGCCAAGTTTTTAAAGAAGAACTTTATTTCTACTCCTGGACAATGAAAGACATCTGGGCAGGGGCACTCATCAATCCTAGGAGCAGGAATTGTACCTCTTTAGGGCATGGGATTTTATACATTCTTGTTCAGAACACCCCAAGCAATATAACTGTCCAACCATGACCAGGGGATCACCAAGGAAGCAACAACTTAATAATATAATTTTAATATAGGAAGATTATAGACTGTAATAGAATTGCAATTTAATGAATGTTAAGTGAAAGTACAAAATGGCTTGAGTTGCAAATCAATGGAGTCTTTGTAAAATGGCTTTTACACAGGGTATACCCAAAATGTACACATTTGAAATTAATTTAGAAAATGAGTGAATCAGCTTTATTAATGATTTCATCCATTGTGAAAAAATATGTATATTTTAGGTGTAAGTTGGGTGGATCTTGGTAAAAACAATTAAAAGACTTCTATGTATTATACATTTTTTTTATTTTCTTCAATAACAGTCATGTAAACATACATTTTTTATGTAGAACTGCTTTATACTCCCTATACTAAATAGATTCTTACCTATTTGCAGATGTATTTAATATAAAGGTTAAACACGGTGATACATGATATATATCTAGCAAAATTAGAGGCTGCAACAGCAGAGAAGAAAATCGTAGGGAGTGCAAAGGCAAAGCTAAAACATAACTTCATACCCATAAATAATGTAGAAACAAAAACTACAATAAACCAACATGGGGAACAATTGACCACCGCTTCATTATACCACGCTCTGTGCACCAGGAGCCTGTGGTATACAAAATGCCAAGGCTGACGGCCATGTGTGGCTGCTTTTCCATCAGCTATTTTAAGTCTCGCTGGCAAGGACTCCATCACAGCTGTGACTATACTAAGAGAAAACAAAATGAGGCAAACAAAACAACAAAGTAAATAAGAATCGAGAGGATGGATGTTGCTTCACTAGCTCAATGCAGGATGCCCAAGGATATACTTCCACAAAGCGTATCTGTGGTTAAATAAAGTAGAAATATTGGAAAAATACAGAATGTGTTACATAAAGCAGTGCATCACTGGCTTTAAGGTTTTTATTTCACTGTCTCTCTGTTGGTTCAGGCAGTAGATCAGTCTTAAGCCGCATACACACCTGCAATTATTGTCGTTGGAAAGGATCTTTCCAACGACAAAAGAGTGCACGATGCATGAATGAGCGCTGTACATACAGCACCATTCTGCTCTATGGAGAGGGGAGGGGGAGATCGATGGAGCGGCATCCTGCCCAATCCTCACCCCCTTCCCTTCCATTAGTATCGTTCGGCATCTATCGTCCGTGGATCCGCTAGGTTGGTCGTTCAGATGATGGACGATAGGCGCTGTACACACACCCCGTTCTCGCCTGATATTGGCCCTGAGCCGATTATCGGGTGAGAACCATTGGACGTGTGTACGTAGCTTTAGACAGACTTTTTATATATTATATGGCCCTTAAGTAAAATATAAAATAATTGAAGACCTACTGAAGCCAACGGTTTTTCTTTTCAATACATTTAAAGACGATAAATATTTAGCTATTAAAAAAAGAAAGAATAAAACAAAATGTAGATTACAACCATAACATTGTACCATTCCATCCTGAAACCATTCCAAAGGTTTAGGGATCTACAAAGTAATACTGAAAACATAAAGTTTGGCACACAGACCAAGGCACTTTTTAGGCTTTTACACCATTAAATTTTGAAACAACATTGAAAGGTACCAATGATGGAATCTCCGGCAGTGTTTTATAAATTATGGTAAGTTGGGGGAAGGGAAAAATGGAATCTGGATAGTCAGGTAATAATATTAGGATACAAAGGGGGCCCAGTAAAACAAAGACTGTTTAGTACTGATATATACAGATGCAATACAAGTAAAGGTGTCTGCTTTAATTTTGGATTCATTTTTGGCATTCTGGGAGACCAGAAAATCTCTTCTTCAGCCTTGCACACCACATCATTGATTAGTTAGGATTTCCATCAAAGGAGCTACTAATATCAGACAGAAGAAGGTAAGGTCAGAGCTCACCTTTGGGATTAAATCATAATCCAGTTTTAATGGATTTTTGTTGTTCCAGTGGTGCTCACGGAGAAATCTAAATCCAGGTGACAGCTCAATAAGTTCAAAGCTTAAAGCAGTGTTTCACAACTTAGGGTTTCTCCAGAGATTGCTAGAGTTCCCTGAGCAATGAGCAATTTGTGTCTCTTGGGTCAGTTACCACTGACACCAATGTTTTTTATCTATTTTTCCCCCTGCCCAGCAATATAAGAGGCATTCTTTCCATTAACTACCATGCTAATGAGCTGTAAGCTTTAGGTATTGTCACTATTTTCAGTGGCTCCCTAGAACCTAAAAGTTAATTTAAAGGTTTCCCCATGTTAAAAAGATCTGGGAAAGGCAGATTTAGGGTATACATGCCCAAGGCTGCGTTCACACATGAAATATTTGTCATTGGAAAGGATCTTTCACAATCGACAAAAGACTGCACGATGCATGAACGAGTGCTGTACATACTGCGCCTTTCTGGTCTATGGAGAAGGAAGAGGGAGAACGACGGAGCGGGACCCTGCTGCACTCTCTCCCCTTCACATTACGATCGCTCATCGTTCATGGATCCGCCAGGACAGATCTATAAACGACGAAGGACCAGCACTGTACACACACCAGATTCTTGTCCAATATAAGCTCTGAGACGATTATCAGATGTGAATCATCTGACGTGTGTATGCAGCTTTAGTTTCTGCCCCTGGGTTTCAGCAATACTGTTTTGGATAATCTCACAGAAACAGGTACAGTGACAGCTAAAGCCAACAGGCTGCAGCTGCCACAGTGCCAAATAGTGAAAACCCAAACAATAAAATGTATTTAATTTTTGAAAAAAATGCATGTGTAATAGAAAAAATATATCTTTAAAAGATAAAGCTTTCAATGATTTTCCATTTGTTTTGGTAGACAAATTAGACGTTTTTGTATATATACTGGCACTGCCAAATTTAATCTGGCAACTAGGGTTTAATAATCTTAACTGGAAAAAATCCAGAATAATTGCTTAATATAGATATACAGAAACTGCCTGACGTAACCTGTCAAGATTTGTGAAAGTTTTTTACTTTGTTTTGAGCAACAGTAATCTGATATTACTTTGCTGTTTTCTTCACCTTTGAAGTTAAGATCATTACTTCTCAAAAACACCAAGTTCTGGAACCTATTTCTATCACAGAACTTTGTGCTGTGGGGTGGAATTAGCGCTGTACAGTGCTAGCACAGTTCCACCTGGAAAATCCTCAGCTCTTCTAATGACGTTCAAAGCTTTTATGCCTCCATGCAGAAAACGCCTCTTCCCATTTTTGCTTGTCTGTCTTCTACATTTTCCAATCTATTAACTTCTATCAGACTCGGCAAATCTGTCTGAGCAAGTGAATTGTTTAACTTCTTGCAATCCCTCATTGTTCAGATGTTGTCATCATAAGATAAAAAGAAGGAATAAATTCCTATACAATTCTTAGGAGGATTGTTTTGTATTTTATGATGAGGTTATCAGCAGATTCATTTATTACCATGTTGGGTTTCTTCTATGTGCTTTGAGATATATCAGCATTCTTGTATGTGTAACAACTCATGAACAGAAGATTTTGTAAGGGATCGCTCACAATAAAAGTGTGCTATGCCAGACTATGTAGTAATACATGGTAATGCACTGTGTATGAGCACTGCGATTCATAGGCTAATTGCACTAACTGCATATATGTAGTGATCTGCAATGCAGAGAGGCTTCAATTTCTTTAGAAATCAGATCTTGCTTTAGGTTCCCAAGGTACCTGGGCACATGGTTTGCTTAACACAACATGCATGAATGGACAAAAACACATGCTTTTCAGTGCTCTAAATCATGATGTGTGATCAGATCCTTAAAGTGGAAATAAAGTACACATTATAATGGGTGGGCACTTGTCATCATCTTTAAGTATCTATAGTATCAATGCAAAATCACCTCTCTGTGTTCTCTTCCCCAGTGGCAACAGGACAAAACATCATTTGCTGATCCATCTGCTGCCGCCATTTTTTCCAGTGCTACCATCAGGAAGGACAAAGGATGCTTCCATACCAGGCCCTGATCAAGAGCTTGACTTTTGCAGTGCTGGGACTTTATACATAGGAAGGGGGACCCAGGAAGTTTACCTTGTATAGGACCCAAAAATTTATGGTGGTTCTGATTTTTCTTGCAACTTCTTTGACTGTCCCCAGGGTATGTTCTCAAGATGCTGCTAATGAGCCTGGATGTACTTAATGGGCCTGATTTATTAAAGTTCTCCAAGGCTGGCACTTTTACCAGTGAAGCTGTGTGATCCGGCAAACCTGGAATGGATTTCTTCAAAGTTATTTGCATTTTGCTAGCAAATGTTTTAAATCCTGGACCAGATCCATTTCAGGTTTGCTGGGTCGCCCAGCTTCACTGATGAAAGTGTATCTTCTCCAGCCTTGGAGAGCTTTATTAAATCCAGGCCAATAAATTGATGTACTTGTTCCAGGCCAATGGTTCAGCATGTACTGCAGCCACACTGGGCCCCAACTAAAAGAACTTGACTCTTGCAATGCTGGAACTTTTGAACATTGGGGAAAAAGGGCCCAGGAGGTTTTTCTAGTATGAGGCCTAGACTTTTCTAATGGCGGTCCTGACTGCAGCCAACTATTTTTAAATTTGAATTTACCATAACTGCAAAGAGAATGCTGGAGGTTATCAGTACAGAGATGCAATTAATGATAACAAAGGTGAAAAAATATTTTATGTAAAAAATGACATTTTTTATGGTACACATTGCTTGAGCAAATTAAATATCATTCAGTTCAGGTTGGCATCTTCTCAAAAGAGTCAAGAAAGAAAGAAAGGGTTTAATTAAGTTTTAAAAATGATTCTGGGATCACTGGCACAGTGACTTGGATCCTACGCACACATTAATTGGATGCCTGGGCTCCAAAACTTAATTACTTATAAGGAAAACAAGATCAGAATAGCTAACAGGCAGTCCGCTGGTGCATTATTGTAAAGCATACTCGCACAAAGGCTTTTAAGAGACACTTTCATCAGACAAAACATTTTTATTTAGAAATATGGTTTATTTGCTCTTCAATCATATACATTATTGACTGTCCAAGGCAATAAATAGTATTTTAAACCCAGTAATTAAACTTCTACATGTTTGTGTAATTTTTTTAGGTAATTTTCATATTATTTTTTAATTTTTAGGTTTCATTAAAATAATGCTTGGTTCTTGTTAAAACATTTCATAATTTTCAGTGACAAGCCTATGGTCCTATAGTCTTCCCATAATAGGCTCAGCACTGCCCATCTACATGTCCCAAACTGCAGGTGGTATATTAAACCATTTTAAGAAGAAACCTAACATCACACATTAAAATGATCATCTTCTGAGATAAGTATAAACATGTTTTGATGTATAAGTGGACCCATCTCAGATTTTGCACCCTATGTCTTTTTGGCTGGGCCGTGGCTTATTGAAATGGCAAGGTGTCACAGGATGATCTCCGTACTTCTTTATATTTTCTCAGGGTAAAACATCATTTACAAATGGGAAGCCCCCCGCAAATGCTTGCAGGCGCTTTGTAGTCTGCAACTGATGTTTATGAATAAATTTCCCTGCAAGCCTTCAGGTGTCCACCGTGATCAAAGGAAGACGACATTTGTATTCACCGCTACTGTATGCACAGCCAAAATGCATGTCTTCTCTGATCAATTGCATTGCCAAGTCTTAATCGAGTGCTGGCGGAAGCCATGCATTAAATTACCATAATAACTGGACCGACCAATGCACAGAAACACTTTACTTGTGCCTGGGAAATCACCCGCTAAGAACAGATGAGGAAGCAAGATCCACTCTCACCCTCTGATCTCAGTATGTGGAAGAAAACATCAGTTCACTGAAAACCTATGATAATATTTCTTCTCGAATGAAACTAAAGAACATATCCTGCAGGTTTCAGTTATGGATAAAGTCTGAGGTTGCTGCAACTGTAGGTGTTCACCGCTCACCAAGCCTGTCACTGTAAATGTTCACAAATGGGGAACATCAAATGCCAAATATTGGTTACTGTGCCAAACCCATTGTGAATGTTGTTTGTCAGGCTCAGTACCACCCCTAAAAACCAATACCCACATTGTCACCACCACCTTGTCAGTCGCTAGTGTACACAGAATTTCCATTAGCTGCCAGTTGTTACCAGCGACACTGTCAGGGATACGACCCCTGGCAGGTGACACGGGATTACCTGGGGCGTGGAGACTAAGTAACTCCCAGTTTTCCCCAGAGCACCCCACAAAGGGTATTGAACCAGTAATTCCAGTGGCCACTAGACTACTTTGCTCCCAGTAGAACTCCCGGTTGCGGCGCCAAAGCTCTCTCCACGAGGGCGAGTGGAATACATGGCTTCAAATTGGGAACTGCTAGAGACCAAGTACTGGAATCTCTGTAGGGGGCATAAGCAGCAGACCAGGGTTGGGAGCAGGCAGCTGGCATGAATAAACAAGTTCAAGGTGGTCCGAAATCAGGGCAGGCAGCAAATGAGAATGAAAGTCGAGACATTCTGAGGTCAGGGCAGGAGGATGAGAAGAAGAAAAGGTTGAAGTCAGGTATCCAGAAAGACAATTAGGCAGTAATACACTGAGAACCCAGCTACAAAAGAGGGTTATGTAGGACCAACAGCCAATAGCTAGGCAGGATTATGACCTGGAACCAATCTGCTCATTGGCTGCAGGACACACTCTTGAATCCCATCCAGTTTTCAAAGGATGTGGGAATTGACAGAACGAGTATGACTAAAGGGTTGCTGGGACTGCGGGCAGAGAGGTAACAGAAACCCACCAATATATTAGTAACTTTCAGGAACCAAGGTGCCATGTAAATGGCAGCTAATGGGTTTGCAAATGGCAATAAAACATTGACAAACCCATTCTGGCCATGTTCACTCATCACGAATCTCAAAATATTTTCAAGAACATTGACAGAACATATTTCAGCTAATATTGTATCCTTACCTTCCCTTTTTCCAAGCTTCCTGCTTTGATAGCAAAGAGATGTAAGAAAAATTATGGAATTTAGAAAAATAGCAAAAATAAACATCCTTCATTTCCTTCAAATAATCTGTGGACTGAAGCAAATTTTAAAATGTATTTGTTATGTTGACTACATGAATAGTAGAATTCATACCTAATGTACTGTAAGTGTCTATTGTTTTAGAGGTTGTGGCCTGGAGGACGACATAGTTCATATATAGTGGACTTGCCGAAAAGCATGGCGATTCTCCACTACCCTGTTTCCTCGATGATAAGGCATCCCCATCAAAAAAGCCACCCCCTGATTTTTGCTCAAACAATTAAAAAAAGGAACCCCCGCAAATAAGACATCCTCCGATACCTGATACTGTGTGCCTCCGTGTGACTCCTCGATGCTGGCTGCAGTGCAGAGTGAAACTGAAAGTAACTTCAAAGGACAAGCAAGCTGCTGATCCCTGCCCTAACAGAGTCTGTTACCCGGCGAGTCAGTGATCAGAAGGGGACAATCAAAGGCACATGAGTGATCAGAAAGGGGACAATCAATGGCACATACGGTAGTGATCAGAAAGGGGACAATTAATGGCACATGAGTGATCAGAAGGGGACAATCAATGGCACAGAGTGATCAGAAGGGGACAATCAATGGCACATGAGTGATCAGAAGGGGACAATCAATGGCACAGAGTGATCAGAAGGGGACAATGAATGGCACAGAGTGACCAGAAGGGGACAATTAAGGGCACATGAGTGATTTTCAACAATAAATGTGTACTGTAGTCTTCTTCATGGAAAAATAAGACATCCCCCTGAAAATAAGACCTAGGGCATATTTTGGCATTTCAAAAAATATAAGACAGTGCCTAATTATAGGGGAAACAGGGTATAATATCTAATCAAATCAATTTGTTAACGTATTGGAACTTGTCTGAATGCCCTTATCAGACATTGCTTGTTCAACAGATCAAAAAGCATTCTCACACCTCCTCTTTTCTATCATCCCTTCCTCTCTTATTTGCTTTCCCTAAAGTTTAACACTGTAAATCTTCAAATCTTCATCTTACCTGGAAAAGCCATCTAAAATTGCATAAGATTTTAAGATCATAAGACCTATAGCCAATATTTTTTTTTTTTTTGCAACTAAGCAAATATGCAGAGAGAATAAGAATGTAAATGTATGAATAAACCTAAAAACACTATTATTTGTTGATTGCCATTTTGGTGCAGTTGGAACACTGCTAAATAAAGTTTGCAAGAAGCAGAAGCCAATGCAGGTACTTAGATTCATTGTAGTGTAATATTATAATACATTAAATGATTTATTTAAAAGACTAACTGTGTTTATTTGTCACTTTAAATATTTTATTTTCATTTTCCCGTATGTATTATATCACGTCCCTGAGGCTGCTTTGCATATCTATTCTGCTTTATTGTTAGACACGCTGACCCTTTCAGCTATGTGTCTTCATTTACAACAAACAGAACTCACAAACAAATACAATCTGTGAATATTTTTGCGATTCTTCTAACACATTCAAAGTATAACTGTGTGATTTATGGGCTACAAAAGTTCTCAAATAATGATTCCAACTTCTGTGCCTTCATTTATATCTCTTCACAATGACTATAGAGAGGGCAGATTTTGTCATAAAATCTATGCGCTGGAAAATGTGCACACAAAGTCTGATTTTCAGAGGAATAATATTTACAATGTTGTGCGCCTGGGAAATTCTAGGATGCCATTAGCATATTGTCTGCCTCTGCGAAAGTCATAAATTATCACCCTGAAGGAAAACACTGCGGTCAATATGTTTATAGGCTTGAGGCATTTCTGGGCAATTAAAATGTGGGAGGGGGGAAATTGATATAGTTGGTGACTATGAACCATGTTTTTGAAGGTTGTGTGGGTAATCAGTCACAGCTGTGTGTGTTTACTACTACTATAAATAATTCTGATATTGTTGGTGTATATAATAGTGTATATATATATATATATATATATATATATATATATATTCTAAAGCTACACTTTTAAAATCTGCAATCAAGCAGGGCATTACAGGTAGTCCCCGAGAAGGACATCCGACATATGGACGACTCCTAGATACGAACGGGGCTTCCCTGCTTGCTCCTGAGCAGGACAGATGCTTGATGGAGGGGAGGGGCGGTTTGCATGACTTGCAGAAGAAATCTTTTGCTAAACACAGTGGTGATCTTAAGGAGCTCTTCTGCAACATCTTGTAACTCTTTAATGATCAAGACAAACTTGTTGTTTCTTTTTGCATATTAACGCACAGATTGCTGTAGAAGTTAACGAATGTCTAGACTCCATAAAGTTTTTGGTTTCTTTTTGCTTTGTTTGTGATTAGCTCACAGTAAGGATTTTTTTTTTACAGTTACTGACACCACCCTACCTAATATTATGTTGGGACAAACGTCTGTCCTAATTGCATTTCATAAAATAATGTACCTGTCCTGACTTACATACAAATTCAACTTAAGAACAAAACCTACAGTCCCTATGTCGTATGTAACCCGGGGACTACCTGTATTGCAGAAAGATACCGGCGATGTCCCTTCTGCAATCAAACGTGCTTCCCTTTTGATTCCCCCCTGTGAAAAATGGCTGAACAGTTACATCATCCCATCCTGGCCAATTAAGATGGCCAAAGACGCCAAATAAAAGAAGAAAGAGGAAGATGTTGTCCTGCAACTGAACAGGAAAAGGTGAGAGTATTTATTAAATTGCAAACAGCAGGGAAGGGTATTTTATTGCAGAAGAGATATCCCCTGTCCCTTCAGCAAAAAAAGAACCTGAGTGGTGGCAATTATTTTCTGTTCTGCTTTAAGGCACAGTTAGTGATATGAATTATTAAATGTATTCTGTAAAGTGCTGTAAAAGATGTCAGGGCTATATAAATACATAAATAAATAAGTAGGGCTTTTCTTTTTGCTGAGCCTTTCATTTAAAAAGGAAAAAAACTCAATTTCCTATTAATGTAAGGCATTCATAATATACATCTCAGCCAAACATTGTTTTATTGTTGCCTTTGCTTAACACATTAAACAGCATCCCACAATCAATGATTCAATGGAGATTAATATATTATGTATTTGGTAATGCTCATGCATAATCCCGGATCAATCAGTAAGGCATCCAAATGTGATAAATGGTTTCTTATTATTGACTGGGAGTATTTAAGAGGCAGGGATGTCATATTGAATGGGGGGGAGGATGTACTGTTAAGCTTTATTGTGTATATCCTCATTTATATTAATGTTAAATGTATTTTAATGACATGAAAACGCTGTACAAGGCTGCAGATGGTGACACACAAGGGACAAAGGTTAAAAGGTAATTTACTGGATTTTACAAGTGAGCATTTTTTAGTGTGTTGGGTTCTCGTTATAAATCTCATAGTATATTTGTGTAACCATTGAGGAGTAGGTTGGAGGTTGAAAGTTGATTTATATTACAACTACTGCAATGCAAAAGTAATAGATAAGGGGGAATAATATAGTCTTCTATTCAAAAGGAATGTAATGTTGCCAACCAGTAGTATTAAACATAAAACAGGATGAAAGCGTATTCCATTATCAATGAATGGGCTTTTTAAAAAAGAAAGAGGGGTTTTAGGCAAGATGTTAATGAAAAAAACATAAATTTATTAGATATTAGACAAAAAAGTAATAACAAAGTCCATTCTACGTTAAACATAAACCGTCCATTAAATCAGGGTATAAGTCCAAAAAAATGTGAGTGAAAGGTAAATCATCTCAAATCTGACACATTTCACCAAATTGGCTTCTTCAGGGGAGATTGTTCAGAAAACGTGATGACACACTTCTTGAAGTTCACATATTGAGAGGAAATATATTGAATAAACTGCGTAGTAGTTTATGTGGACCAATGCCCAAGGCATCATATGCCTACCAGATGTATTAGTGAAAGTTGGGATTAAATCCTTTTTACCTTTTTGCCTAATATATATTAAATTGCTGTTCTTTAATAACCCCTTGCCAAAAAAACTCTCTTTCTTTTTAAAAAACCTATTTAATAAATATGGAATAAGCATTCAACCTGCTTGTTGTCACAAAGGCAAGAAACAGGTAAAAATCTTTCATAGGGGGTCATGAAGAGCAGTGAAAATTTGACAAATTTACTTATTCTGAGTTTATCCAAAACTAACCAAAAGCTTTTGCTGGAGTTGTACTTCAAGCACAGTTTTCAATGAAAGTTCAGACAACATAAAAAAAGATAAAGTATATTTACTGATTTAATGGCACTTAAAACCCAGTGTTCAGTCGGCTCCGCCCTCTGCTGACATGGAAATCACTGACATCATACATCACATGATCAACACACCAGGAAGTATGGGCTGCCTTATCAGTTTAACTTTGAGAAATGCTGAATTTCAATGTAAATAATAAAGAAGGAATGGCTCAGCCTTTTCACACCAGGGCAGAAAAAATTGGCCAGATTACCAGGCTGGGATTAAAATGTCAAAACTTAATAATAAGTACAGAGCAAGAAATCAATAAAACATACACATTTGCATTTTAGCTGTCTCCTTTCTTTAATTAGTCATTGTGCCTTACTGATGATCATCAATATAGGAAAAATAATTCAAAATATAGTGGAATATATTTACTATTCAGATGAGAATCCTAAGCAGCCCAGCTGTGACTTTCAAAAATAATCTCCTTCTCTTCTTTAATGACCCTTACCTACCATACCATGACAATCAGCTATGGGGACACCTAAAGGAACCAGCCCTATAAAGTGATATTGGGTTATTAAATGCATCCTCTCACCTTTCTGGCTTTATTAAATAACAAGTAATTGCAAAAGCAAGAAAATAAACAAAACATCCTAAAGGGAGGGTATATCCATAATAGCCACGTCATCTAATGTTCACCCAAAATTATATTTAAGTTAAGTATTTATCCAAATTAGTGGAATTATCCTTAAGATTTACCAGATATTCAGGAACATCTGTTCCTCAACTGGAAATGGACTTATTGTGACAATTTATCTATGCAAGAAAGGGTATATGTTACCTTCCCTGCAGACTCACCTCAAATTCCTTCAACCTAGATTTGTGTTCCTACAGAAAAAGCAGTGATTGTCCTGTATCTTATTTTTTTCGGTAAGTAGTTGAATTTTAAATCATTTCAAAGAGAACTACTTTATTTACCTGAAAATAAAGGAAAATGCTTTTACTTGGGTATAAACCTAAGGCAAAAAGAGCTATTGTTCAAAACAGTAATTAACAGAAATAATAATAAAATGAATGTGATTAAACACATACGGTACATGCTGTGTATGTATTAAAATATGTTGAAAGGAAAAAATAAAATCACATGGGCAAAGTGTGTATATGTAACAAAAAAAATTGTAACAAAGGAGTCGCAGTCCAAGGTGATCAATCAGTATTCATCCTGTAATCACAGGAAGACTAAAACACAAAATCTGATTTGTTACTAAAGAAAAAAACTCAACTTTTATTCCATTTTCATCTACTTTTTATAACCAGCCTCTTCTAAGATTAGATTTAGAATAAAGGTATCTGCACTTTAGATATCCTTTAATATATGACATGCTTGAAGACTCTGAAAACGAGAACAATATTTCAGCAGCTCTGTAACCCTGCGGCACCGGAGAAATTATATGGGTCTCAAGGGCTGCAGAATTTTGCACTTCATCGGAGAAGTCTCCTTCTAAAGTGGAAAGCTATATGTCGGCATCCAAGCAGTAAAGCTGTTAATTAAGACCTATTGAAATGATTTTCTCGGGTTCAATGATTTCATAAGACTGTCAATTGACACGACATCAATTGAAATCAAGTGAGAATCAAAAAAAGTCAAAGCTCTGTCTGGAAAGTTGTACTTCAACAACTTCACTGACCCCAATGTTCATCCTGAAAGTTTCTGGAAATGCTATGAATGATAGAGAAAGAAGAACTGAAAATAATACAGCTTTTATTATCGGCCTAGAACATTGGGGTCCAACTTAAAAGGGCCCAAGGGTCACATTTGTATCAACTAGATACATTTATATTTCTCTAAGTGTACTAGTTTTTTTCCAAAAATGTCATAAAACCAAAAAGTAAATTCATATTCCCTTCTCCAGGACGAATTATCCTCAGGGGCTTCTACATTACTACACCTGGGGCCTCATATACCAGCTCAGTATAAAAATAAGGTGCTGCCACCGAGGTGGCTGGGCGAGGATTTCTGAGTGGACGAGACATGTACTGTAACCCCCACCCCTATTGCAAATCTCTTTATGGCAGTGTTGTTCCATTATTGGTAGAAAGTGCTCTTTTAATTGAAAGTCAAATCTAGTTAAGTGAGAAAGATGTTCCTGGCTGGGTCAATTTCATTTAAAACAATAGACAGATAATGAAGAATGGCTTGTACGGGGAAGCATTCACCGAGCACAGGAAAATAAAGGAGGCTTACGTCATAATAACTGGCTACCAATAAATATTTTAAGATTCCTTCAGGAACTGTTTCAGATTGTTAACTCTGAAAAGTATTGTTGGATGGCCATTATCTATGAACTTTCTGCCAATGATAAATCAAAGTGGGGATCAGGAATGATTTCGGGAAAACTGACTTTCGGTAAAACTTTATTGGGAAGCTCAGAAAAAAAATGCTTGAAAAAAACCAATTTTTTCATCAAATATTCTCTCCACCACTTTGCTTCTATACACTCATTCTGTTCACTTATCAACCTAATTGCTATTAGATTTTTTTGTTGAATTTAATTGGGCTGTAAAAAAGAACATGGTGCTATTCGTCAAAGCCAGTCCAGACAAAGGTCCTCACATTACTCTGCAGCTTCTGCTTTATCTTTCTTTGTTTGGTAGAAATTCCTTGTTAAAGTTCAGGTAAAGTCATCTTCCCTGCCATCTCCTCCTCTTGAATGAGCTTGAAGTTAAAGAGAAGTCTGCAGGACACGCTATGCAGACTTCTGATGAAGGAGAAAGGGGCATTAAAGAGACCCCACACCCAGTGCACAGCTAACGAGGAATGTGGCATTAAGGGCAACACAGACACAGCAATCATAAAATCCCCTTCATTGGTATCAGTGGCAGCAACAATAAACCCCATTATTGGTGACAGTAATTAAAACCCTTAGCATTGGAGGGAGTGACAGCAATGATAACCCCCAGCGTCAGTGTCTGTGGCAAGAATAAGAATCCCCACCCCCTTTTCATTGTTTTTGGGCAACAATAGTCAAATCAGTGGCAGGATAATAAACTCCTCATTGTCACCAAAAGCAGCAATAAAAACCTCAGCAATGGAGTCATTGGCAGCAATAATACCATTACCCCATCATAAGTGGCAGTGCAATTTTTTGAAGGGTTATGCAACACAAAAATGATTCCAGCACCGCTGACAAAAATGCCACTAATTGGACAGAACTGGTCCAACTACCAAGCAAAAACCCAGGCTTATCATGGCTGGTTTTATTGCATTTGGTTGGTACTTAGCTGAGTTACACCAAATGCAAATACTGAAGTATGCAAGCTTAACTATATAGGAAGTGATGTGTGAGCAACATTCTGGGCAGCACATCCATGAGTCAGCTTGATAAAGAAACCTCCAAATAACAAATAAAAATAGCCTAGGAAGATATTACATAAAAAAGCTTGTATTATTCTGCTTCAAGTACTCTGCTTAGAGTTTATCACCTGTCTGATGGCCAGCATCATTCAACCCCACCAGCCCAGATTATCTTAAAACAGCTCCAGACTCTGATTGGACCAATAAAGGCGGAGCGGAGGAACAATAAAAACTTCTCTCTGTTGCACAGAAACTTTTTGGCTTCTTCTTAAATTCCAGCACTCTTGTACAAGGACTGCATAATGCCGATAAATTAAAAAAAAAAATAAAGTACTTACACTGCTTGCATTTATGAAATACATTTAGTGATGTATGAATGATTACAATACAATCATTAATGCAAAGCTGCATTCATTTGTGCATTTTAAATGTGCCTGGATTTTAGCTTCTATATTATTTATTATTCTACACTTCTATAATATTTATTTTATTATAACGGGAAGTACGCTTTAATAAAACATTTGTAACAAGCATACCATTAGTAATAAATCTCTATTCCCTGTGCCAATGCTTGAGAGCAGACTTGGATCAATGCCATAGGTGCGCTTTATGGACTAGCAATTGATTGCTATTGATTGTTTATAGATAAACATATAACCCAGCCAGCAATTTGTGCTTTGATTTTCCTGCCTGGCTGTTACAATTTTGTCAATGCAATTAACTTGAGCAGAATGTCCGTTAAGATTGCTTTTTCTCTTCTGGAGTTTGTCACAGTAAATTATGGGCAATGAGTTCATTGTAATACAATATTTATATCTCAGGGGACACCAAATGTAGTCTTACCCTTGGGATCCCTGCAGTCTTTCAATCACATTTATTGCCAATTCTGACTTTTTTATGGAGGCGGCTGTTGGCACATATGCATATGTCAAGTAATTGTACAGAGCAGACTATTCAAAGAAATATGTCGACTCCGGGTATAGGCTGGGTGTGATTCAGAATGTTGGGCTGGTAAGTAGAATGGGATACTGTATGACAGCAGATTGTAAATGGTGGGAAGAAACTCCAGTCAATTCTAGAAGTCATTCATGAACTGCTAATCCTGTTCAGTTATTATTGTGAATGGGTAAAACCAGAGCTAAGTACACAGGCCCAATAGTTCTTGCCCGATAATCGTCTCAGGGCCGATATTGAAAGAGAATCTTGCGTGTGTACAGCGCCATCATCCATTGTCTGAACGACCGTCCTGGCCGAATCACGGATGATTAACTATCCCAATGCAAGGGAAGGGCGAGAGCACGCAGCAGGGTGCCGCTCCATCGTTCTTCTCCTCCTCTCTTCATACAGCAGAACAGTACTTTATGTAAAGCACCCGTTCATGCATCGTGCAATCCTTAGTCGTTGGAAAGGATCTTGAAAGATCCTTAGGAAGGACAATAATTTTATGTGTGTATGCAGCTTAAGAATAGGCACTAGAATTTAGTCACTCAAGGGCACTATTACCTCAAAAAGTTGGCAGCCATAGACATCAATGCATTCTGCTAACATTCATGCAAAAATCCTTCCTGTTCACCAGTTTACACAGCTAAAATCTGCACCAACCAGCAAGTAGAAGCAATCCACTTCTTACTTGTGACAACGGAACATTTTAGGAGAAGTAGGAAGTGTTGTCACCTGAGAACAGGATGTGAGGATTGTTTGAAATTATGTCTGAATAGAATATTTTGACTTGACCCTGCCTTTAAATGGCCAGCCCATCCAAAACCAATGGCTCCTGCTGTTTCTGTTGGGGTCTGATGTATGTATACCTATTATGAACCAAGCTCAATAAGTATTATTATTTTTACATTATTGTTAAACAGTATTTTAATAGTGCTAACATATTACACAGCGCTGTACAATAAATAGGGATTGCAAATGACAGACAGATACAGACAGTGACACAGGGGGAGGAGAAGACCCTGCCCAGAAGAGCTTACAATCTAGGAGGTGGTGAAAGCAGCAAATATTGAATTATATATGTTCTAATTTTAGTATAAACCAAATATCGTGGGGAAAAAACCTTGGTGAGTTTTTTGTATATACATTTTTATGCACATCATTTTTTTATTGTATGTGATTGATCAGTGATCCTATCCCTGGATAGTGAGTCCCTTTGAAGTAGACAATATTATGGGACAGATTGAATTATAAGTGCTGGAATATCCTGGGGTCTATTGATAAAGCTACAAATATTGATTATGAGAAACATTCTCTGGTGGAGAATATATCACTGTTATCTAAAACACAAAATACCAAACTATTTTAGATTTATTATACAATGCAAACCAAAGTTATGTTTCTTTATACAAATCTTTTTATGAGTATTTATCATAGCCCTGATGAAGGGGGCTCTGGAACCACTGAAACGGTTTTTGTTGGAACTTTTTCACTAAAAATCATTAAACCATGCATTATAGCAGTGTTTTTCAAGCTTCCTCCAGAGGCTGCTAGGGGTTCCTTGAGCAATAAGCAGTTTGTGCTTCACAGGTCAGGCTATCTGTGTGGGTGACATACCTTCCTCTAAAAGCAATAAAAGATGAATTCTTCCGTAAGACCACCACACTAATATACTGTGAGCTGTGGATATAGTAATTATAAAAAGGGTTCCCTGAAGACCTGAAAGTTATTTCAAGGATTCTCTTATGTTACAAAAAGGTTACAAAGGCTGCATTAGAGTGAACTTGGCTCTTTATCACTTCAAAATGATCTAGCTTACACTTAAAACACTTGAATGATACTCCAATTTATGGTAAATGACAAATGCACTGCTTAAATACCCCCGCCCATATTTTCTTGCAAGTCTTTCTAAATAAACCCAGTTGTATTTATTCTGTATCCAGAGGTTCTGCCTGTCTGATTTGTGTTGACCTTCCCCGATGTATGGATATCTAAATAAAAACATTAATAGGCTACAATTCCCATGCTGTACACATTATAATCCTGCTTCGAATACATTTTAATTTATTTCTTTCAGCAGAAAAGTATTGTGCTTCCATCTCTATACTACAAAAACCTCATTACACAATAGAAGTTACAGAGCAACCTTTTAAAAACTGCTCAATCTCCAAACTGCCTTTGTCCCTTTAATACCAATAAATAAGCTGTCTGTGTCACAAGACAAACTTGAAAATAACAATTATGACGCATAATTTCATTGTTTTCCCTGTGAAAGTGTAACATACCATGAACATGCTTTTCTGATAACTGGGAATGTATTTGAAATGGTTACAATTTCTCCTTTGCTATAATTAGTATTTAGTCCCTAATCTATACACACAATGGCATTCACGCAATAGGCATTAGAAACTGCAGCATATATTTTGAGCCCACCTCATTTTGTGTTTACAATGATCATCCTGACCACCCTTCACCATCTGTGTTTTTTGTTTTCTATTGTTTTTTCACTGTCTTGTGAGTCATTTAGTCTCATGCGTGGTCACTGCTTATGGTGGTCCGCCTGAAAATGCAGTCTGTCCAGGGACATCTATGCACTGATACAGCGTGTGTGAGAGGCAGTGTTGCCTGCTGTCTTGTTGTTTATTTCACACTGATGTCTGCTAAACTTCCACTTTGTGGAGTCATAAAGCAGTTCAATGAGCCGTGGTTTTAAAGGGTTGTACCTCCTGTGCTAACAACGTGCCTGCACAGCACAGATACAATATAAACAAGCCAAGGGTTGTGATTTATCGTGCTGTCAGCAGCAACAGAGGATGACCATTTGGGGAAACCTTTTTGAAAGATGAGCTCAACATAGGAGTCAAGCTCGAAAAGCTTCCCTGCACTGACATGATCCTATCTCCCATTGGTCACTAATCACAGAGACTGTCAGAGACATTGGACATCTCCTCCTGGTTCCTGATGATAAATCTGTTGCACATCCTTTACTGATTTCACAGGGGATAAACCTTGTTGTTCCCGTACAAGTTTCTTTTATTATTCATAAGTTTCCCCCCATGTACAAAGTCAGATCAGTCCTGTATTGTTCAGTCATTAGAAAGTCATCAAGAGACATCTCGCAGACTCATCTTGTTATTGACGAGACATGTACTGTAACCCCCACCCCTATTGCAAATCTCTTTATGGCAGTGTTGTTCCATTATTGGTAGAAAGTGCTCTTTTAATTGAAAGTCAAATCTAGTTAAGTGAGAAAGATGTTCCTGGCTGGGTCAATTTCATTTAAAACAATAGACAGATAATGAAGAATGGCTTGTACGGGGAAGCATTCACCGAGCACAGGAAAATAAAGGAGGCTTACGTCATAATAACTGGCTACCAATAAATATTTTAAGATTCCTTCAGGAACTGTTTCGGATTGTTAACTCTGAAAAGTATTGTTGGATGGCCATTATCTATGAACTTTCTGCCAATGATAAATCAAAGTGGGGATCAGGAATGATTTCGGGAAAACTGACTTTCGGTAAAACTTTGTTGGGAAGCTCAGAAAAAAAATGCTTGAAAAAAACCAATTTTTTCATCAAATATTCTCTCCACCACTTTGCTTCTATACACTCATTCTGTTCACTTATCAACCTAATTGCTATTAGATTTTATTGTTGAATTTAATTGGGCTGTAAAAAAGAACATGGTGCTATTCGTCAAAGCCAGTCCAGACAAAGGTCCTCACAACACTCTGCAGCTTCTGCTTTATCTTTCTTTGTTTGGTAGAAATTCCTTGTTAAAGTTCAGGTAAAGTCATCTTCCCTGCCATCTCCTCCTCTTGAATGAGCTTGAAGTTAAAGAGAAGTCTGCAGGACACGCTATGCAGACTTCTGATGAAGGAGAAAGGGGCATTAAAGAGACCCCACACCCAGTGCACAGCTAACTGACTCTCATCATCAAACATACCTGTAGGAGCCAATCGCTTCTATCAACATCAGTTGGTCAAGAATATATATATAAGTCAAGAATTGAATTTGGGAGATGATTACTTAACTAGTAGCACCACATTCCTAGTTTTTTTATAACAAATCTGAAAGAGCATTCGAAATGTGATTTTTTAGGTCCCTATATAATAATATATTGTTTTTATGATAGGTGTTTTTTTATCACAAGAACAATTGAAATTTATGTACCTATTTGCTTTATTTAAAGGTTATAAAGAAATCAATATACTCCACTACAGTATGTCCTTCTGATGAAGCTCTTGTGGTGAAACGCGTCAAGGAAAGTAGAATGGAAACTGTTATAATGTAACTGACTAATGACATTTATGTACTCCAATTAAGGAAATATGGACATGTTTTCATATTTGTATTACCTTTAAAAAATTCTTTTGTACCTAACATATTAAAAATGCATATAGATATTTTATTTTAAACAAAAACAATAGTGTTTTCTTTTATATAGGCACCTAAAAATTCCGTTCCAAATGTTCCTTCAGATTTGTTATAGGTTGAGGTCAACACTTCAAATCTCAGCACGTTTCGCAGATCATCTAATTCTGATAAAATAAGTATATTGTGTTGATGGGGGGAGAAAGATATATGCAGTTAAATCCCTTAATTTATTTTTCTTAACACTTACTTTATCCCCAGACAACGGCTTTACCAGAAGACTTGGAATTCTATATATAAAGTAGTGAATCTGACATTTACTAAACATTCTCTGGTGGAGAATGATCTCAATCCATGTGTTTTCAATGTCACTGATTGACTATCCACCAGGGAAGGTTTGGTAAATGCCATGTTCATAGCTTTATACACAGATTCCTTGTGATTTTTTTTATATGACATTGTTACACAATACAGTTTTTAGATTGTATTAGTATTGATTTTTTCATTTCAGTCATCAGTCAACTATTGACAATATTATTACAGAACTTCAGAAATGTCATTTCCTGGCCTTACATGTATCATAGGTGCTAAGATTACTGCATTTGGCTCTCACTACTTTTTTTATGATTATACAAATCATCTCATTATGTACTCTGAAGAAGCCACTGCAGTGCTCTGTTTCGATATCTACACAACAGAAGGCACAAATTTGTAATAAAATTGTTATAATGAACCAGAGGATAATATTTTCTAATCAGAAAGTGATTTTGTTTTAACAGGAGGATAAACTTAGCCTGAGACATCTTACTTATTGTATTGATTCCGTAGCACAGATATTGTATGATCATGCAGAACACATAGATACATCCACATAGATTGATTGTTTATGAAAACAATTACAAGTAAAAGCAGAGTCAGATATTCTATTAGCCGACATGCAGTAATAAGCCCTGATTTATGTGATGGGAAGAAGCAGTGGAAGACGATTTATCATGTAGGATGGGATCGGCATATATACATACCCATACTATCATTGCCACACATTATGAGTTATGGTGTGCTTTGGTGTGTTAAGGCACAAGTGAGCTCCGATAGTAGGTTTGGGTGCCATGAAAGGTAGTGCAACCCATTAACACATGGACAATGTATTCCTGCATATTGTAGTGCCCTACATTTTACCATAGCATTGGTGGTGTGAATAGTACCATTGGTTTTACTTCTTCTTTGTGGAAAATACCCTTCTAATTTTATGAATACAAGAAACAAAGACGTAAATGTGTCTCAAAGGTCCCTTGGAAGTGCCACTTCTATGGGCAGGTGACCACTATCCCTTGGACTGGTGGTCCCCTATAGTCTCCTTGTGCTAGCAGCACTATCGCTGTATCTTCTTCTGGATCCAGAGAAAGCCACCACTGGACAGACGATAAGGAATGGTGTGGGGAACTTTAAAAGAATCCCCTGTTAACAGGATAAGAGAGGAGACTTGGGACTTGAGCATTGCTTTAGTTAAGTCAAAAGAGCAAATGCCAGCAATTTGTTACAAAGATCAGCTTCAATATTGGAACCAGACAACCCTTCAAGTGTTCTCCATTGATATGCTGCATCTATTCTGATATAATGGAGGTGACAAATGTGTTGCCGGAATAATTCATATGTTGAGTAGCCTAACATCATGCTCTTTGCTAATCATTTAACATTATCCAATTCCAAAATGGATAAAACATAGATTCGGCAAGAAGGCAACATTCTAATTCGACAATTCAGTTCAATTAATATTAAGCCCTTGATTGAAAATGGTTAATTATTGCATAGATTTCATGGTAAATACCCAGAAGGAATGTGTTCAGAAAAAGTTCATCTAAGCAAACTTAATGAGAGCAATTTATATTTTTTAATGATACTCATCATGCTTTTTTCCCCAGCCCTAAATCTACATTAAATTATAATAATTCACATCTAATAGTAATTATGCAAACATGAGGTTTTAAAAGTATCTAAATGGCTGAACATGTGATATTCAATCATCTAGAATATAAAGTAGGAGAATTGTACGGAATAAACCAATTCTTCAAAGTTTAGGAGTTTAAACATTCGTGATTAGGGAACCTGTGCACCATAAAAATGGAAATGGCCATTTGTTTTTCAAGGATTCATTGAATTTGCATTACTAGTTGAGTTGACCCAAGCAGGTAATGATTAATGCACACAATGTCACATGGGATTTGTGATAATATGTAAAAGTTTGGTTTTTAGATATACTTTGACAACCAAATATAGGTAAATTTCCTTCCCTCCTCAATAAACACCTCAATAAACCTCAGCTGTATTTAAGAAGATTTTAGAGTGGACCTTTTACAGGTCTGCATACATATATCTATTACATGTCACTAAATACAGAAGCAGAAAAATCAACAAAAAGCAGTCCTTGTACACTAGTTCGGGGGCTTTGCTTGGATTAAGATTGTGTCACCGTCTCTAAAGGCACTGGGCAATATATCCTTAGTTTCTCTCTTTCAGTGGTCAGACTACACACAATGGGCCTGATTTATTAAAGCTTTCCAAGATTGGTGAAGGAAGACTAACATGGGTGAACCTGTGTGATCTAGCAAACCTGGAATGGATATGGTACAGGATTGAAAACATTTGCCAACTAATAACAAATGCATTTTATTAAAATATTATGAAACCAGGTTTGCTGGATCACCTGGGTTTTTCCATGACAGTCTATCTTCACTAGTTTTGGAGAGCTTTTTTAAATCAGGCCCAGTACATGCAAATCACAAGGAGAAAGGCTGCAGCAGGAGCCGGATATCTGCAAACACAGCCAACAAACATTGGTGCCATGTTTAATATGACTGTGGCACATCAAAAGCAGCAAAATTTCAGGAAGTAGAATCTGACCCTGGATGAAGTCTGAAATAGGATGGTTATCTCATTCATTGTATTTCCTTGTGACATTGTTTGAGGATGAATTGTAAAATATTAGAATAAAAACAGAATTTTATGCTAAAGGTTTCAAATTAAAATGGCTTTGCATTCCACATGAAATTTTTATGCTTGCGCAGTAAACACAAATATTATCAAGATCATCATATGTTATTATCATGACCTGGGAATTTATTTTATGCCTGCCATGATATGATGGTGTAAGCCATGAATGGGCTACCTTAATGAAGCACACAGTAATGGGCAGGATACCAAGCAATTGTTAATACTTTCTTATGAAGAGAGGTCCTTTGATATGTAAGGGGGTAATAGAGAAATCTATAAGTGAAAGAGAAAATTCTATTAACCTTTTCCCAGAACAGACCCCACCAACTAGATGTATTCCATTTTTCTGCATTCACATAAATGCAAATTTTCCTAATATTTCCGAATTTTGATTTTCAGAATCAAACCCCGGCTGTCTGACAGGTCCGCAATGCAGCAGCACCAATAAGCTTCGTCTGCTCATCTTTAATGGGATTAAGAAGCTAGAAGAAAATACTTGAAATGATATAAAAGAAAAGGATTATCTTCCTGTGAGCTTTGTGTCAGTTTCTGGCCTAACAGAAAGAACAGCTTATGGCTCTCCGAGGAGTCTATCTGGGATTTTCTTCTGCCGGAGTGGATGAAAGCTTTGCATGACTATCCCCTGGCTGACCCAATGCTTATATAACAAAGTTAGGAGCTGCGTGCAATACCCGGCCACCCAAAGCAACCAAAAATAATCCAGCCTTCATAGTAATGAGTTTAAGAAACCTAAATCCTCTTGGTCCAAATGAATTAATAAAAGAACTGGCTTATAAATGATAGGTGTCAATAGGCACAACTTGAATATCACCAAACACCTTTAGCCAGTGTCCAGCCCATGATAAGAAAACCCCTTTCCATTAAGCCCTATCTATCCCCAATAGTGTGTTATAGGTTGTGTAGAACACCACGCCAACCCATCAAATGTTGAGAAAGGGTATTTGTTCACACATGACCCAGTCTAAGATGGATTAGGGCAGAAAGGAGGTCCCGATAAAAATAAGTCCCCTTCATCTCTTTGACATCTTACAAGATTTTATTAGTCGTAGATACAATGCCACATTGGCTTGTATAGATTGGAATAACTCCTCCTCACCATCAGACACCAACTATCAAATAATTCAGTTAATTGTATCATAAGCTTTTAATGCAGAAGGTTGTAGCTAGGCTAAAAGATAAATCCCCAGCGTGGAAGTTATGTTTTCCAAGCTCAGTCAATCGAGATGCTGAAGATTCTCTCTAGGAAGAGCAGAAGGAGGAATATGGCAGGGCCATGCAATGGTATGGGGGGAGGTGAGTATCACTGGATTGGTTCCGCTTTAAGGTGCCTAGAGAGATTAGGAAACCTTCACTTGATGTGGTTTTAGGGTCAGATTGACATGCTGGGAGATATACTACCAACAAAACTAAATGAACAATATTTGTTCAGTCTGGATGGACTTTCCCAGTCATCCACTATTCTTAACCAATGGGGCTCCCTCTTTACCCACCATGGGGCACATAGGAAGCTCAACATATACATGTTTGCATCACATTGCAAGTTTTCAGAAAGATCATTTAGTGTGTATTCTGAATTACATTGGATCTGCTGCTGGGGGATGAATGTTGTGATGGATTAAAACTGGAAAGCAAAGCCTGGCTGGCATCACAAGAATGTCAGCCATGGAAATTTCTAATAAAAATTACATACATCTAAAAATTACAAAATTACCTTATAGATTTTTAGTTTTCATGAAGACATTTTAAGAAGCTCTATATTTAAAACAATCTTTACTGAAATAATTACACTGAGTGCTATTGATATCATGCAAAGTAAGATCTGCAAAATGTATCTTTACCCCAGACATCATTAACTTTAATTCCAAATGTGAAAGAGAAGCATCAATAAAAAATGGGTAATTCAACCTGACATCGCTTATCTTCAAGTGATAAACCAACAAACGTGTTACAGCGTATTACAAATGGCTTTAAAAAGGTCAGGAATGACTGAGTATACCTTATAGAGCAGCTTTCCCTGTAGACACTTGTAATCAGATATGAAAGACATTATTATATTTATAGAAGGAGAGAACTAAAACAAATGGGCATTGCATTATGGAAAATAAAGTGGCCCTAGAATCAGATAAATACTTTAAATCTGTGTATTGTGTCTGACAATGCATTATTTTGCTATTCTTTACAGAAGGACAACACAGTCTTGCAACTCTGAATTCCTGTTCTGGTGCAACATATCAAAAAGGACATAGACAGCACTACAAATTAACGGCACAGGTTAGATTTTTAAGAAGGACGTAAAAAGAAGCCAGTTAGTGTAAATATATGAGTATATACAGCAACCACAACGTAGAATAACAAGAACAACATAGTATCTAGTTGTCACCATTTTATGTGATATTCTGGTAGAAATGCAAATATTTTGTAAAATAGATGGATACTGGGTCTTCTACTGGGTCTGTGCCAGAAAAAAGTCCATAAAGGCCACAAAAAATGCAATTTTGTTCTGTTCTTCCCATTCATCAATGTGATGGTCAACAGAAAGATTGAAAAGTGGAAACCACCATAGGCCAGAATGGAGATCAGTAGTACTTGTATCAGACACTTGTGGAAATTTAAAGTAAATACAATATGATGATTAAAGTACTGATCACTACTATATGAAATCTAATCACTCTGTTTTAAAAATATGCCATTATAAAATAGTGATCAGAAGAATAACAAAGGGCAAAAAAGAAGTTTTTGATCACTATGTATATGAACTATGTGTATTAATGAGAGACATATACAGGTAGTCCCCGAGTTAAGGACATCCAACATACAGACTACTTCTAGATACAAACGCGGCTTTCCTGCTCATTTTTGCTTTGTTTGTGATTAGCTCACAGTGAGGATTTTTTACAGTAACTGACACCACGCTGCCTAATAATATGTTAAGCCAAACATCTGTCCTAATTGCATTTATTAAAATAATGTACATGTTCTGACTTATATACAAATTCAACTTAAGAACAAACCTACGGTCCCTATCCCGTATGTAACCCGGGGACTACCTGTAGAAATAACCTGGGAATGACTTGCAGGAAAGATGTGAGCCTTGTTAGATGTGATGCACCAAGATGATGTTGTGTTTTTTTGTCTAGACAATTCTAGTTATAGGCATATCAGGAAAAAAAAGAGATTTCTCTTTTCTTGCTTTATTTTAGAAAAAGTTGTAAATTTTATGTTATTTTGCAGCCGGGCCACTTTAGATACCATTGATGCCTAATGACATTCTTCAAATTAGTCTCTACATACTGCTGCAGATTTGTTGATTGACAGCTAAAGAACAATACACAGCTAATCAGGAGAAGCTAAATCGCTCGCTCGTTGTTAAATCAACCTTCATTGCATAGAAATAATATCTGCAGTGAAAGCCCAACTCTCATTATCTTCCAGAAAGAAATGATTAATATTGAGAAGTGCAGAGGAACCAAGGACCAGTATTAATTCCAGGATTTTACAGGGGCGATGCCAATCCTGTGCCCAAATCACCGACAGATAAATACTAATGGCCTCGGAGACCCCTGCATTATATTACCTTATTAATTTTTCATATCAGAAAATGTAACATCTCATTAACCTGCTTGACGGGTTCACTAACCATCTGACAGATTTAATAAGCAATTAGTTTAGGTAAATTTATTAAAAATACATTTTTGGTTCTTCGACTAAATCCACATTACAAAAGGGGTTATTGTTGAACTTGTAGCGGTTTAGAATGAGTGAGCATTATACTCATCTTCAGAATGCTGAACTTCTCCCTTTAAGAGCTATATTGTATGTATATCATGTATATGGTCAACATCCTTACTGAATAACTGCTAAGAAGAGTAAAGCAATGGAATTACTATCTAAATCTACTAAATACGAGGCAGATGTTGCATATGCAAAAATATGGATTTATTAGTTATGGGTGAGTGGGTTCACACTTACGTACATTTTCTATGAATTATTTTGTCACATCCCTAGATACATGCAATAATACAGCAGAAAAGGGATTTACCCTCTTCACCAACAGTGAAATATTCAGGTAGGGATTTTCTCGACAAAAGTATTCAAAAGTTTTTCGTAATAAATCATCAACATCTTTTTTCATTACAATTAAAAATGTACTTCTTACAGTAACTACACAACCAATAAAATTTATGTGACAAAAATAGATTATATCTTTTATGTAGAACTGACTACCAATGCGTTTGGCAGTTGATTTTCCTTCTTCTTTAGGGGTTATTGGTTGATGAAGAATCTTTAGACTTAAAGGTATTTTTAAAAAATAGTATTTACAGGATGCAATATCATCATGGAAGTCTACCAACAGGCATCACAGTGTGATAAACAGTGGTAAACCACAAGCACCGCATGCAGAGCGAGATCACATAAAAGACTGAACAGCTTCCTTCTAGTTGGGTGAAGATTTGAAAGCTCTTTGTCAAAAACCATACACCGGGTCTCAAGGATGTATAACGAAGCTGCTGGTGGTTAGTGGCTAGTGGAAGGGATTGTGCCATTCCTACTAAAATAACCATTTAGTGGAAATGAGAAAAATTGGATACGCCACAAGAACCGGTTCCGGAAGCAGAAAATACTGCAGACAGTTTTAGCAATGTCTACAATCTACCAGAACTTTCAAATCATACTCCTCCTCCAGTTGCACCCCCACCCCCCCGAGAAAGTATGGTGCATTCCCAAACTCTATATAATTTATGAGTAGGTTAAAAAGTAAGGCCCCCAACAATGACCAATTGGGTATACCATTAACAACCTTAGACCAATCAGCGTATGAATCATTAATTTCTAGTTCCTGAATACGGTCTTTAAACCAGTTTTCCATCCATTCACGCATGAAATGTTCTCACCTATAGAACCTAACTTGCACAATAACTGTCTGTGGGGTACTGTGTCAAATGCTTTTGGACCAGTCATTAATAAACATCAAATCAGAATGTCAATAAAAACTGAGTAATTCAATCTGGCAATGGTTATCTTAAGCTGTTAAAGAAATGCAGTTTTACAGCTGACATAAAAAAGGCCGGGGTGACTGCAACTAAATGCATATAAGCAAGTTTGCTTGTAAACTGGCACCATTATGCCAACCACTTCACAGTGCCAGAAGAAGATGTAAGGGCCGACGATGGATCCCTCACTACTTTTTCTTCCAACTGATCCCTGGCCAAAAAATTCTGGTGGACAGAGCTCCTTTACCAACAACCAACCACCCCAGGTGTGGCCCTCTGCTAGACTTGTTCTGTTGTTAAATTGATTGTGCAAAGAAAGATAAAGAAGAGGCACCTTGTAAAGTTTAGGGCAGATAGATAGAACTGGGGAACTGGTGAGCTGCAGGAAAGTCACCCTAAATTCCCTATGCATAAAAAAAGCCAGAGAGTGATTCACTTTGCCATTGCTGAAAACAGACTGCTCCTTTAATCATAGATGATACATTTACAAGTAGCCTATTAAAGTGTCCATGACCTCAAAGTTATTCATAAATATATCTGGACTAATCCAGCTTCACATGCTTGTCCTTGCTAATTAGAACATTGGACTAATTCAGCCACAGGAAAGGATTACACTGTTATCTCTGCTCATCTGTATAATAGTATAATATCTGAAGGACTTGTGAAATGTGATAAACAAACTTTATATGAAGAAGGCCTCAAATAAGGATCAAGGAAGGTAAAATAATTGATGAAAAACAAAGGATCCTGACAGTCATAATGATGTACAAATATAAAATAATAGTACAAAAATACTAATTAAGCAAAAATGGAAAAACACAAACCAAAATTAGAAATGTGTACCTTAAAAAAACTCACCTCCCAAAAACCCATATAAAAAATAGATTTTAGGAAACATTTTATCTTATCATCTCAATGAGAGAAATTATAATAACGCACTTGGACAAGACTTGTCGAGAGCACAACTAATATTATCGTAACAGTGCAATCAAGTAATTCTGCAATTTGCTCAACTTTAGTAAAAATGAATATTGTATATTGGCCAAGTGTTTTTGTTATTGCTAGGCAGAGAGGTATAGGGAGATGCAGATGGCACCATTTTATCAGCGGTACATTGAGTACCTGGTTTTCCAATATACCCGAATGATTGTTAGACTAAACGGGCTAGCTGGTGGACATTTCCTTATAGTAAACCTGTCACAGACCTGTACATTTCAAATCCAAAATGTTATCACATATATATTACTGAGGTTATCTTAAATAAAATCTGCAAATTAAAACAATCAAAGTAAATTAGCAGAAATAATTTGCGTGCGGATGTTAACTTTTAATTAAATTGAATTTGGCCTCTGTAACTCCTTTACTTTCTTATTAGTCCAAAAGCCGCCAGGATAAATGACTAATATGTCGTCTTGACTGATGGGATTGGACATGACCAAGTTTAACTTCCATGGGAAAGTTGAACATCTGCACTTGTCTTCAGCTGCAAATATCTATCAATTTACTAATCATTTTTGGCATGCACTTTTCACCTCTTTACATTGGTTGAATTATTTCTGTTTCTTCTCCTTATATTGGTTAAATTATTTCTGTTTCTGACAGTTTTTCTCTCTGATTGGAAAGTTTAGAGAATCTGTCTGCTTATCACAAACTGTCCTCATACAGTACGTGCACATTTTTGCTGTTGGTCAATGTAAGAACTGCTCACTGCCTTTCCTCTACTTGTCGCTACAATCTCGGCTGTTAACTCAACTAGGAAAGAAAAAAATATCATCTGTAAGATCTATATTAAAAATTGACATTGCAAATTACATTTTCAGAAACCTAAAATAATTGTGCAGATATAAATGTTTTAGAGCCAATTAATACAGATCAGATAGAAGACTGAAAATCGTAGTTAAATAAAGGATGAGGAGGGAAAGGGAATTAATATAAAAAATGGGTAATTTCCACTGGTGTATTATGATATCTTAAGCTGAAACCTAAAGCAGCAGTATATACAATATCTATCTCTCTAAGGTCACCTTGTTTAAAGAATTTAAAGGTTTTTCAGAATATGTAATTTTCCTGTTCAGTGAGGAAGAGATGTTATAGAACTGGGATGAACAAATAGTTGTTGGCCAATGTCTTTAAAGGACAACTCCTTTTCGTTAATATTTTTTTTAGAATGCTGGTAGGGCCATGTGAGGTGAGCAATATATTCACAGAGATTCTCCGTTTTTTTCTAAAGCATTTTCCCGCTAAGGAAATCATAGTTATTTTCCTACAGCAATCTGTAGCCCTGTTGCTCAACGATTGAGTTTCAACAATATCCATGTCAGCGACAAGATCACAGGGAACAATAATAACCAAATCATTTACAAGACAAACTGAGAAAGAGCATAGGCCCCGATGTATGTTCTTGTTGGCTTGCCTTTGACGTTCAATCTTCTGCAGTAAACAAGGGCAAAAGTTGTAAATCTCTTATACCCCCAGGGTGCAAGGCTCCTGACAGGGAACTAGGTTACCATGACCTACCATATCCAAAACCAGGCAGGTTCCAGTCTTTGTGGTCTAGCCGAAGCTGGTTTGTTGAATACTGGATACGGTGCTCTCCTAGTCCCTCATTGCAGAAAGGGGTAGGCAATGTCCCTTCTGCAATAAAACTACTTTCCTGGCTGATCACTGTCCTCTTCTGTTAAAAGAATACTTGGCACATCTTAGCTTCCCCTGCAGCTTTCGGGACTGAATGAACAGAGTTATGTCAGCCCAGCCAACTAAAATGTCCAAATATCAAACAGTAAAATAAAGAAGATGGCGGCACTGGAGACAGAACAGGGACAAGTAAATATAAAAAAAACCTGTGATTAGGCAAGTGAGGTTATTTTATTGCAGAAGGGACAGGACCTGCCTGACCCCATTTTTTATGGCTAGAGTTTAGTTCCACTTTAAGGAGAGGAATTGACCGCAAGGCCAAGAAGCTCTCCCTCCAAACTTCAGGGCATGCCCCAAAGGTTCCTCCACCCTCCAAAGTAAAACACAAAAAGTGACACAAACGATAATAAATTAAAATGCTTGGTGCATAACTGGCTGCTTGTACTTATGAACACTACACTACAAACACTACACTACAATCACTCAATACTCATTCCTATATTATGTCTTTTGACTGGGCAAAGTATTCAAGCTAATCCCACTGAATGGCATTTATATTCAGAAAAAAATAAATTTGCTTATATAGGTCTAATATTATAAAAAAAATTACATATCTTCTTATAAAGCAACATGTGGTAACACATTTCTGAATAAACATTTACTCAAATATATAATAAAACACACAAATGCAAAATAAAGCTCTGGATATGAATCAATGCAAGTGATAAATGCAAACATTCAATAGATTTTTGTATCATAACGATTTATGGTGACTCATGAAAAGATAAAGGTTTCAGACATTTCAGAAAATGTTCCATAAATGATTTATTTGTTGGGAGTATTTATTACAATACAAGCTCAGATTGTATTTAAAAATACTATTCCAGCCATCAACAAACCAGTGATTATAGTAGTTTGTAACCCATCCATCTCTCTCTATTGATATCAATTGATTTTGTGATTTATTGGCAGTTATTTTCACATACATGTACAAGATTTACCTTGACTCTGAGTGAAGGTCATATCTAAATAAGGTGTAAGGGTAATGCTGCAGTGAAACATAAGACATAGTTTAACTCATTTATATAGAGCTGACATTCTCATGTTCAGTTCTTTACAGAGAGGATTGAATGAGTCACATCATTCTCTACTTAGCGGAGTCTAAAGTCCATACATACTGGGTTCAGATTTGGCTGAAATTTAGATTATTTTGATTAAATATATTAAAAATAGAAAATGGGAGTGTCCCTCATTTGCCTTACTATGTTACTTTTTTCCGGAATAAAACGATAAAAATTAAAACCTTCAAAGCCAAAGAGCAAAATTAATCTCAAAATACACTAATACATTTCACATGAAATATACTTAACTACCCTTCTAGGTATATATTACAGATTTTGAGAATATATACAGATATTGTCAGCTCAAATGCTTTACCATTGGGTAGCTTACAAATTCAATCCATAGTGTTGGATTGAATTTTTTACCCACATTGGGTTGTGTATAAACAACACTGGGGTTGTGTAAATCATCAAATTATCAACTATTTGATGCATTCCAGCTATTAAAAATGAATTATAGATTGTTGCCCGGGATGACGTGACCAAAACACATTTACACTTGTACCATTGGTACAATGGCCAATGTTAAACACTTGTAAATATTAATTAAAATGTGTCCTTATGAAAAAATTCAGTTGGATTTGAGTTTCAAGTACTAGATGTGAAGTGTGTTGTATTAAACATTGTCTTAAAGGACAGTGGTCTCCAACCTTTTGGATGTTGCGGACAACTTAATTTAAAGACACTGGACCACGCATGCATGGGGAGAAGAAACTTTCCCAAGAATGACGTCATGATGCCAGAACCTGCCCAACACCCTGAGTCTGCGATGCATACGGGACACATGGTCCGTACCTCTGGCCAGTGCACCCCCTGAAGCGGTGTTCTTCTTCTGACCCCGCTGGGAGGTGCACTGGCTAGAGCCGCAGACCACCAAAATTTTCTTGCAGACCACAGGTTGGGCACCGCTGCTTTAGGACACTCACGTTTTACAATGCACACCAGTCAAAGCAACACCAAGGTTCACTTTGCATGGTACTCTTTCTTTCTTTGCATGGTACTTTGTTAGGTCACAGAAGAGTGTCTCTAAAAGGACCAGCTAGATGTTCGAGTTCCCAGTTTTCTTCTGCTTTCCTGAAGAAGCAACAAAACCAGCCAGTGGCCGGCCTGTACTAATAAAACTGAATCCCTAATTTCCACTAACTAAAAGATGTTGGTGAGTGACATGGGCAGTGACATCTGCTTGTAGAGGAGTGGAGTGGGAAAATCCCTGAAAATTAGCTTACCATTCTTGGAAATGCATGCATATGTACATTTTCAGACGTACCTGGATTTGCCCACTATTTATTGAAAAATTTCCTTCGGCTATCTATTCTACAATTACACAATTCCGACATTTGATTCACTAGAATATACAATCGTGGCCCAGCCAATACCACAAGGCTGAAAACTCTGCTACAACAGACAGAAACAAGTGTATGATGAACTGTGTGATATTCAATTACTGAGGATGGTAGAGGAGCTATCTGTACAATGTAACGCTGTGTAATTTCATGTGCCAGTGGGCGTCAGTCCAGTAACTGTAATAACTGTATTTATAGGACAGGTAGTACAACATATTTTCTCTGCTTCTATATATCTCCAGGAGAGAGGAAATCATTTATGTATGGGAATGCATGGATATTACCAGTTCTATTTAGAAATACATGTCCAGTGTAAAGCTGATCTTCATGACAAAACAACACTTGTCCATTTCCTTGCACCTAATTTATATTTTTGATTACAAAAAATCCCTGGTCTTTTTACTTCTGCTCTGATATGTATGAGGGTCTGGCTTTCAAAGCACATATGACATTCCATCAACACGAAAAAAAAAAGTTTATCACAGAAGCCTTTAGGATTCACGTAAAGAGAGGAGTGATCACCAGGTGGGTTGTACCAGCAAAAAAGGGAAAACAGTTGCTACCATTGGTAATCACTAATGGAAGAGGCACCACGGATGATCCGGTAGCACTGGACTCTGTTAAATTGTTCTGGATTTACAGGCTTTTGTAAAAGAAAAAAAAAAAAGAAACAGATTGTGTATGTGCAGTTTGCGTATTTGTGTGTAGGTGGTGGTAGTGATGGGGATGTGGGGTCGCACTTTGTACCTTATAATAAGCATGTGTACAAGTGTGTCAATTTCTATGAATAGCTTGTAATTATCCCACTTTGTAATTATTCTGTTGCATATTAAGTATGCTTTGCTGTTCCTTTCAATTTAAATCTTTCAGTAATTAGTTTAAAACAAAAGACTCATAAATGACTATCATACATTCAGTGATCTGAAAAAGTAAGTACACATCATGATAAGTGTCTAGTTTTTGGGTGTATTTAAACAAGCCAATATGAGTTCCTCTTCCCTACAATGCCTACATATGAAGCCGGGATATTTCAACAAAGGACACATAAATATGTATTGGTGTATTCATGCTCATAAATTTATTACAAAAATGCTGATTTGATGTATGAAAAAAAAACAAGTCCTGCCACCCAGTACATTTAACACCACTTTAAATCATTTAAATTAGAATCAGGTATTCAGATTAGGTGCCAATAAAAACCTTCCTGAGGAACAGGATGGTGGAATATTCTAATAATTCTAACCTTTAGATATCCAAGGTCCGATGTTCTCTTCTCGCTGGCAAAGGGATTTTACAGAATTGACTAATTATTTAAAATCAAAGACCCCACTGTAAGGAAATTATTCTATAAGTGTTATAGAAGTTTTTGCTAATTTGTCCAGGACTGGCCAGTACATAAAATAAACCCAAGAACTGTTTGATGCTAAACAAAGCTCCCATAACCCCAACATATAATCACCAGATCTGCATGACTATCCCTAAGCTGATGGTGTTTTATAGGCCCCCTTTGGGTTTCTCTTAGATAACAAATAGAAGTATTTTACAAGATGACAAATATCCATTTGATATAAGTATACCCAACTCATATATCAAAGCTTGAATGAACAATGGTACGTTGGTATCAGCTCCTAATTAAATCCATTGTTTGCTCTTTCTTTGTTCTATTATTTGGAAAAGGGACTTCTCTATCTTCAGAAATATGAAAGTCAATCAGATTTTGTATAGTCACCATAAATGCTGTACATTTGAAATAGACTCCTCATATATCTGTAGACTCATGATAAGGAAATTGATGATTTTGGGCTTTTGGTTCCAAGTGCAGACGCAGCTAATTCTGATATAGCTCATAATTTTTCTTCAGCACCTAGAAAGATGCAGCAACTATGGTAGTGGTTTGTCATTTTATAATACTTCCTTTAACTTGTTTCTTGGGGTGTTTTATGGACCTTAGCAGGAATTTGTAGGGTTTTTGTACTTATTATACAGTATGTAGTCCATGGATGCAGAAATCCACATACAATAGTACATCCGAAAATATCACTAAGTATGAAGAAAGGTGCAAACATTTAGGTTCTTCCACCATAAAGAAAAATTCTTTAGCTCTTTTATCAGCAAAGAAAATTGAGTTTGGGTGTGTGAATTATGTTCTGCATTATAATGATCATATTATTATGATTACATGAAGTATTGCATAAACGTATTTCATAATTACAATTTTGCAGGTTTAGCTCTAGGTTTCTTTTCCCATATTTCTTAGCTTTTCTTAACTACTTTACATGAACAACCCTGTTTTGTACGATTTGTTTCACTATCACACATTGAACACCAGGATCTCTTCTTAATTTTATACACTTTCTTTTAAATTTACTCATTATTATAAAGTCAGACAAGAACACACCTTATTGTAGTCTCTAATGTATTCATGTACTAATGTATCATCCCCAAATGGTAACTTCCTATTGATACAATTTTGTATATGTTGGCTTCCTCTCGATTCATTCACTTATATGCATTAGGTTTGAGCCTATGATGGTACAAATGATGTTTTCTCATGATGTTTTCATCAAACTCAGTGTGATCTGTAGGCACTGATCCAAAACTATTACAATCTATAAAAGCAAGGCAAGGTGGCTGATCTAAAAGACAGAAAGGCAGAGACCCTTTTAGTAGATATGTCAGACTCCTCGTCCAATGTTATGTTATTGTACCAGGACATCACATAGGTTTTTATCTTACTTTTTACTTTTATAGGAAGCTAAAAAATTACTAGTTATGAAAGGTAATACATTGACTAAGCTAAGTTAAACTTTGCTTGCATAATGAAAATTCACACACAGGGCGATGTGAATAGGCAAAGTAGTAAAGACCCTAACTGGGCAGTGATATATTGGACATGACTTATCAAAGCTTTCCAAGGCTGGAGAGGATACACTTTCATCAGTGAAGCTGGGTTATCCAGCAAACCAGGAATGGATCTGGTCCAGTACTGAAACCATTTGTTAACAAATGGAAAGTAAGAAATCTTTTCCAGGTTTGCTGGATCACCCAGCTTCACTGATGAAAGTATATTCTTTCCAGAATTGGAGAGCTTTAATAAATCGGGCGGAATGTACACTCTTTAATTGTTATATAAATATTCCTTTAGTAAATTACCAACAGCATTTGGTAATGACGTAATTCTTTGGAGCATTGCACAGCATAGAGGTTGTACAAATATCTAGGGGACCCAACCGTCCTGATAAAATTATGCCCCAAGACCCCAATAAGCCTAATCTGGTTTTACTGCCTGTTATCTAGGTCCATGAATTGGATAGTAAAGTATGTAACTTTTCTAGTAAAATATCGTTATGTCATTTTCTCTAGAAGCTTCAGAAAATAAAATAATTTTTCACAAGGGGAGCCAGGATTACCCAAGTAAAACACAAAAACATATGATGAGTGAAAGTGTGAAATTCTCACTATGGCACTATAATAAATTGGCCTTAAGTGAATAGGAACCTTGTTTTAAAATCACGCCATTACCCTCTCTAGGCGGCTCAGCCTTCTTGGAGGAGGACACTGCAATGTACACAGGTTTGCATTATACTTGGCATGGCAGGCGAAGGCAATGTGTAATGGCACCATATTTTCCTGGCTTCAGATGTTTGCATTATACATGACCCATAGATTGGCGGGATATAACATGACCGGTGAAATATTTATCTGAGGGTACGAGTACACCATTATATATTTATAGATACCAAAGGCTGACTATGTATTTACTGATAGCAGAGGCTGACTCGATCTTGAAAATAAAAGTCCTGCCCAGGAAAAAACTCTCTGACATGCTCGCCATGACCTTTATTAAACAGAAACTCTTCTGCTGTATGGCTCTACATCATTTTTTTCTATGTAACATATTTGTTTCAGAGCAGTAGAGAAAATACATTTAAAGTGTATGTAAACTTTACCAAAGAGCCTAAAGCAGACAAAACGTAAAAAATTGTGAGCTGGCAGGTTCTTTATTGCAGATATCCCTTCTGCAATAAAATTTAAATTTTTAGCAATTATGTGAAAAAATACACCTAATCTTGTTTCATTGCCGGTGCCAGCATCTTTACTTGGTCCTATTTCAGGTTTGGGATCTTCAGCCATCTTGATTGACCAGGTTGGAATGATGTAATTCTCATCACAATGCACAGTGAAGTATTGTAAAAGGGACATAGCATATAGGGATGAGCGAGAATGCCTCTGTCATTCTCATGAAAATTTCCTCGAATTTCCGATGGGTCCGGGAAATTTCAGCGGATCGATTTCGTGGACCCATCGGAAGATCGAGGAAATCATTACAGGAGGAGTACCATGGCTGCATTCATGAATTGCCCTCATTTACCTTCTAGTGCCCGGCGATTGCGCACAGGATGATTCCTACGGCTGCATTCATTCATGATGAGTACAGCAACGGGACTCCTGTGCTCTTACATAGAGAGTCTCTATCCAAGAACACATACTACAGGGCTGCAAGAGCTGTCAGCTCTGCTCCCCTGATTGCTCTTGCAGGTCCCATAAAATTTGATCTCGACGGCTGAATTTACACAGGCCGTTCTCGCTTACATTGTGGGGAATCGGGCGAGAATGGCCCGATTCACCACAGGATCGAATTTTAAAATGTTGCTCGCTAATGGCATAAAACCCAAAAATGTATTTTTGTTACTCCCATCTTTTAAACTCTGTAACCGAATGGTGGCAGATAATAATGCGGGATCCCTAATTGTTTAGCCCTCAATTTTCTATACTATAATGCATGCGTAAGTTGCTAAAAGGATTGTGTTTATTCATGTGATTATAATTTAAATCTCTCTTTGGCTCTTATTGCTAAACATTACAATCAGTATAACTTAATGAATTGAGTCTACTGTCTATTCTAGCTTTGTAAAATGACTGGTGGAAAAGCAGCTGGGCAAAGAAAGACTGAAAGCTAGATAGGCTGCATGAAGCTAAAAGCATTCGTTGAACAATTAAAAACTGATGAAAGACAGCTCACAAGGAGCTGCTGTGAAATGAACTCTGGTTTGGAAGCCCTCTGATGATAACATATACAGGAAACATCTCCCCTTATCCCCCGGTACCCAGCACTGTGCTGAGTATAATACCAGAAGTGTTTAGGACTGAAGAGAAAGAGAAATTTTCCCAGCAAAGACAGAAATAAAAAACATTAATGGTTTTAGGATAGGGCAAACTGGGAAATTGTCTAGGGTCCCATGATAGCATGGGGTGCAGAGAGCTGGAATTTTGGGTGTCCACTTCTTGTCCAGTGTCCCATTTTGTCTACAAAAATACAGCATGTCCATTTTTTGGTTAAGGACAATTTTGGACAATGGGGAGCACTCCAATTCACCATTAAAAGCCTGAATTGCGTATATCATGACAGTCCAATGGCCTGCTGCACCATAGTATGGTCATCTACACCAGTGACTTGTGTATCCAATATCTGGGACTCCATGCTTGAAAATGGTGATGACAGCACTTTATTTGAATACATAGTTGCCCTTTGAATCCAATCTAATATTACAAAATTGGTGTGAGCCTGATTTATTAAAGCTCTCCAAGGCTGGAGAGGATACACTTTCATCAGTGAAACTGGGTGATCCAGCAAACCTGGAATGGGTCTGGTCCAGAATTCAAAACACTGCTAGCAAATGAATTTGAAGAAATCCATTCTAGGTGTGCAGGATCACCCAGCTTTACTGATGTAAGTGTATCCTCTTCAGCCTTGGATAGCTTTAATAAATCAGGGCCATTGTGTTCTGATGCTTTAAAAAAAATATTTGCAATTGCATTTTTAGATATAAAGCTCTAACATCCCTGTACATTATAAAAACACCTAATGGATGAGGAAAAGATGTATTTCAAGCCCCTAGTGTATTACTTCTTCTTACTGTCCACCCCTTAAAATATTAGCTTTTCTTTAAGAATGGCCCATGCTTGGCTGATTTCTTGCTGAAAAGGTTCAGTGAAGGTCATGCAATAGAGAATCTGTCACAGGTAAGGTAAGTGATCTATATAATAGAAGGGCAGCAATTCTTCTCTTTCTTTTTCTCCTTAAAAAAAAATGATTCATAAAGTAAAGAAAACCAAAATGAAAAATCCCCCCCCACTACTAGGTAACATGATTTACTGAGTTCAACACACTAATGGTCACTACGCACATTTATTGATTTCTTATTAAATGTAAAACTCTGTAATGCATATTACTTCTTTTGGAATACTGTATGAAGAGAATAAAAACCTCTACATATGTAATTTATGATATATATGATCCAGGTGAGTTTAAATGCTAGAATAAAGAACCTTTTTCCACTGTATTGTGGTGTGTTACTGTGCAGAATTTCTGTGTGTTAATATATAATAAAGGAAAGGTAAAAAGGATCTTTTACCTTCTATTTAAAATAATCACTCATATGCTACCTTTGTTCTGGAAATTCAAAGCAATAGAAAAATACTGTTTTGCTTGCCCAGTCCTGCATTGCCACCCGTGGGATGTCTCTTACTGCTTCTGCAAGATCCTACACATAAGCTAAAGATATGAGAAGATACGTATAAGGGAGGATACAATCACCTTGTATAAATATATGAACTGTACATATAGAGAACTCTCTTAGGACAAGAAAAGAAAAGAAATTTAATCTCCGGATAAGGAAGGGATTCTTCACTGTAAGGTCTGTGAAAATGTGGAATCGGCTCCCTCAGGAAGTAGTTTCAGCAACTACTATAGATTGCATTAAGAAAAAACTGGATGATTTCTAGAAGCACAGAATATAACTGGGGATTAAAGCTTTAAAGTAAAGATAACAGAGACTTCTAATCCAGGGAACATACGATTGCCTCATGGAATCAGGAAGGATTTTTTTCCCCTGTCTGAGCAAATTGTACCCGGGTTTTTTTTTGCCTTCCTCTGGACCAACTATGTCTATAGGGTTTTATATCTGGGACATGTTTATTTCCCTAATAATTCAACTTGATGGACTTATGTCTTTTTTTTCAACCTAACTATGAAATCACGCTCTTACTGCTTTTTGGGACATTTGACATGTATTTTTATGTATATAAATAAATATATATATATATATAATATATATATATATGTGATTTTGGAAGAGATGCCTAAAAGAAAATCCCTCTTTTTTGGGACACAAGAAAAAAAAATAACATGTGTTTTACCTACTCCTTATTCTATCCAAAATAAAGCAAGGTATATAAGGTACAATCATTATTATATATCTCCTGGAAGAACTGCTTTTGTTGCAACCCTATTCTCTATTGCACTGAAAAGGTTAAATAGGAACCCAAGAACAGTAATATCTATTTATTTCATATGATTCCTAAATGCCATATTATAAAACAAAGCAGATATATGATTGTAGATATCAGAATAGTAAGAACGGTCATGGAACAATACATAGTGTCTCCTCTATACATTGGCTGTTCGCCCCACCGGCTGAGATTTCAACCTTGACCCTGCTGAGTCAATGACAGGTCAATCCATAATGGAATATTACAGAACTGACCTAAATAGAAGCTCCGCTGGATTTAGTGTTGTACGCTGGTGATTGGGGTAAAGTGGGTATTGTTATTTCTTGCCACTCCACTTAGAAGATCATGCGTTTCTTTTGATTGCATTGCTAGCTTGTATTGATTTTTTTTTATCCACATGAAAAAAATTAGCTTCCACTAAGAGTAACAGGGAATCCAGCACTAACACAAACTATAGAGAAAAACAGAATATAATAAAGCAACAGAACATTAAAATACAAAATAAAAAGAATGCTGGAGAAAAGAAAACAGCTTGAAATGATCAATCAGTCAAGAGCACTTTGTTAAGTGGTAACCACTCTAGGAACTCCAAATAAATATTGTGCAGATCAGAAAAAGAACAACAGCCACAATGGAGGAAATGTCATGTAAAGGCGTACTCGAACAAACAAGCATGAAGCTCACATATGTGATCTGGGTAATTTGTAATTTGTTTAGCCGGTCCGGTGTTTCAGGCAACCCTTCCAAAAAAACACATCCAGGTCATTGACCTTATTTATCTGAATCCAAGTTAAGGAGCAACCTAATCAAGAACCCATCCCTTGAGAATAATTGGGCTATTGAGGAACAACCATACACACGTACATACAACCATATACAGTATGTCTTCCATTCCTATGCACTGTCCCCTCTCAATGAGCAAACAGCTAGCAATGACAGACAGCAATCATATTATTATCTTATATCTATAAAGAACCAACATATTATCCAGATCTGTATAAAAATGCAATTACAAACTACAAATACAAAAGATAAAATTACCTTCTACCCATGTGCAGTTTGTATATTAATATCCCTCTCGCTGAGGGTATATTATTTATTGTCCTTCCTAGCAGACACTGTGCATAGCTGATGGCTCTCTACTGACAGTTTGGTTCCCCACTGACAATGAGGAACCAGGCCTGTGCTATTATATTTTATTGTAAGTGAAAGGCCAGACACTAGCTTGTTTTAAAGGGAATTTTATATGTTGGTCATATGCCATAATCATGCCACTACAGGGCATTTGCACTGAATGTACCTCTATAGTAGCCTACACAAAATATGGTAGTGCATTGCAATATAGATTCATTGCCTTAATTTGTTGTCATGCCAAACAGAATCAATGGCTGAAGGAAAATGGTTGATGGTTAAGAAAAATGAATGGGATGTGGCAGCAGTGAGGGTGAGCACAGAGCTGGCTTCAGGTCCTTGTGTTGGTATAATGTGCATGTTACTACACAAATTACAACAATGCTTAGTACTGCAGCACGCATGCATTAGTGCACCACGGGGCCATTTATTCTATTTGGTTTCCAAACACAATAGTGAACTACCATGTGTTGTGGTGCATTGTAATGCCAAAAAGGGTCCAGTTTTAGGAATCCCGGGATGCAGTACTCATGATAGGGTGCATACACTAATGCACAGCAGTACACAAAAGAGTTGTGAAGACATCTCCAGTGACTTCTGTATGGATTCTGGGATATGTGAGAGTTCCAGTGAGCTGTCAGTTGCCATCTGCCATAGAGTCAGGGCATCAAACGTTCATAAGTCGTACAACTTGCTGAGAGCTGTTTATAAATAGTCAAAGAAATGCAGCCTCAGCTGCTCTAAATAAAAACACGTTAAATGTTTAGAACAATGCTGAACAGATTGTATAGTTTTATGCTACTGAACATTTTTTCATGACTACTCCAGATTTAGCGAACACTTCTTACCTAATGTCATCGAATTCAGAAGTATGGCAGCGTGGGCATTAATAATGCATTTGGCTTCAATATGTCAAACATCTTCAAGCTGACAGGAAGCAGAAAAGAGAACCTTACTCTTGTAATTAAACACAAAGCAAGGTAGTGGCAGAAGGAGAACACGGGCATATATTCTGGGTGCCTCAGCAGAACAGGCCAGCTGTACCTAGATATGCCTGGGCTGGTTATATAATAGAACCACTGTGCTATGCTGGGACTACACGGCACCAGATATATTGGGCACCTATGTTCTGTCCTTGCCATTTTACCGATAAACTTAGAGAGTTGTTCTTATACAGATCAAACCCCTAAAAGTTTTCTGTCTAAAAACTTGCATAATGATATAGGTTTTTCTGTTTACTGAAATTGCACACTCTAATTTTACTGCACACTGTGAACCTATCAAAATGTGCATTAGTAGCTGCCGCAAGTCAGATAGAGCCAACCCTTTTCCTGGCTGGAGGACGTCCAGCATCATCTAGACCAGAGGTAGACAAACTCCAGCCTTTAGGCCGGATACAGCCTAGCCAGTATTCCAGTCCGGCCTAATGCCCCCCTAGGTATTTATTGTTGGATCGGGCCTAATTGAATTGTTGTGTTATCCCGAGTTCCCACAATATCATCGAGTTCCCGCACAGTAACCCCAATTACTATGCTTAAAGAGCAGAAGCAACGCGCAGCTACCAGTCTCCGGAAGGTTGACTTCGAACATTGTGTCTTCAACCCCAAATGGACTGACAAATTATTCTTCGTCCGCCACTGCAACAAAGCCCTGTGTTTAGTGTGCAACGACATCAACAGCACTTTCAAGCGGTCAAATCTCAAGGCTCATTTCAATGCCAAGCACGCGCACACGTACAGAGACTGCACCGCAGATGAGCGGAAGACTAAGGCTTCTCGCTTGCAGTCATGGTTGGAAAAAAAACATTTATTGGACACCTTGTTTCTTCTGGCCTAGTGTGCCTTCTTAACCTCCTGAAATGGCCTAGTAGTCCAAAAAGTTTGCCGACCCCTGATCTAGACCTTTTCTTCCCTGGTCTGCTCCATTAATTCATAGGATTCCAGTTCTTTCAAACACAGAGGCTGAGAAACAAATGTTGACATTACTAAAGCTTCCTTTGTTCAGGTCGCTATGTATAGTGGCCTTCTCACCTGATATTATCTACCTACATTGCATAGGAAAGCATAAAGCCCTGGTGATGATGCCACCAATTCTAAAATATGGTATAAAATTCAAATTTATCCTCTGCTTCTCCTGAACAATGATTCAGTATCTGTGCCAAACTCACTAGAACATCTTTAAAAGGGTCCAAATAATCCTGATCGATTGTTATTGTTTTTTTATAGAAAGTGCAGAAACTGTATAGCAAATTAGGTAATTTTCTAAGGCAGCCTTTCCCAACTTTTTTCCCTAGGGAACCCTTTTCAGGTGTGGAGGAACCCCTGCTATTATCCAGTAGTCCATCCATGATAAATGCTATTTGCTTGGTTTGCCAGTAGGACGAATGTCCCCCAACTGAAGTGGTCAGAATGCCAAAGAACCTTTGGCAAGGTCTGGATGAACCCTAGGTATCCATTAGAGCCCTGTTAAGAATGGCTAATGATTGTCAGAAAAAGAACAGGGAAGCAATAAAAACTTGACAAGGGAGGATTCATAAGAAAAGTGAATGTACATGTGTTTTCAGGTCTATTTTATTAATATTCTGTCTATGTGTCCTGAATGAGCAAAGTAACAAGGTCTCACTAAACTAACAATGGTTATACTTTTACTTTTTAAATAAATTGTTTCCATGATAATGGTTTACTGGGCTCCTTTTAATTTACCAAGCAGGCATTACATATTGGCTTGATCCAGCCAACATTGCCTGGTTGCAGAGAGAGTGGATTAAAACATGTGGTCGTCTTTAGCATCCCTACGGATGTGATCCCAGCCATGTAATATAAAAATGTCAGCCCAGGAAATGTGCACCACATGCGGAGTGACAGTAAAAGAACACAGCGTGCACTCGCATCACCTCTGTCCTCTCCATCTCATCTACCCCGGCTGTGTTCACAGCTCCGGTACAGACACCCTGACCTCTCCCACCCCAGTCCAAGGCATCATTCTCAGAGGCCTGTGACTCATTCCATCACCCCAAGCAAACCTTCACAATCATTCTCCTGAGATGCCATTAGTGACACAAATGCCATATTTTTCTCTGGCTGGGTAAAAATAACACAGGAGAAAAATGTCACTTTTAAAACAATGAACATACGGCAGACAATTCCCACGTACATCAGTGAGTCACAGGGAACAAACATGATTTCACTTAAAAAGATTACTCCAGAAAACCAAATTCCCAGAAAAGATACCAGGAAATAAAGAACTGAAGGAGAAAACAAAGTCAATTTATCACATAAAAGTACGCTGCAGTCAAACATTAAATTGTGGTGTCATTTTCATCCAATAAATTATTATCTGCACTTGGCTGGCCCGCCAGCTAAATCTCATTAGTTGCTGGTTGACCCTTTAAAGCTAATTGCCCAAACACTAATCTGATACTTAAAGGATGTGTTCACCTTTCCTAAAATGTCTACTAAATGTTCTAACCTGTGCCAACCTTCCCCAGGTATATACTTATCACCTCAAATAGCGTAACCCTTCTGGGTGATAAAAATGTTGTGCCCATGTGTGCCACCACCATGGACCTGAATGAGCCGTGCCCATACTAAAGAAGCAACTATCAATGGTCAGATATTAGTTCATTGACACCCTTGCTCTAATATGGATCATACTACTGAGAACTGTGAATAATAATTGAAAACAATACCAACTGAGATACATTCTAAAAGCTGCTGTCCTCGTCTACTCTCACCCTTTGGGTAGGGCCACATGTGCTACAAACCTCAGATATCCCTGTCTCTTTTCCTGAAGAAGCAGATTTATCTGTGAAACGTGTCGATTCAACAGGATGATGATTGGGTAACCCGGACAGGAATTTCCTTGTGGTGTTTGTTGCACATTTTTAGGTTCTTTTTATGTTAATGTTTTATTGGTATTTATTAAAGTTATGGTTTTTGATATTTAATTGTTAAATTTGCACCTATTGGCCTCAAAAGTCCAAGTTTTTGAGGGAATCCCTCAGACTACCATTTTGTATTAGATTAGGGATAAGGCTAGGGATGTGAACAGAATCATCATCTGCCTAGAAAATACATAAACCTATTGCAGTTGTTCGGCCCAGCTGTCAAGCTTGCAAAAAAGAGTGGCCTGTAGCTAGACTTAGAGAAAATGATAAAGAAAAGCATATAAAATCAAACATCAGATCTAAAGTGAATCTGAACTTTTGTGGGGTTCTGATGGCTTGCGGATAGAAGCTGTGTGAATGAGTGAGTACGTCAGATTGACATTCAGACGGGTCAGAATCCTAACATGTTTGTGCAGTGTTGTGGAACTTGTGAATGATCAAATACCAATCAGAGAAGATAATTGAGGGCTCATTCACACCAGGTACATTGGGAAACATTGCTAAATGGAGGCTTAACACAATAACAAGTAACATTACATTGCTTTTCAGTTGGCCCAATTCATACCAATACACATCATTAGCGTGCATTGGGCATAAATAAAACATGCTGCAATAAACCCAGGCCAATATGCTGTCATGCATAACATTGCTTCACAACTAGCTTCAACGCAATACAAAATAAAGCAATTGTGCTCCTGTCCTGCAAAATGTACCTTTGCACATCAATGTGCATTGAAAGCAAATAACATGGTGTCCTGCCAGCCTGCAGGTTGGTCAAATCAAGCATCAAGAGCTGTTCACACCTACTCAAAACAAAGAAGTACATTCTGATGGTAAATATTCACATTCTAAGTATCAATGTGACATTTCTGGCGCTGTAGGAACAAGCTTACCCTTTTGCGGAGGTTGTAGGTCAGAATCAGGTTTCTGGAAAAGGAGTGAGAAAAGGCAGTGTAGAAGTCGAGCACTTTTTGTAAGGCATCTCTCTTAATGACGTGAAGATCACAGTAGGTCAGAGCTCTGACGTTGGCGCAGGATGGCGCAAGAGTGGTCTCCTTCCAAAATATGTCTCCGAACACATCGCCCTTACCTGCAGAAAACACCAATAAATAATTTGTTAATATTGTTTTAAACCATTTCAGGGAGCAAGTTAGATTATCGGATCCAGCAAATCACAAATATAGTAATCGGATCCAGCAAAGTTACAAATAAATTAGGTATAAAGTAACTAAAAATGTACAATCATTGTGTTTTAAGTACATGTAAAATAAATGACCTTGATGTAAATAAATCTGATCAAAATCATTTTAAAAACATTGTCTCTATAAATAAGTTATTATACTATATTATGCATAGTGCAGCCATCTTTGTTTTTTACATGGAGTGCTGCTATGCAGTGCTATAAAATGGCTTTCCTTTACTGTACCTTCACACAATTTAGGCCTATCAACCAATTTACTAAAGGAATCTTTGCACAGGAATGTCTATTCTTTTCAAAAAATCAAATCATTCTTTTGGTGTCAGGAAGTCTGCATAAGTGTTAAATCACAAGACTAACACAATTGTCAGAACACCTGACACCAAGCATGGGGTAAGGTTGTTAGATTCAATGAAAAAAAGACACCCATTTTAGAGATTTAAGGCCAAAAGTTAGGGATTTTAAGATAGGGCAGGTTTAAAAAAGTAGGTTCCGACAAAGGGTAAAAGTAGTTGACATTTGTTTATTATGGTAGAATCAAACTAACAATCACACCTATGAAAAACCTTTAGGAAGAAATAGGAGAAATTACAGCTCTTTGTGGCAAATTGAGCAGTTTATAAAAATAAATGCATTTAGAATTTTAGGGCGGTGTTTTTCAACCACTGTGCCGAGATCTTAAGGTGTGGGAAATTATCCAATTACCATTGTCGAGTGTCGGTGCTGTGGTGACGGGCAGAGTAATGTAATACTCTTCCGTGTCAGTGGGTGGCAGTAGGTAGCTTAAATGCCTTGTTTATTCTTAGAGACAAGAGAATAAGCTACAAAGTATCATTTTGTAACATTTTTGATTTGAGGTGTGCCACATATTTTCAATTTAAAAAATGTGCCATGGTTTGAAAAAGGTTGAAAAACACTGTTCTAGGCTATACAAAGTTGAACTGAGTTAGTGATTTGTACATTGATATGGCATATTGTCAAAATCATACAATTATTTTATAAACTGCTAAAGTCACCACAAAGAGCCATTCTTACTCCTCTTTCTTCTTACATGTTACTTACATATAAGGCGTGGCAACCATTATTATAAGATAGGAAGAGACATCTTTTGGGATCTCACAAGCTTTCCAAATGATGAAAAACTTTAATAGATGGTTGGTACTATACGTAATATAAGTGCAGAAATTATGCTAAATCATAGTTAGACCAACTTGTGTGGTCCACACTTTATAGTTCTTTGACCCGACTCGAGTTGTTTCACAACTAATGCTTCATCAAGGTGTTCACAGAGCATGTATCAATGGTGTGGTGTGTGGTGTGGTCCCCTGAATAGTTGTAATTGGATTAAGAAGTTTAAGCCATGTGGACATAAATGTTGTAGTATTTGGAGTCTTTCATGGATATTTCATGATTCTTTCCAACGATTAACCACTGCACGATGTATGAATGAGCGCTGTACATACAACACCGTTCTGCTTTATGGAGAGGAGAGGGAGAGAACGACGGAGCGGCACCCCACTGCGCTCTCTCCCCTTGACTTGCATTAGGGTCGTTCGTTGTCCATCGTCCATTGATCTGCTAGATTTACAATGACCTGGATAAGTGAAAACCTTCACAGACACTCGAGAAAAATACAGATCAATGCTCAGTAGGTAAGGCAGTGATAAGTGAATTTGTGTTTCCGCATGGCTATTTGCTTGGCAGATAAAAAGTTAACAACTTGCACTCATCATGTCACAACCCCTCTAATATTATATTCATAGTAATTATATGGTAGCCTTGCCTTTGCCAAAAAAGGGGAAGGAAATTATAAAGAGAACTTTAAACTGGTTACTCAGTGAATATCCAGATTGAATAATTGCATATGGTTTGACAAACAAATTATTACTTTAATTATGTTCGACTCCAGAGAAGATTGTCAAAGTACAAGACAAGCTTTCATTTCTATATTATTTAACAATGACGAGAAATGAAAACATGCTGACCCACATCATTCTTTTCGGCTTGTTGTAGTAATGGTGGTGAGTACGCAGTCATTGATCCATATCGAGTTCTAGTGGATGAGCAATGACAATACGGCTAGATGACAGATAACAACACATGTTCTGCAGGAGGACATGGTGCCTGCACAGCCTGGCTGCAGCATCATCAGGGAGACATGGAGGGTCCGAGATGAGAATGGGGAAGAACCTACAGACTATAATGGGGAAACGCACCCCCAGTGCAATCCATTATTCAGCTGCTAATGTGATCCTGGAACTATTTTAGGATAAGCTTTATCCAAAGCTAAAAATGGAACTTTATTTGCCGGCAGACAGCTAAATACACACTTAATGCTACAATTTCCATAGGAACAGACAATTTTTTGGAACTTTAAGGGCACAAACATGTCCGATTTCTTGGATCACAAATTTAAAACTGATACTTAATCGGTATATATTTTGCCATTTCTGTTTCTTCCTTAGTCCCCTCATGCTAATGAAATTATTCAGTTTTAAATATATTATTTATTTTAGTTCTAGTAACATCCTCAATGGGTATTGTTGCTTTTCTATGTAATGTAGGTAGATCTTGGATTTTGTGATGGGCCTGCTGGGTGTTTGGCAGCTGTTCTTTATATGCTCTATTACTGTAATGGCAGCTGTCAAATTGATTTATCTTTAGTCTTATTGGTAGGAAACTTATGTTCAATGATTAATGATGCAGCATTTAAAAATATTGTCTGCAGGTTATTCGTGCAACAGTTGGACCAATCAGCCTTCCCATAGCCCCTCTCTGTCATAGTTATGGTTCTGCCTCCATGTTTGTGGATGGACTGTGTGTTTATCTCAGTTATACTGCCTAACTTGAATCCACATGTTTGTGTTTGAGTTTTTAGGACACATAAAGGTAATTGGTTTCTTTTTTGTGTGTGTTGTGTTAATTAGTGTTGGTGTTGTATGGAAGTTCATTAAGGGTGTTCCCCTCTCTTCACTAATAACTTTAAATGTTGAGCCACCTCATTAAGCAATCATATATAATGTATATGATGTATATGTAAGAAAAAGAATGAGGTTCACGGCTCAGGGATTGTATGAAATAATATATACGTGTATTTGTTACATGGTATCAAAGAAAAACATTTACATAACGCAATCAGGTATTTTACCTTGGTCCTGTTAACACTTCACAGGAGCTAGATATTATATACTAGACACAGTACTTCTATGTCATCAAACAAATAAATGTGTGAAGAACCGCAAAAGTCCAGACCGTATAGAGTTTGTGCAAAAATCCGATGTATTTTGCCACCATTAGGCTTCCTCAGGGATATCTTTTGTACTTACTTTACGGTCAATGGGAGATCATAAAAGACACAAACATGCGTGGTGATAAATGTGGCAAGGTGAAGGTTGAAAACCTTGTTCAAGTTAGTTCTCCTTAAGCCTTAAAAAGGATTTTGGTATATTTCTATATTGATGTACATAAATGATTCGTAAAAGCTTTGGTACTCAACGAGGATTGGTGTTTCATTCATCCATCAAGATTGTAAGGATGTATAGGAGAAGCAATGGCACTGGCCTCCCCCGTTTTGCTGTGCTCTCAGTGCTCATCTCCCTGCAATACTCCTTTGTGACCCTATTCATTTCAGCTTATAAGACCTGTTTCTAAAATTGCAATGGAAGGCCCATTGACCGTAAAGTACGTACAAAAGATATCCCGGAGGAAGCCTAATGGTTGGTTTCTATAAATTATGTACTGGGAAAGAAGGTACAAAGCCACCAATTAACAAATACTGCCCGAAAACGGGTGCAGAGTTATTCAGGTGCCCAGTAGCCTTAAAACTCAGTTATTGCATTTATAGAGTCTATAAAGAACCGTACTATACTGTGCCTATCCAGTCAAAACTATGGTGGTTAATAGCTATTGCCAACACACTTAATTTGAAGAACGCTAGATTGGAGACATCGGACCTGATTTATTAAAGCTCTCCAAGGCTGGAAAGGATACACTTTTATCAGTGAAGCTGGGTGATCCGGCAAACCTGCAATGGATCTGGTCCAGGATTTAAAAAATTTGCTAGCAAATAGCAAATTATTTTAAGAAATCTTTTCCAGGTTTGCTGGATCACCCAGCTTCACTGATGAAAGTGTATCCTCTCCAGCCTTGGAGAGCTTTAATGAATCAGGCCCATATTGTATGATGATGTGTGAACGTGCCGTAATGATGTGAATGAAGGTTAGCATTGATCCATTCTCTTTCCACCTCTAAATCTAATGAAAGAAACAATTTTGTTTACTGTTCATGAAATAATCTGCTGACTTTTCAGTATGACTGCTGCATAATGTATTTATGATCACAAGTGACCCCCCTCCACCCGCTAATATGACTGCTTGCACAAACCATCTGTGAGCTTTGTATGGCTTCTGACAAGCAGCTGGTAATTGACTTATCTTGTGTCAAGCCTTCAATGAATCCGGCCCTCCTCAGCCCATTGTTAACATCCGTGTGAGGGATACTGTCAGCAGAAGTGCATAAAACACAGTTTAGCTCCATGGTTACTAATCTGATTTACAAATAAATAAATACTGTATCTATGTAGGTGGATATTTAGGGCTTAGTGCTAGACAAGTTTTCACAATTCACTTTCCAGTATTGTTTGTTATTTTGGTGACATTACAGTTTTTTGTTTCTCTGAACTATGTAAACACATTTCTGAAAGTCAGAAATAACCTTTACACATTAATGTAGTTTCAAACTTTATATGAAAATATTTAAATATTTAGGTATTTATATTATTTATAAATATTTGTAACATATATTTTTATATTATAACTAGCTGATTACCCGTTGTCCGTGTATTTATTTATAGAAATCTTATTTACACAGGAAAAGGAATCCAATAAAGCTATAGTGATTGGGTTTAGAGCTGCCCACTCCACTGAAACAGCCCTTACTAAAGTGGCCAATGACCTCATCAGAGCTAAGTCTCAAGGCAACTTTTCCCTGCTCCTTCTCCTTGATCTTTCCTCTGCTTTTGACACTGTTGATCACCCCCTTCTAATACAAATCATGCGCTCCATTGGTATCAGTGACACCGCTCTCTCTTGGTTTGCTTCCTATCTGTCTGACCGCTCCTTTCAAGTTTCTTTCAATGGTAACTCCTCCTCACCCACTCTCCTCCCTGTTGGTGTTCCCCAAGGGTCAGTCCTTGGACCGGTCCTCTTTTCTCTGTACACCTCCTCTCTCGGTAGTCTCATATCCTCCTTTGGCTTACAGTACCATCTGTATGCTGATGACACCCAAATTTATCTGTCCACCCCTGACCTGTCTCCCTCAGTCCTGGATAAGGTCTCATGCTGCCTGTCAGCCATCTCATCATGGATGTCTGACCGATTCCTGAAACTCAACCTGGATAAAACAAAACTCATCATCATCCCCCCCTCAAATTCCAAATCCCCCCCTGACATATATCTAACTGTTAACAACACTGTTATTTGGCCCTCCCCTCAGGCACGTTGTCTTGGTGTCACCTTTGACTCGGCCCTCTCATTTACCCCCCATATTCAGAACATTTCCAGGTCCTGTCACTTTCACCTACGCAACATCTCCAAAATCCGCCCCTACCTGTCCCCTGAGACCACCAAACTCCTTGTACATGCTCTTATCATTTCTCGTCTGGACTACTGTAACATCCTCCTCGCTGGTATTCCACTAACCCGACTCTCTTCTCTACAATCTATTATGAATGCTGCAGCCAGACTCATCCATCCTTCGCTCCGCTCCTCTTCCGCTACATCTCTTTGTAGTTCTCTCCATTGGCTTCCTTTTCACCTTAGAATCAAATTTAAGCTCCTGTGCTTTGCCTTCAAATCCCTACACAGTTATTGTCCCACTTACCTTTCTGACCTGATAGAAAAATACTCCCCCTGCCGCTCTCTCCGCTCCTCCAATGACCTACTAATGACTTCCTCACTCATAACCTCATCACACGCACGGATACAAGACTTCTCTAGAGCTGCACCCAGTCTCTGGAATGGTCTTCCTCGTCCTATTCGGCTTGCTCCTACTTTCTGCTCATTTAAAAGAGCGCTCAAAACCCATTTTTTCAAACTTGCCTACCCGGCTTCTTCTGTCATTTGAAACCATCACTACTTCCCACACTACATATCTCACATCCTTTGTGTGTGAAATTCCCCCACCTACTAGATTGTAAGCTCTTCGGGGCAGGGTCCTCTCCTCCTGTATCACTGTCTGTATTAGTCTGTCATTTGCAATCCCTATTTAATGTACAGCGCTGCGTAATATGTTGGCGCTATATAAATCCTGTTTAATAATAATAATAATAATAATAATAATAATAATAAATTTTCTACGGTGTGGATTCATTTTTTTGTCTTTGATTACACTCGGCCAAATTGCCTTACATTTTCTCGAAGGCATTATTACAGGCCAGAAAACTGTAAAAGAGTCCGGAAAAAAGTACGTAAAAATATAAGCAAAAGGCACACTATCACTGAGTAATGCATACACACATACATGCAAATATACCTCTGACATATACCACAGCGCTGTACAAAGATCAGCAGTGCACTCACATGAGTCTGAGTCATATGTCCAGCAATTTTGGTTGAAATGTCCACATGCATTTCCTTGTGATCACATACACACATTTATATGTATAACACATACAATACATCCAAATATAACTCTGACATATAGCACAGCGCTGTACAAAGATGACTGCTGCACTCACATAAGTCTCAGTCATATGTATGGCAAGTTTGCTTGAAATGTCTTTATGCGTTTTTGAGTGATGGTGGAACAAAAATAAACATTTATTTGTATCAAAAGTTTTCATTTCATACCTTTTTACTACCAGTGATTCAGTATACTATTATACAGCACTTATACAGCAGAGAACACAATATTGAAAAACTAAGTTTGCAATAATATAGAGAACCAAGGGTGCATAATTCTGGAGCACAAAGGCTGCACTACTGTGGAACTCCAAGGTTGTGCTATTATAAAATACTACGGCTGCAGAATCATGGAGCACTAAGGATGGACAATAGTAAAGCTTTAAGGAGGCAATATTGTAGAGCTGTAAGGCTGCACAATTACAGATCACTAAAGGCTGAACTATCATAGAGAACAAAGGCAGCACAATTATGGAGTACACAGTTATAAATAGGTAAGGATGCAATATTATATAGCACTAAGGATGCAATAATATACAGTGCTAAGGTTGCTAAATTATAGATCACTAAGACTTTACTATTATTGAGCACTATAGATGTACAATTATAAAGCAGTAAGAATGCTCTATTGTTGGGGCACTAAGGCTGAAATAATATACATAAGAAAGGCTGCAATATTATTGAGCACTAAGGTTGCACCATTATGTAAACACTATTATTGAGAACAAAAGCTGCTCTATTATGAAACACTAAGGATGCACAATTACAAATCTTTGAGGATGTACTAATATAGAGCATAATAGCTGCACAATCATGGAGCACTAGGGATGAATGCATTAATATGAAGATGCATTATTATGCAGCATTAGGGATGCAATGGTATACAGTGATAAGGCTGCACAAAATTTCTATCACCTTGTCTGTACTATCATAGGGCACTAAGGTTACAATAGATCAGAACACTAAAGCTGCGTACACACTTGCAATTTTTGTCGTTGGAAAGGATCTTTCACGATCCTTTCCAACGACAAGGGAGTGCACGATGTACGACAAGGGAGTGCTCTATGGAGAGGGGAGGGGGAGAGCGACGGAGCGGCACCCTGCTGCGCGCTCTCCCCCTTCCCTTTCATTAGGATCGGTCGTTGTCCATCGTCCATGGATCCGGCAGGTCGGTCATTCGGACGATGGACGACACCGACTGTACACGCGGCAGATTTTCGCCCGATATTTGGCCGATGCCAATTATCGGGCGATAAAAGTCTGCCGTGTGTACGTAGCTTAAGGCTGCACAATTAGGGAGCACTAAGGATACAAAATTAAAAACCAGTATAGATACATTGTTATGTATACAGTGCTACAGCTGCACAATTATAGATCACCTAGTCTGTACTATTATAGAGTACTAAGGATACAAGATTTTGGAACACTAAGGTTGAACAATTATAAACCAGTAAGGATGCATTGTTATGGAGCACTACTGATACAATATTATGGAGAACTAAGGGTCCACAATTATAGATCACTAAGACTGCACTAATTTAGAGCACAAAGGACATAATAATATTGAGCACTGAAGCTACACAATTATTGAGCACTATGGATGCACTGGTATAGAGCACTATGGATGTCTTATAGCAGCAAAATAACACTGATTCACATTTTTACAAAAATCACTGATCCTCAGTCAAACAGGCTTTTATAGCAAACTTGCAGAAAGCACAGCACTACATAAAAGTATATTATCCAACAGAAACATGTCTAAATATTCCTTTCTGAAGCCAGACAAGTACAAAATGGTTTCTAATTACTTCCCACAGTTTTAACATTTTCCCCTTGCCCTGCTTGCACTGTTATCTTTATAAGCTGACTACTTTAAAAGAAGGGGAACTACATGTCGAGTAATGCTTGTGATTATCACCCCATTTACAGTCACCCTAAGAATAACTCTAATTTCTCCGAAGCCACCAATCAGATGCAGATTTGAAATGATTGGGTTTGTAAGGTGAACACAACAAACTGCTCAGTGTTACCATAATAACAAACAAAAGCCTTGGTCAGGTCAACTGTTTACCCTGTGTGGCCATTTTTCAATCTTTCAAGTTTATTTGGAGCAATATCTTGTCGTTATGTAACACATAATGGTGACTTTTGTTCCATCCAGTTTTTGAAATGTTGCTTTGAAGTATACCGGTGCTTCAATACAAGCACTTTCCTTGACTGTGCTCTGAAAATATAACACAAACATGGAAAGAATTGGGCATCTGAATCATAAGAGGCTTTTAAGAGGAAAAAACAAAATTTACAACACAGAAGGACACACTTATCACAGCTTGTGCCGCATTTCAATGTGATAATTACCATTAAGTTACAGGAGAAAATCCCATACATGATCGCAGTTCCCATGCTGAGCAACGCACCCCCAACTGCTCTAGCTGACTGCGAATGACTATCCTCCCCCGCATGCGGCTTGTGTTTGAGGTGGGGGGTCCTGGACTTGTAGTGATTTGCTTATATTGCATTAAAACAATAAATGTTTGCTGGTAAAGAAGTATCCTTATCACATGGGTCAGAAGAATAATAGTACATGTGGGGTCTTGGCTTCCTCTTTATTAAAATCATTTTATTATTTTTACAAAGCAACATATTAAACTAAATTCTTCCAACCAAATTCAAACACTTACAATGCTATTTATTAATAATTTTACTTGACATTCAATTTAAAAAAATCTGCAAGTCTTGGATAAAAGTTCTTTAAATCTTGGGTAAAGCATTTTTTAAAAATAGAACCCTTATAGCATAACTGTACTTTTTGTTTGACCTACTGTACTATATATGACCTTCTTTCCAGGCTGAAACTCATCTGTCCCCAATCCAACAAGACATCCCTGCCTAGATCGCATGGCCAGGCAAAGGAACTGATTATGGGATAACGGTTTTACCGTTCCCAAATGGAGAGTGCCTACTGTAAACCATGATGCATTGTACTCTACACGGGCTTTGTCATTGAGGCCTTTACTTCTGGAGTCATCGGTGCTATCTTCAGAGATACTGGAGCATTATAATTACTTTTTTAATGAGTATTGGCTTTCCAAAAATCCACTTCTGGCACTAGGTGCATTGTGCATTAGTTCCATATTCTCATTTATTCCAAGGAACTTCGATGTGCCAGCTGCACTGATGATAAGTAAAAGAATTTTTTTCTTACACTATGTCACTACGATGAGATAAATGCAGGAAAGATATCTATATGAGCATTATGGAATTGGGAGACACATTTTTACTGCATTTTATGCCAGACCATAATTCAATTTTGTTATCTATTATGTATAAAAAAAGAACAAGAACTGTACAATGTAAATGTTTAACATTTTAGAAACCATAACCAAAACAGCACAATACATTTTACTGTACTTTACACATATGAACATAATACCTGTCCTGCACAATATGGATCACCTGTTAACTATGCAGGAAGGATGGCTAGTGGGGTCTTTGCTAAATTAGAAGAACTTTTAGCTACACAGTTGTTCTCTTCCTAACAATTTTGCAGTTTTTGCCATTGCTGGATGCAGAATGCATTGCCCAATGTTATATATAGAATGTAAAGCTCAATAGTATGTATTATATTTTATATTTATTATTTATTATATTTTATTCAGTTTAATTATTATTGATTTATATGTAAAGGTTTAGAGTAGAATAGGTAGAAGACAAGCATTGTCATTGTCACAAGACACAGTCCCTGTGGCTCTTGTCCTTACTCAGCAGATTCTCCAAGTCGAGTGTATGTATCATAACAAAGCTTCACATTTATTGACTTTATGAAAAGCAATGTGCATTGAAGAGTGGTAAGGTCAGTGAGAGGAGGAAACACATTTATTGATTGAATACATAGAAAGGGAAACCATTAGACATTAAAAGCTCAACATCATCCTCCAAAGTTGGTTACTGAGACACATATATGTATGAGCCATTTGATACAAAAAACTTGATGGTTCTGAGTCAATTCTAATTTAATGTATGTTTTTAAACTAATGATTAAATTCAGATTTTTTGCAACATGGATACATTCTTTTACATATTTTAAACATAGCAAAGGATCCCTGGAGCTTCTTCTACAAAAGGCAACAAAGAACTAACAGCTTGCCTACAAGCTTTCTCTCTATTGGTTATGGGGGATTTCATCATATAAAGCTTATTCAGTCTTGATACTAAGAGCAATTGTGGCTCTATTGCAGGGGTGTCAAACTCAAATACATGGTGGGCCAAAATTAAAAACTTGTAAAAAATGTATTGCCCAGGAAGAAATTTAGATCAATCCACTGCATATTACTGCATGCTTTTCTCATGTGTTCTTGTTTCTTCCTATTGAGATTAATTGTTTAACTTTGCCAGAGAATGCAATGTGAAACCAAATGAATTGCTGCATGCAATAGCTCTATGATAATTCCAGATTATTTCTGTTAAATTGTAATGAGCTTACTTGTCAGTATAAACTCCAATGCGGGGCCACACATAGGCAGGGAGGCCGCTGTTCTATAGACGCGAGTGATGTCGGGAATTGTAGTAGCAGCATCACTCGCTGCAATCTGTAGTAGCAGCGGGCCAGCTGCAATTTATATTAAGAATTCTTTTGGGGGCCAAAAAGGGTTTTGGGCTAGATTTGGACGTTTGACACCCCTGCTCTGATGCATTGCTCAGGTATAGAAAGGGAACATGACAATAGGGGGATTGGGCATGGGAAAATAAATAACCCCTTGTTTAATTAGACTTGAACCCATTAGTGTGGTCTTCCTGTATTTTCCTAAACCTCAAAGATGTGCTCAGGGCCAAGACATGTCCTAGATGATGTGTAGGTAAAAAAAGGTAGCTGCCTTGTCTGGCAGGGGTATTCAGACCACATGGCTGGCCTCACAGAATTATGAATTCTTTGGTTGCTTCTTCCTCTGCCCAGTAACAGGTTCATACATAGTTTGCATATACATATACCATACATACTCAAATACAAACAGACCCAACTATAGATCCTTATTCTGATTGTTAGGAGATTGCCTGTGACCCCGACAAGGTATTTTTTTTTTTGTCCTTGTGTACTTTGTTTGGTGGACGGATATTCTGTGTATGACCTCTGCTCTGTATTCTGGACATGGCTCTGTTGGAATCTTGGTAGTATTATCTGCGAGCTCTTGGCTTGCTGCCAACCGATTCCCAGACACCATCCCTTGTGCAGTAAGTCCTGGGGCCAACTGAGTGCTGGGAGATACAACCAGTCTCCCGAGTGGGGGCTTGCTATAGGTGAAGAGTGCAGTATTGAATTGGGGGCCTGGTGTTTGGTGAGGACTGGTGGTGACCAGGGCCTTACACTGATAAAACAGAAAAAATACTTTGACTCAAGTATAAACCCAGGGAACAAAATGCGTCTGTTACTGCTAACATTCAAAACAGTAATCAATGGAAATGTCAATAAAATAATTGTGAACACATCTATGGTGTGGTATTTTTAAAACATTTATTTAAAACAGAAGTTAAAATCAGTGTATTTATCTTTTCCCTCTTTTCACAAGTTAAAGTAATATGTAAATTTGAGTTGGCTATATTGTGCCACTTAATCTTATGTAGGGTTGTTGGGCACAAGCAGATGGTGCTGTGTTCCCTTGTAAAGTGGATTACAAACAGCTTGTGTCTGACAACACTGATCTGTCAAACCATATGACATATGCAGTTCCAGAATATGCCACTAGGCGTCACTCGAGTGTAAAACAAAAATTATTTTCCAATGATATTTTGAGGGAAAAAAAAATCTTAGCCTATATTTGAGTATATACAGTATTACGGTATTAAAGTGTGAGGGCAGAAGTGGGACATTTAGCTCCGACTGCGCACGCACTAATTTCCTCACATGCGCAGTTGATATTTCCGGACGCCACATGTCCACATAGATTTAAAGAGCCAACACAACAAGGCTCTGTTCATTGCTGTATGCTAACCACCAGCACCACCACCAGGCACCTTGGTTCATAGGAACTTGGAGATACCAGCTCTGCTTCATTACCAGCCACCAACTCTTGAACCGATGTTCTCTTTCAAACATTTGTGACTGTGACTCCTTGAATCTTCTTTAACCCACTAATAACTTCAAATCTCGATGTCTAAAAATCCTCTGAAGAAGCCAATATAGGTGAAACGCGTCAGACCACAACATCAATTTTTCAACCCCCTACGCGCTTATCTTCGTTATAATAGGAGTCAATGTCTAGCTCTCCACAACCCCAACGGCATATTGCTCAGGGGATTGTAGGAACGTGAAGTATATGAACTAAATGTGTGATGTAACACTGTATAAGTTTTGTCAACTTTTTTTTAATACATTACTGCATTTAAAAAAAAAAACTACTTTCTCCTATTTTTTATTCATTTCCTATATACGGTATTTAATAATGTAATAATGATTACATAGCTGAATTCGTTTGCGTCTTTAATATCTGCCTGAAGTTCGGCTTTAAAATAAATTCAGCTTTAAACATTTTGGATATTCCTACATTTGCTGCCAACATCTCTTGGAAGTGTCTGAACAGTTCCCAGTTTAGGTGATTCAGCTTGTCAGATTTATGTCAGCTAGCCCTAGTTAGAGAATGATATGGATATGTTGTGTCCATAATCCGTTGGCAATGTCTACTTTGGGTTGATTCACTTCCTACACCATAAAGCAATACAAAATACAATTCATCTCATCTACTAAAATATATCATTTAAAATACTACAACTTCTTCTTGGAAACAAGTATGATGCAAGCATAGATAGAGCTCACTTGACAGTGCTGACATTGGCATTAGGCAAATAAAAGTTTCGTTTACAGAGATCTTGTTCAATGTGAAAACTCTGAGAGTCTGTCATTGAGATCACAGGCCTGGATAGTATAGGGACTGGCTCCTGGCCACCACTCCAAGACCACAGCTGTCTATGTGCCATGACCAAGCCTCAGGAAGAGCGCACACAATTACACAGATCTACATCCTGCCAGGGATATGAATTTCTTTCCTAATGAAATACATCCAATTTGAGCAGACACAAAGGGCTATACGTATAACCAGTTCATTGTGGGAATGCTGCAACATTTGCACCAAACGAGCAAATAATACATAAATTTTCTTTTCTGTGTGAAGGTTTGTTTTTCATATTTTAGCCTGAATTTTGTGGGCAAATGAAACAATTTTTCAAGGCTGAATGTAACATTCTTTCATGGTCAAGTAGAACATTTTCAAATGCAAACTTGAATGTACTTCTAAGGTAGTAACTATTATCTATTATCTAACTATATCTAGTCATTACAATGATTTACCTAGATATATTTTCATGTCTTACACTAAGTTATACTTATTCCTTAAACAACTTTATTTTTGATCACAATGTTATTACCATCTTACACAATATCTTTGAAATTGTTTCTTTTATTTATTACTTCACCTATATGTATAAAGCCATTATAATTTTATAAAAATCATCCTATATTGTTATCTTATGTCTATTAGTCTCACAACTGTTATAGAATATATACTGTAGCTGTTATTGGAATATTGTTATATTATTTGTGTTTATAGAGTGGTTTCCTTAACCATTCTTTATTATATTTCATTGTACAGTTGCTCTGACTCTCTACATATATCTCCTGAGGAAGCCTTCTGGCGAAACGCGTCGGGTTAGAGACTACTGAGCCTCCTTCTTACACATGTTGCACACTTCCCTGCCTACAGAGATTTAGGGACGCCTTAAAATGAATGTAATTTAAAATCATTTTTTTGTGTCTCTAATATTTATTTTTGATGTGATTTGCACCTTTTTGATGTTGGTTAAACGAATACATTCAAATACTTTTCATTGCCAAGAAAACCCCCATCTTTTTATGTTTTTTCTGTAGTAACTATTTTACAAGTTGGTGTAATAATTTCCTTTTTAGATAATGGTATATGGTCCAGGTTCAATTCCTAAATGATTTAGTGAACTTTCTTTGAAGTTGGGTGATTGTTTTTTTTTTTTATTCCAGAAAGTAGCAATGCAATGTAATATGTGATAAAGTTAAATAACAAAAATGCAAAATGCAAATAGGTATAGAAAACATTTTTCTTGACTATAAAAAAGTAAACTGACCAGTATAAAATACTTATAAGTAAAACTACACATAACAAAGAAATGGTAGGAATACTGTGAGAAAAACCACCTGGGTGCCCACGGTAATTTTTTTTAATTTAGAAGAATGTGAATGGAGTGGGAAGGGATGAGAAAAAATATGGGGTGCTGCAAACCAAAGCATATGGCTCCTCGTTGAGAGTTGTTAATACTGAGCATGGTAACCCCTATAATGATGAAATTGGAGGTAGCAAAATCATATAGCCAAATATTTATCTGGGCCCTGCTCCCCAGTTCCTCCATAGCCATAATGTTATTTACTCGATTAAAAACTATTGAGACATTTTTTTGGTGGTGATGACTGTTTTCAACTTGCCGGAAGGTGTTTTTTTGTGGTATTGAGTAAGTGATGAACCAGAGATTTTCTTTATCACCTCCTAGACATCCCAGAAACATGAAATAGTGCCAGTTCAGATGTATTGCGGCGAGTAACCTTTCTGTAAGATTTTGAATGATCCCTGTGACACTCGACCAAAAGCACAAGAGTTTATAAAGGTCCCAAAAATGTAAAGTAAAGTCCCAGGGGCTCTATTGCAACCCCAACAAGTAGGTTAAAAGTACATCAATTGAAAATTCAACTTCTGACTGATATGAGTTAGTAATTGATGCCTGTTACTGTTCAGTAAACACTTTGGTGATTGTTCTTTAGAGTTGTCTGAGCCTTTTAAGTTTTGGCAAACTATGGGAGATGAATCTTCGACTTAAAGAATTAAATGTTCTTAGGGTAATTTCTCTTTTGTGTGATTATTCATCGGCTTTTTTCTCTAGGAGCAAATGTTCTTAGGGTATTCGATCCCCAGAATTAATAGAACATTCACTAAGAACAGAAAGCAACCAAATAATTTTAATTGAAATAGGAATTTTGTCCCCTGTTGACTACAATATTGTTCAGCTTTGACTTTGATTTTGTGGAATGTCAAAGAATATTCCCCTAACTTTACAGAATGCTTCTCAATTTCAAATAATGTTAAAATACCATATTTGAACCCAGGCACATTCACCCATTTTTAATATCTATATAATGCATTTAATTTCATTTCTCAAAGAACATTTCATCTACATTCGCCCCAACCGAAATGTTTACATCCTACCCAACAATGTTTGATTAGCGCAATTTACAAAACTCCTTAGTTTACAAATACCTCTTGGCGTAATATGTAAATGTTTACTTAGAGCCGAACTATAGTTCGCAATGCAAAACTACACTGAGCTGCACATGTGGTGCCAGGATATGCCGGGTATCTGGGCTGCCCTGCTCAAATACAAAGGTATTATGTCATCGCAGCCAATCAGGATCATGGAAGATTTGAAAACTGGAAGAGGAATGGGTCAAGATGACAGTGCTCAAGCACAGGTGAGAGAGAATAATAAAAATCCAAATAGGCAGGTGAGTTTATTTTATTGCAGAAGATACTTCATTTGTTCCTGCCTGGTCACCATTTTTATTTTAGATTTGAGTTCCCCTTTAATTTACACAGAACAAAGCTACAAGTTGTGCAAGCTGGTTATAAATATATTCCTATTCATTGATTAGGAAACACTTTAAATATTAAAACTTTTCCTAGGTTCCATGGAAAGGAAAAGGATCCGGCCTGCACGTCAGGGACTATTTCAAGCTGGAAAATCTCTCTGTGTAATCGATTAGTTATGCCATTAGTGGTTCAAAACCGACCTCACATCAATTCAAGCAATGCACAATTTGTTTCTTGCTGGACAAGAAGACATTAGAAAGTCCCTAACCAGTTCTCCCCATTTCTTATACTGATACAAATAAAACAACCTGATACAGCAGTTCCAATATGTGTAAAATCAAGCATGGCTGAGACATAAAAAACACACTGTCGCAAACTGGAACAAGAACACATTTTGTATGAAGCAGAAGAGTGCAATCAGACAAAATGAAATCAGCGGGAATGTTCTTCAGACAACTGAGACTGACAATACCTACGACTGTCAGCAGAGATAAAATAGATATGTGCATGATCTTATCTGTGAGACTGAAATATTGTGCCACCCGGTTGTCTGGGCACACTGTGCAGGGGGTTTCAAGCGGCAAATCAGTTTTAGAAAAAATACTTTTTGTTTTTATTATTAAAACATAAAGCAGGATGAGCAGAAAAAAAAGCATACCTACCAAATGTAAGAGATGAAAGGACACCTTTTAGCATAAAGTATGAAGACAAAGGATACACCTCTTACCACAACCTCAGTTATTAATATACAAAAGTTGATTTGGTTTAATATACTATTGGCAATGCTATTTTTTTACTACTTTTTCAATTTTTAATATAGTCATATAACTATTCAATATAATAAATGAAAAAATAGGAATTGAATAAACTATTAATGCAGTAAAAAGACTTTTGGCAATTAATTAATACATCAGACCAATAAGGGGGGACAGAAATATTTGGTTCCAAAAGAATGACAGTCTCTCCAAATGAGGGTCTCCCCACAGCTAATTATTTCCCGTTTGCTGCCTTACCATACCTTGTTCTGCAGTATGAGAGTGTGGGCTTTGTTTCCTCATGCTAAAGACAGGGCTTTGTTTCCTCATGCCAGAGCCTCCAGCAAGGAGAACAATTAGCAGAAAAGTACTGACATCACCAAATCTCACTCCAAATCTCCTGACACCAGCAGATAAATGCAGCTACAAGGCTAAAGAACTGGAGTGCCCAGGGCCATTCATGTACAAAGCTGCTACTTTTTAGGGTGAATTCAAGAAAAATGTTAAATCAGAGCATTGCTTGGGCACTGAATTTTTAAATAGTCCCTATAACATAGTAAATCCTTATATCACGTCAATTAGAAAGTGGTACATTGGAAACTGTACACCAACAATATTGCCGAAAGTGATAACACTGATAAGAGCAAGTAGGAACCTTACTCCTCTAATTTATTTCTGTTTTGCCCTTTCATCCTGCCTTTTGCCCTGTCTGGAGAAAGGTCATGTCCATGATATTAAAACTGCATTATAAACCATGTTAATGTTTGGCCAGAGCGTGGAAGAGTTAGGACCCCTGTCATTTTTTATATTACTAGGGAGATTACCTTTCTCTGTTTTTAGCCTTTGTCTCAGGACAAACATCCCAGTTTTGACAACCCGTAGTTGTCATAAAATCTGCTAATTGCATGGCTTTCCCAAATTAAAACAAAATTCTGAGCACACAAGTAAGCAACAAATCACAGTGAAATTAAACCCCCTGGTCTGCATACTGGGCAAGGGTCATGGTCAGGGAGCTAGAATTCTCAGAATGTAAGGTTGGCTCTGGTAGGTAATTATAGGTTTACTTTAAAAAAAATGACCATTTTTAGATCTCATGTTCATATGGATCAAATTTTCATAATGTGACAACATTTGTGTTATTTCTTATTCATCCACTGGAATCACGTTAACCTTGTGGTCAATGCCAATCAGACCATGCCCATAGTGCACAGAAATCAAAGAAAAAGTTGAAAAAAATGTATGATGCCATTTTAAAACAAGATATATGAGAAGCACCTTGTTTTTTATTTTCTCCCATGAGAATATGGGGTATAACTTTATTTTACTTTACTTTACTGGCACATATGTAGGTCACTCAAGTGATATGGTTCGTTTAATAAATACGGACTCTGCTGTCCTCTTCCACTTAGTACTGGCCACATTCCAGCTTAAGCATTTTATAAATCAATTTCATTTGTTAAAACAAATGGATGTGTTTGAAACTCAATGAGCCTTCAAACCAAAATCAATTTAGTTCAATCAACTTATTCAATCCAGTCATCAGATTTCCAGTATTTTAGGAGCACCTCTACACAAACATTGTGTAACAGATGTTCTTCAATTATTGTGTGCCCAAAGATAATGTAAAGTGCAATGTGAAAGAATAGAGCAGTATCTAAAAAATGCAGAAAGTGAGGATATACAGTTGTATCTAAAGAATGGAAAGATTATTGTTACACAGTATTTATATAGCACCATCATATATCACAGCGCTGTACAAAGTCCATAGTCATGTCACTAGCTGTCCCTCAAAGGAGCTCACAATCTAGTGTCCCTACCATAGCCATATGTCTTTAATACAGTCTAAGGACAATTTTGGGGGGAAGCCAATTAACCTAACTAAATGTTTTTGGAATGTGGGAGGAAACCGGAGTACCCGGAGGAAACCCATGCAGACTCGGGGAGAACCTGCAAACTCCATGCAGATCCCATTCAAACCTGGGACCCAGCGCTGCAAAGGCCAAAGCACTTACCTCTGAGCCTCCATGGTGATATACAGCTGTATCTACAGAACGCAGAAGGTGATAAGTTTTGGCTTGACTTCCCTTAGTTTTGGTATGGCTCTCCTTTTAAATTTCATTTCTAACCATATATTTACTAAGACATCTTGCTTCCTGCCAGGCCATGGGTAATACACATTTACTCCTTTGTTCTAGCTAGGTACCGATCCGTGATATCTCACAGACCTGCAATGAGTCACTGGAGTTTAATAAATGTCCATTCGATAAATGTTCAACTTTAGAAGGGTTGATTTGTTCCTGGAGCGCAGAGGCAGAAAATACCAAAGCAAGTGCCCTTACCATATACTGTATATCATTTGGTAAAAGTGACCATCTGAGCTAAATTAAACAGAAATATACTTACCTATCTGGCAGCATTGATCTAGAATTGTTGCTGCTTCAATGCCTGCTTGCTTCAAGTATTCTACACTGCTCCCTTGCTGCATGACGAGATTTCTCCCATCAGCTCCGACTTTATTACAAGCTATATGAGCTACTGGGATGAATGATTGCATGCCTAGGGGAGAAAGGGAATTCAACCCTTTCAATATTTAATTCATTCTATATATCTCTAATACTTGCCACGGCCAGGGAGCAGTGAAGTGGCTGCATTTCAGCATATTAAAGGGTAAGCACTCTCTCTCTTTTTGTGAAGGTATGGTTTTAGATACCTTGATAGCAAAATGTTTATTGCAAAACCAAAACTTCTGCATATTTTTATTATTATTTGGAACACAGTATACAGTGATTTTTCCATAAGGGTAGCATGCAGCACATCCCCTGGGGTGGGGATTATAAGGAACTGTGATGAGCTTTTTCCTGTATCTTATATAATACATCAATCCACAAAGATAATAAAGCACCATGACTTACCCAAAATAGCAACAACTTCATCATCCTGGATGACTTCCAAGGAGCCAGAAACCACGAAGCAGAGGGTATCTATACTCTCCCCGGCATGGTAGATGAGATCACCTGGGGCACAATGTACAGTCTGGAACTCAATGGCTAGCGCCCTCAAGCACCCGTCACTTGCTAGGCGAAATGCAGGGTGCTCCTTAAAAACTTTGCGGTTCAAGTGGACGCAAATATCCGCTCGCATATCCTTGGGGCAAATCTGCAGAACCTGCATGAAAAAAGAAATCTTTGTGAACTAAAGAACATTATTATTTTTTTTAATACGCTTGTTAAATTACTTAATGTATGGAGTTTTCTATATAGATTTTTGCTATGTTTAGGACTAATAACACAAAAGTCTCAAAGATTTACATTTCATTTGTACATGTTCATTTGACAGCGGCTTAGAGCAGTCAGTCCACTCACTTCCAACTTCATTGGACTGCCGTGGGTGGAATGTTACGTTAAATGCCTCATCGGTGAGTTCACAGGAAGAGAAGAACTGCACTGCAACCTCACTGCCCATCTGAACTAAGCCGTAGTGATATATGAATAGTGTTAACTAGTGAAAGTTAAATTTCTGGACAAGCTTTCAAGAGATCTACTATTCTTTTCTGGCCAATGCAGAATATTAGTGGAGGTTACAGGAGTTTACTTGACCAGAGTCCATATAATGGTACTTTTGTTATATTATTGAGAAGGATCACCTATGTTCTCTAAGATAGTCTATCTTCTCTAATCTTGGAGACATTAATAAATCAGGCCATTATTAAATGGAAAGCCAAAGTGTTGTTATCACAAATCATCTAACTGGAACTCCTGTCCTGGTGACAGCACTCATTGGTGATTCCTTTTCTGTTTGGTGGGATCTTCATACATTTCCTGTTGCAAGTGAAAAAGAATCACCTCTATGGGACCCAGACAGAAAAGCTATAACTGGTAGCGGGTCTATTTTTTTTAGCTATATCACACTTTAAGATAACCCTCTCTACCCTAAATATCCATAACAGTGCATCTGAAATGCATTTCTGACACCCCCTGCACAAACAAGTCTCCAAGAAGTTTCCAGTTTCAACAAAAAAATCTTTTACTGGCAATAAAGTGAATGTGAGACAGGAATATGATTCCCTTACAGCCCATGCTGTAATTATCCAGGAGCTGTCCAGTGCTGAATCCATGCTGTGACTGGTATGTAGCTGGGGAACAATATCTGTGTTCTGTTATATCAAATAAAGCTGAACTAAATGTGTTGGTGTAGTTTGTGCAATGATCAGCAAAAATGCAAATTATTACACGTTCTTGTCTAATTCTTTCAGTACTGTTTTTTCAAGCTCTGGTCGTCCTTGATGATATCGTAACAATATGCTATGCCAACATCACTGATTCCACACTAATATGTCCTTTTATCAGTCCTTACCCAACAAGCTTTGAAATATTTTTTGCATATTATACTCAACTCCTCACCTGGGAAAGCTTTCAAGCAAATGTGAATATAACAGTCATCCATAGTTTGCATTGCATCCTAGGCAGCTATAACTCAAGTCTGCACCTGTGTCATAATATTCTCCGTACCCCCTAAGAAAGCCCAACAAAAGGCCGAAACGCGTCGGGAGAGGAGACATATAACTACACCATTGAAGTACCATTCAGACCTATTGAGGTAAAGGTGTACCTTTTTATGTGTGTAACTATATACACTTTTTTAATGTTTTTGTACAAGTTTTTAATCAATCTTTTTGGAATATAACAAAGTTTAACAAAAAAATCCTTTTGTTTAAGATCATATATTTTTGGAGTGCCACTGTAAAAGCCTTCTGCTCTGTCTCTTTTCTTCTTCTTCACAAGTAGTATACATATCATAGGCTGGGCACTAGTCGGGTTTAATGCATGTCCCCTTTTTAGTTCCCTTATGATCATTCCTTTATTCTTTGCTTGGTCTAATTGTTTCAGTGTACAGGATCCCTGAAAGCTGCCATCTCTTCCTCCAGGTGCAGAAATTACATTGCCCCCAGCATTTAGGTCTATTCCTAAACTCTACATTGAATGGCACATGTGCCGTGCAGTTAAAAAAAAAAGCCACTGGTAGCCAGGGAATAGGTTTTTTCTTCACAAGGGACTGTGCATGACTCCACTGCCAAACACTTATACCTCCTTGTGAATTTTTGATTTTTGGGTTTAGTTCTTCTTAAGCTGCTCAACCTCCAGCCATGGAATTCCAGTTTAGCAAACTAAATTCACTGCCTTGTATCTACATGCATACATTGTACCCACTATACAAATACCAGTACACATTCCAGAATGATTTCATGAGGATGGGGCAAAAACGAAGGTGCGATTTCCCTCACCCAAAAACATATCAGATAATTTTCCTAATTATAATTGCATTCCCAGAAAAAGGCAGCTTTCTATAACATCAATTGTATTTTTATTATGACTTTGGTTTGTGTATAGTTAGAAATAAACAAGGCGTAACAGCGGAATATTGTTCTGTGCGTCCCTGTCCCTTGCCTTCAAGTTATAGAAAGTTTTTTTTTTTCTTTAGTTCAGGGAAATAGAAGGTTTTCTCATCAACAAACTGCCTTTGGCCTCAGACACGGGAAGTAAGTAATAAACAACATGTATTATGTTCTCTTTCTTTCTGGAACACTGTAATTACACCTATCATTTTTTAAGCTTTTATAGTCCGAATAATGGCAGGAAAGTAAGCTGCTTATTATCTGGCTATACAATGTTACCGGAGGTGGTATGTGTTAGGCAGAAATTGAAAGAAAATGGATAATTTATTCATATACTAAATGGGGTGTCTATGCAGAAATATTTGTACATGCAAAAGCCCCATACCAACCATCTCAAGGTACAAAAACTCTGGGTCTACTTATACCAATGCTGAATGATTGGGTGGACTATTGTCACTGTGCAATCTTTAATACAATTCTACATCATTATTATATCTAACTGTAGAAGCTGCCACACCAAATTTCTCCAGCAGCTCGAAGTGTGGGTCATATATATCTCTAACTAAAACTTACTTACCTTTGTAGCTGCAGGCACCGTGGAACAATTGTTCCTAAAAGTTTACAGCAGAAGCAATGAAGATGTTCAGGTTGGTCCTTTCCGCAGCTCACCTTGTTCTGTTCCTCTCTCTTAAACTAACCTCCTAAAAGGATGCTACTTTGAAGGGGAGCAGGGTGAATAAAAATACTGAGAGAATGGCTTGGACATTTTTACTGCTTCTGTTGGGAAACTTGAGGATGAATTGCTCCACAGTACCTGCAGCTACAGAGTTCAGTGAGGGCTTGTTTTAAAGCTCATTTACTGCTCATTAGGAATTTGTTAATATATGAATGTTCATAACCTGGCTACAGTTACAAATTAAAACAGTGTTTCTTGACCTTTTTAATATGGGGAACGCCTTAAAATAACTTTCGGGTCTTCAGAGAACCAAAACTATAATTACTATATCCACAATTTAATGCAGTGGACAGAAGAAAGAATTCTTCTTACATTTCTGTCCATTGGGAAGAATGTCACCCTTACAGATTGCCAAAATGATCATTAGAATCACTTAAACTGAGAGGCACAAACTGCTCATTGCTCAATGAACCCCCACCAACCTCTGGGGGAACCCTGGTTGAGAACCACTGCTTTAAAATAATCTAGATGTTTTAATGTTGAAAATATAAACCTGTTACTGCACCTTGTCTGAATATTGAATTAGATTTTCTGCAAACATACCAAATTCTGGGGAATTTTGATACACAAAAAATATGTGATCCATTTTTCTGCTTTGTTTCCCCCTTGGACTTTTTATTGGCTGTGATAGGCCAAATGTAAGACATGCAAAGTGGTTACAATTCGTCTATGATAATGGCTCAATATTCAATATGCAAACATCCCTTAAACAATTAGGCAGGTTGCAAATCGCTTGATCTTAATTCTCCCATGTGGATATTGCAAATGCCTGAGCAGGCAAAAAGAAACTAAATACTTGAACTCTATTTGCAAAACTGATGATCTGTCTTTCCTGCTTCACATTATTTGAAGTTTAATGCAATTTATTATATGATATTATATATTATTTTTTACATGGGGGAATTTTATAAACGCTGGAGTCACAGGAGACCTACACTTTGTGGCACATGGTTTCTGGATATGTTATACCATGCAAATATCAATTTATTATGATGAGACTTTAACAGTGACTTTTGTAGAAATTTACCAAAGCTCATAAAAAAATATAAATAATTTCTAAAAACATCTATAATAAGGATGTCAAATTCAAGCAGGAGTAATACAAGATCAAGTGTAGTATTGGCCCCGGAAAGTTTTTAAGCTGAATAGGACGAAGCTGTAGGTGGGTGCTGACCCCTGTATTATGATCCAACTTTTCAGTAACCACCCAAAAAGAGCTGGGTGGTTACTGAAAAATGCTGGGTGGTGCGCCCAGCTAAACAGGGCTGGGGAGAACACTGAAGAGTCATATGATTCTGCACTAACAATGCAAACAAACATGGAGCAATTTATCACACAACTGAATCAAAAAGAGGGACACAACTCGACACATTTCAGGAACTTCTCCACTTCCTCAGGAGAAAATATTTTCAACAATAGATACCCAAATCTCATTTATAATGCAATCAAAGATGTAAACATGTATGGAAATTTTTATTTACAATATTTTTTGAAACCAGAAAATCCATAAATTACACTGGTAATGGCTTAGTAGTTTTCTACAAAAGGCCCTGATCAAGTCCCATTATATTATAATGATATTTAGATATTTTTACTTTCACAATCCTAAATTATTCCACATACACTGCTGTGAAAGATTCAGTGGCCCCTGCAAAGCATCGGGTATGATGTTACTTTATATAATTCAGTAAAACCAATTATTTTTTACCAATTATTAAGTTAAAAAATTACATGACACATACAAAATAGTGATAAATTACAGGCAAGGTTTTCTATGATTATTTCATTTTAGAGGAAGCCACCCTTTGGATGAATTATTTATCCATTAGGAGTCACAGATACCGTGGCGTATTCCTGCAGTCAATTTGCGTAATACACTTATCCAATGGGCAATGGGTAATGTGGTTATCAGAGAGGGCAATCCATAATACAGCCCTCCCCGGGGAGCATTGACTTTCTCACGTATTAGCTGTTTAGTGAATAAAATGTCAGATTCCTGTAAGGGGTGGGACAGTTCCTTTGGCAAAAATAAATTTATGTTTGCAAAGGAATAAAAGGATACGTGAAACCTAAGGTCTATTTACTGAAACATTCATATTACTTCCCATCCAAAAAACAAACTCATTATTCAAGACACTGCTATGACAGCCCGGAGTATACACACACCTACATCCTTTATGCTTCGCACACCACGAGCAGCAATGTGATACATTAAGTGGTTTATTCAAATCCGCCTGAGCTGTAATAGAATGCAGGGCCAGCATGCTGCTAATGGCACAGGCTGGAGGGAACGCTACATTTAGAAAAATACAAAGTCTTTAGAGGATTGGCTGCTTTCGTTACAAATTAATATTTCACGAAATGCCAGCGTGCGTGCAGAAATATGTTCCTTTCATTACATGAAGTTTATTTCATCTTTTTTGTGTGATTTTAGGTCATTCTTGCAGAAGTAAACAAGCAAATCTTACTAATGAAAGTTATAAAGAAGGCCCTGACCACAAAAGTCAATGGATTCTAGATGAGAAATTCATGAGAAGCAGTCACAAGGCCATGCAAAAGAGTATTTAGTATTACATTTTTATAACTGTGTAAGTTTACTTTTTAATGATGTATATTTAATCAGCTTTACCTCTGTGTCTGCATAAGAATTAGGAATGAGAGCTATGTGTACCAGTGATATAAATTTTTAATTTTCATTTGTTTTCAAGTTACTTAAAACAATCATAAACAATGAGGCTAATGAGGGGACTTTTTGGCACCAGAGCAGGCAAAAGATAGTTAGAAGCAGATTCCATAAATTGGAAAAAGGTTGGAAATTTGCACCAATACTGCAGTTCCAAAAATGCCTTGTTTTAGGCAAGAAAATTATTGTTGTTTAACCTCCCTAGCGTTCTAATTCCATCCAAATTTTGTTTCAATCGTTTTTATTGGTTATAACAACAATTTAACAGATATAAACATAACACAAGGTTTACAAAAAAACACGACATTATGGAAAAATATTAGGGGGAGTACCCCGACACGTGCAATGAAATAGAACAAGTAGCATGTCATTGTTCAAGTGCAAACCATACAGCTCAATGACCGAAGACCATTACAAGAACAGCCTCCCGGTCAACTATTAAAAGGAGAAGGGAAAACCAAAGGGAGAAAGAAGGTAAGGTTAAGGGAACATGAGGGACAAGAGGAAGCCTGACTGGCCCAGTAGCAGTGCACTCGCTTGTGCTGTACGCCCCGATAAACCGAAGCAATTTCTATACTGCCCTTGAGTAATGTAGTACCTATGGCCAAAGCATTTTAAACTGAGGTGATTCCTTAAACCAGTCCCACATGGACCACGTGAGTTTGTATTGCTCCGTCCTATTCTCGTCCTCCGCAACCAGATACTCCATCTGTTGTATTCTTTCCAATTCAGTAAGCCATTCCCTTATAGATGGTGCTAAGGGCTGCTTCCATTTCCTTGGTATTATTGTCCTAGCTGCATTTAAAAAATGCCTAAGGACATCCCGTTTATTTGATTTTATAGAGCCAGGGAGGATAGATAATAAAGCCATTTTGGGCATTAGTGTTAAGTCAGAATCAGTCGCTGTATTGTATAATACAATGACCTGATTCCAGAAGCTACGAATGTCAGAACAGTCCCACCATATATGTAACATAGTACCCCGGTGGACATGACACCGCCAACATGCGTCAGAGGATGATGGTGATATCCTGTGAATATCTGTCGGGCATATATACCACCGGGCCACTATTTTATAATTGGTCTCCTGGGTTTTACAAATTCCATCCAAATTTTCATGCAAAAAGCGTTACATTTTATTTGCGTGGAAATTTATTTTACATTCTAGGCTATATTAACTTACCGAAATATGTCCAATATTTAATATTCTTAATAAATGTATTAATAAACTTTAAATAAAAAAACACAAAAATCTGTTAAAAAATAAAAAAATAGTTATACATGTAATGTAACTGTACAGTAGCATATATTATATATATATATATATATATATATATATATATATATATATATATATATAATTATATATATATATTATATGAAAATTTCTCTGTATTGGACTCAATACAGCTATTTTGTATTGAATCCAATACAAAATTATTTAAATTTCCCGCCGATCCGTCTGCCTGCACCGACGCATGCACCAACGTCACCAGGAAACCCCGGAGATCGTCCCTGCACGGAGAACAGAGAAGCAGGACGTGTCCCCAGGACCTGCGGGGACCAGCAGAACCACGGGGGGTGACAACGGACCAAGGTAAGTGGGTTTTTTTTAGGTTAAAGTGACCCCGAATGTGACTCAGTTAAAATGTGACTTGCAATTAAAATCCACACCGGGTCACACTCGGGAATACCGCTGGGGGGTTAATGATAATTTATCAGCAAATACCTCCTTCCACAGTCACCTCTAATAGGAAATCTAAAAAACTGGTAAAAAATGGTTTGGGTCAAATACCTTCTCAGTATCGATCCCCCTTGACATGGACCAGGTTGACACTATGTAATCCATCACACGCTCACTCAGTCCTTTGGGCACTTGGTAAAGTTTTAGGAAGTCCCTCACACTGTTCAGCATTTCATGGTAGCGGTTAGTGTTGGCGTACATTTGCTGGAAGATGGTGGTCACATTACCAAAAATAGTTGCATATAGAAGAGCTGGAAAGAGAAGAAAATGTTTAAAGTAGTTAGTAAGACTTTAATTAGCCCTAGTTCTTTTGGATAGGATTAACATTTTTTTCTTTGAATAGAAAATATGATTAGTTTTCCCATGTAATTTGGGTCTGTTTTAAAGTTTTCTAAATTCTCCTCAGGTCTTGTGGTACAAAATATGTTGTCTTACAGCAGAGGTCCCCAACCCCCGGTCACTGGGCAGCAGATATCTGACAGGTGAATCGCAAGACCATGGGGACCATGGAGACCAGTGGTGGTCCGCCGTTCTGGCTGGTGCATCCCCAGTGGAGTTAGGAGAAGGACCGGCACCAGCCAAAGCCGCAGGCCATGTCTCCCATACAGATTGTAGGTTTAGGGCGGTGGGCGGTTTGTGGCTCAGACCCGAGATGGGAGAGTGGGCGGGTTCTGGCATTATGACATCATTCAGGGGGAAGTTTCTTCCCATTTGAATGACACAGGACTCCGGACCACACAGTCCGTAGATTTAGTGGTCTGCAAGCTGCAAAAGAACTCAATACCTCAAGTCAGAACAGATGTACCCCCTCCTAATGTACATCGTTTTAATAAGTTACAGTTTATCTGAGAACAAGCAGTCTTTGATGTTCTTTCTCCTAAAAAACAAAGCACAAAGTTCTGTGGGAAACACGTACACCCTGTATTAAATGCTTTTGTATACAAAAAAGCAGATACAAAATAAAATTTTACAATTTTATACAGTTTAAAATAATTTTAAGCTGAAATTGAGGCTACACCAATATTATCTGAATACAAAAAAAGAAGTATGCTGGTATTCTTTTTATATTATTTCCAGATCAGAGCAGTAATCAACAACTATTGCTCTTTACATCTGCACAGGCATTTCCTGCAATAAGGACCAGTCACTATAGGTATCTCTACTTGTGCATGGTGACTGGTCTTGTATCTGCCCCTGTGTAGTTTTCCGCAAGCATTCTATATTTAGGTCTCACCTACAGCTCTGTTTTTGCACAGCTTATGAAAAGCAAAATGATGATGCCACATCACAAGGTAATATTTGGATTTCCAACAGCATTTGGTGCACACAAATGGAAGGTATACCCTTTGAGACTGTAAGACAATTAATCAATGATTTTGTTTAAGATTAAAATAATTTAATTTAAAACTGCTATAGTTTCCAACCAAATATAAAACATTGATATTGTCACAAAGGATATAATGTCCACCACCGGAGTGTTTTAAAATGTCTTCTTGCAGTGAAGATTTTGTTCATTGTTTCCTGCTGGCTAAATATCAATGGCAGCCAGTATAACCAGGAGTTGGAGTCTTCCAATGGGAAGATCAAATTGTTCCTTGGTTTCAACACCACCGTTTCTCATAATCCTTGAAGAATAAGGGAGATTGCACAACAACCAATGTGATATCTTATGTCTCTTGCTAATTCATTGACACTGGGAACTGCATTTGTGAGATATTTTCACCAATTCCCACCATAGAAGTGCAGCAGTCAGTATAAAATCTAGTAATGGTGTCACACTTCCCCTAAATATCTTATTCAGTAAAGAATAAATGATTTGAGAATCCAGCTGGCCAAGACTGAACAGTTTCTTATGGCATTATGGCAAGGAGTATTGATATATTCCGTTTTGTGAACCTCTCACCATTGGGGGGAGGATATGGTTGGGTGAAATGATTCAACCCAGTGAAGCCCATGCTTAACCTAAAGGACAGTTTTGGTTGGAACAGAAAATATTTGAATACTTGACAATAGGAAAGTACTAAAAAATCTATCTGAACGAACCATTAACACAAGAGAACATCACCGGTTCAGAATATTGGCAATGGACTTATCCAAGAGCAGAATATTGGGTGTCAAGTGACAAAGTTGGCAATATATTTTACATTTATTTACTATACAACATTTAATTTGTAATAAGTGTCTAAGAAGTGCACCAGTCAATACTGTATGGGTATGTAGGCCAAAAGTTCACAAAACTTGAGGTCCTTATCATGCTTTTAAGTTAATATTTAAGAGTCTTACTGGAAGAATCTCAGTTTAGGTCTTGGAGCTTGGCCCTTTTCCCAGGTCATTCCTTATTTGCTCAGAAAGGTCACAGAAGATGTAGGAAGGTAGAGATGTCCCCAGCTAGTGAGTCAGGTTTCTGAGGGATTAACCCCTTTACAAAATTTTATTTAAACTAATAAGATCTCCTTAGCTAAGACTCCGTTGAGAGAACAATCCAGTGTTTGGCTTCTTATGCAACTTCTATTCACCCATCCTGGTTTTTAAAAGAAAGGTTTATGACTAGTCTAAATCCAGCCAAACACATCAACCTACATTCACCCTATCTGAAATTTCTTATAAGATTCACAGATACTTTATAGTAAAGCAAAATGCATGCTTTACATATTAGAAGTGTGTATGTATTCAGTAATAGAGTGATTACTCTAAAAACGAAGTACTTATGGGGGGTATAAAATACTACCCCCCAATACGTCTAAAGATCCGCACAACAGCTTAGTATTAAAAAATGTGCAGTGCATTAATCAACATTAAACGCAAATCATTCCATCTTATAAAAAACAATATCACGATTCAAAGAACGCTGTCTAATCATCTAGGACATCGCTTTCTTGTCCTCATCTAAAGACCTTTTCTAACAACTCTCTTATAGCTTTGTAAGTACTCTTGTAAGTCCTCATCTACCCCAGTGTCATATTTTGTACTTTTTATGTATGCAGGCTTGTCATCTGCAGCCCTTATTAATTGTACTGCATAATATGTCGGTGCTTTATAAATAAAACATAATAATACGCAGATAAATAATAATCAAGCACATAAACAAGAGGAGTTCATTCCAGCATTCTACAGCATCACATCATTATTATACAGTATATCATGCAACATGAGCTCTGCCTGGAGTTTAAAGTGGCAGCATGCTATACAATACTACATCCCCTACAAAATACGACAATTATAAATTATTTCTAACCATACTCAAGTAAAAATGTAGCATGTCCCAGAATTAGCAGGTGAATTGTCAGGTGAGTGTGAGAATGCTTCTGTAAACCAGCTAGGGGGATTGATATCATAAAAAGTTCAAGGCTATCTGTTTTCAATAGGCTGGTGTCAAGTATTTACCTTGGGGGTGGTCCAAATCCAGCCCTCAATGTCCAGGATTCACACACATTTTTAGTATTTCAAAAAATAAACGTTCTTGTAGTAATGCATTTGCATATTTAATAAACTGAAACTGTTTATATAAAAATTCTTGGCCTGTAATTGGCCATCAATGACTGGAGTTGAACACTTGTGATGCAGCCTATCCATTATCTTCTATTGACCATTGACATCACTTATAATCCAGTAGAGGACCGGTCTTTCCAATATAAATTTTCTTGCAAAAACAACACCAGTTGAGAGATCTTTGAAAAAACCTTGACCAGTATTCTTCTGTCCTCTATTTTATAAAAATAATACATGGTAAGTCGGAAAAAGTGCCCCTTCTGCTTTGTTTTGCTATTTTTGGTATTATATTCCGAAACCAAAGTGTTAGAAATCTCATGCCAGGATGGTTGTATGGGGTACCCATCAACAGGTCTTTTCTCAAGATTTTCCAGTGCTTTAAGGCTTGTTTCATATTACCTAAATGAGGACAAATTTACTCACAAATAGAATTCGGTCATTCTAGGCTCCCTTTTATCTTTGACATAATGGTGATCTACCCCAGCCATCAACGTCTAAATTGCAGAGTAGCAGTGAGTCAGGATCGTAACCCCTGGCAAGGTGCCTGTCAATAATGTTCTGACAGTTTTTTAATGAACTTCATCAGTCGGGCTAATAAGTTTACTTCTGAAGAGTTGGCCTTTAGGCAATCCTTTGAAGGTGGATTGATGCTGATAGCTAGTGCGGAACAGTGCATTATTCACATATTTTATATATATCTGGGTATACCATGGTCAACTCATTGCAGCACACACAAAAAAGTACAGTGTGATGTCATTATTTTTAAGTGGGAATTTAAAGTATATCGGTAAGAGCTGGTTTCTGTTGCTGTTTGTGTTCCTGTTATGTTAAGTATGCATTATCTGACATCATAAATAAATTAGAAGCTTAATTCAATAAGAACATTGATTCAAATTCCAAATACATTTTCAACATGTTTCTGCTGCAATCCGCTCATTATGAAATGCTTAAATTGGGGAAATCGAGTAAATATCAATCATTTGCCAAATTGAGCAACGGTGTATGCCAAATAATAGGCAAATTCTGATGTTCTCACATCCTAGAAACCATGCTAACCTGGAATGAAAGTAAGGGAACATTCAAAATTTTGAGTTGTCTAAAAAACTAAATTATAGAAAAACTCTTCCAGCTGGATATGCATTTCAATGACAGCCAAGACAGGATTTCCTTCACTTCTGAAAGATTTCAATTAACTTTTTATTAACCCCCCTAGCGTTCTAATTCTGTCCGTATTTTCATGCAAAAAGCATTACATTTGTTGCATTAAAATATATTTTACATTTTAGGCTTATAATTCTTAGGCATAACTCACCGAAATATGTCCAATATTTAATAAATTTTATAATAAACTTTAAAATAAAAAAAAACACCAAAAATCTGTTAAAAAAATAGTGAAACATGTAATATAACTGTATAGTAGCATGTTTATTATATATATAAAAAAATATATTTATTATATAAAGATTTCTTTGTATTGGACTCAATACAGTTATTTTGGATTGAATCCAATACAAAACTATTTGAGTTTCTTGCCCGCACTGACACATGCACTGACGTCACCGGGAAACCCCGGAGAACATCTTTGCAGTCGCCGGCTGAAGATTGAAGAAAGAAGACATGTCCTGAGGAGCTGGGGGACAACAAGGTAAGTGTTTTTTTTTTAATGTTTTTAGCGACCCCGAGTGTGACTCGGGATTATGGCATGGAAAATCCCCAAGTCACACCCAGGAATACCGCTAGGGGGGTTAAGGTATAAGAAATAAAGAGAAATGTCCCAAATAGGACCCTAACGTAAAAGAATAAGCATACTTTAAATGAAGCATCCCTAATTTAAACACCCACCCTATTGACCTAAACTTAGCCACCCTCCCCAACCACATTTCAGGACTTAACAAGATACTGGCACCAGGTCACCAAACGAAATCATCCCACATTGCACCAATCTGCTGCCTGCAAGGTAGACATAAAAGGAATAGTCACTTATGCTAAAGACCAGTTAAAGTGAAACTAAACCAAAAAAAATAAAACTCACAGAGCCCTGATTTTTCAGGAACTGTCCTTATTTAGGTCCCGCGCCTTTCCTGGAATCTGCCTTAGCCTTAGCATTTTTTTATCCAATTACAGCGAAAATCCCCTTCTGCGCATTCCCAGTCTCAGCCAGAAGTCTCCATCGATGCATCACATGGTTATCCTAGCAGGATCTGCACTCCTATTCTACATTGACAAAGGCAGATAGGAAGGGACTTCACCCTTTTTATAAAAAAAGGGTTGAAAATTAAAAAGTTGTCTACGCTTTTATGTAAAGTAAGATTTTTGGTATTAAGCCTGCTTTAAATAACTGAACATGTGGCCTGTTTAATCACTGGAGCAGTCATTTTCAAACAAGGTTCAATGGAACCCTAGGGTTCCTCCAGAGGTTTCTAGGGATTCCGTGAGCTGTGAAGGATTGACCTCCCATTTTCTGGTGCCTGAGAATTTGTTGATCCTTCATCACAAATCTAGCAACCTGCCAAAAACCTCACATTTTTCCAACTGGCACCCAATAGTTGATTTTAGCAGAGGTTTCTGGATACCTGGAAATAACTTAAAGGGTTTCTCTGGGGTTGAGAATGGCTGCATTAGAATGCTACCACTGAATGGCCTAACAATTTTTCAAAAAACAGACACCACTGAAATGGTGAATAATGAATGAGAATGCAGCCTATCCATTCCACAAAGGTCAGTGACATTACTAGCAATCTGGTCAATCCATTTACTAAAGAGCAGCGACATCACTGAGAAATGGCATACCAATAACTGTAGATTAGGGACTTCACATTTGTTAGAACCTTGAGACATTAATGAGAATACATATCATCCAATCAACATGCTTATGGACCCCTTTAAGTTGTCTACATAAGGTAAATTGCAGTTGAGCATGATTTATCCACCCAAGATCTTATTAGATATTGAGTGTTGATGCTAATGTAATAAAGTAAAGTGGCAAGAGTATCCCCAGTTCCCTCCTAATCCTTATTGAAAAATAGAAATTGCTTAAAAATGCCTAACATGCTCCATTGCCTGTCCATCTGACACTAGAAAATTGTCACCTGACCCCATCAAAATTTCATCCAGATGGGACTGCTATCATCTAACACCTATAGGTATCTTTAGCTTGTCTTACAATACAACCAGATTTATACCCTGGTGCTCCTAGTAAATAATAACATCTTGATATATATGGATGAATACAACTCCAACAAAATACATGGTCTTGTGATCTACCTTGTTCAATAATAAATGAATACTCCACTCATACAATGAAGGGGAATTATACTAAATAAATAGCCAGGGATGGCTAAGAGGCTATTTCTTGATTGGCCGGCGGGTTGGACGAAACTGATAAAGCTTGGGAGCATAGGCACGACCAGAGTCAGAAATGCCCACATGCGCTTTAGTGAGGAAGAGGTAAGTGTGACAAATAGGAGATAACAGGAGGTAAAATAAGCAGTGTGATGTTTCTTTCTTTCAATGTCCAATCACAAACTGAGGGAGGGACAAGACCTCTGAAGGATACTAATCCACAGCAGAGAAAAAATCAGGTCTAATGCCAAACAATTCTATGCTGCGTGAAAATATACATCTTTTAACTGGATGGAATATGAATATAGTGGGTAAAGTAGCTTCATTTAGGTAATTCATATGTGTATTAAGCTGTTTGCCTAGTTCAGATTTAATCATAAATAAACTTATGTAATTGGCACTTTACTTTAGCTTGTCTTACAACACAAGCAGATTTATACCCTGGTGCTCCTAGTAAATACTATCATCTTGATATTTATGGATGAATACAACTCCATCAAAATACTTTGTCTTGTGATCTACCTTGTTCAATAAAAAAAGAATACTTTACTCATACAATGAAGGGGAATTATACTAAATAAATACTTCCTTTGGATTTAATGTAATTGTCGTTTCTTTTCTAATTATAGTTAGTGTCACCTAATAAACATAGAACAAGCAGATACATTTACAGTAAGGGTTGTGTTCGGATTCTATATCAGTTCATGGTACACATGGGAAATAAACAGAGCTAATTATTATCATGTCATGGAGATCCATCATTCTGCACTATAGATAAAGATTCCCTGAACGTGAACAAGAAATACAATGTAGTCCAGAATATAGATCCAGGTTGGTAATAAAATCCATCTAATCCACACACTGAAAAATAAAATGCTTCATTTATATGTGTATTAGCAGATGATTCCTTTTTCTAACACACCAGTGGCAGTTTCCATCATAACAATTGGAATTTGGAAGAAGACAGGGAGTTGGAGTGAATTACTTCTTTAGTTGGGCCTAATTTATGGGGAATATGCTTTATAGTTTCTTCAATATTTTTCAGAAAAACATGATCTGACTTCTAGACAAATATTGTTGGTCTGTGAGCCCCCTCATTGCATATACAGAATAAAATTCTCATTTGGTCTAGCAGGAACTAATACATAGTAATATTTCTCTATACATCGCCCTCTGGTCCTCTTTGCTTCACCCCAGGTTGTCATTACATGCAAAGCAGGAGAAGTTGTTACCCCATGAGAGGTAGTGGCATGACCAGAGAAGTGAATTGGCTTCAAAGGACTCGTTATCATTATTGTAACTTGTTATTGTAACCAGAGGGCAGCACGCATGTGGAGCCATGAAGTAAGGCAAGTTTTATTTAAAATCCTGCATATACACAGTTTAAAAATGATCAATTTTCATAATTTGTAATAATATTTATTCATTGGGCAGTCATCATTACATATGCAAGTTTTTCTTCCTGTCACTTCCAGTTTGCTTGTGCTTATTCCAAGTCAGCCATCAACATCCTTAGGCTGCGTTGTGACAGGCAGTGAGGATGTGGTTCAGGACTTCTTCATTGCACCCCTGAACTGTTTTCCATGGGAAGGTACATGGCCATAGCCCTTTGAGGATAAATGTATAATATTTAGATAAATTGTAAAATGTGCAAATGCTAGTTCTTTAAAAGCTAGGTGTGCAGGTAGCCATGTGGCTGGCAAAGTGCTTCTTAAAGTCCCTGTAAAGCAGAGCAGAGACAAGGAGAAGCAGCACTGGACCCGTACAGTTGTCCTGCAGGGCACATGTGCAAAGCAGGAGGATTCTAATAGGAGTGTCATGTTTGGAGAGACAGGGCCATTCGGGGGCGCTAGTGGCATGGTGTAAGCCCTGAGAAGGGCCAAGCGCAGAGTCTGTGGCAACCAGGTCTTATCGCCAGGTTGTGGTCTTTGGGCACACCAGGGTGGGCAGGAAGATACACGGTACCAAATCACAAGGCAGAAGAATTGTAAAGAAAGGCTGGGGTCAAGGCAGGCAGCAAGAAAGAGAGGTCAGGTCACAAGCCAGGGGTCAATACCAGGGATCCAAGAAATAGGCACCAGTGACACGGGACACTGCGAAGACAAGGAACACACTGGAAGCAAAAGGAGGTACAGGTGACACAGGAATAGCCACAGACAGACAGAAACACTGGAAAAGTGCAAGGGCTGGAAATGACAGACTGCGCAACAAGGGGTTAACACAGGAGCTCGACAGAGGAAACACTGAATTAAGCAACAGGTGTAGAGGAACTGCTCAGCAAACTAGGGGCTCGGCACCAGTGAAGAGACATTGAATGAACGCTGAGTGTTGTGTCTGAGCTAGCTAAATAGCCAAGGATGGTTAAGAGGCTATTTCCTGATTGGCCAGCGGGGTGGACGAAACTGATAAAGCTTGGGAGCATAGGTACGACCAGAGACAGAACTGCCCGCATGTGCTTTAGTGAGGAAGAGGTAAGTGTGACAAATAGGAGATAACAGGAGGTAAAATAAGCAGTGTGATGTTTCTTTCTTTCAATGTCCAATCACAAACTGAGGGAGTGACAAGACCTCTGAAGGATACTAATCCACAGCAGAGAAAAAATCAGGTCTAATGCCAGACAATTCTATGCTGCGTGGAAGAGACATATACGTCTTATAACTGGATGGAATATGAATATAGTGGGTAAAGTAGCTTCATTTAGGTATTACATATGTGTATTAAGCTGCTTGCCTAACGTTCAGATTTAATCATAAATAATGCAACTGGCACTTTACATTTAGTTGTTGGTTATTTCTTACCTCAACAGCCTTGTGCCTGCAAGTATGCAATATGAAAAAAAGCATTGGTGAAACAAAAATGCAGCATTTTCCTTCATATGTGCGCATTTAATAAATTAGCTATATTTTAAGCAATGTGCAATACTTCCAATGCAAGCTAGCAAAGCAAGTTTATTGTATGTAGGAGTAACTGACAGACATAGCCTGTGGTGGTCATCAATTTTTATCCATTTGTATAAATGATTACTTAGTCCATATTTTAGTTGGACTGTTTAGCTTTGCAGACATTCATAAACGTGGTACAGCTGAATGAATAACAATTATAATAATGTATACAGCCCCAAAGGCAAAATTAATCTGCTGAAATAGATATTCAGCTCTCCCCCTAGTAACTGTAATGTTTCATTATGAAACTGAATTAAGCAATGATTACTTAATCATGACTCTAGCTTCAAAGGACTCTATTTACTGGATGAAAAGGTAGAAAACTGACCTGACAACAAATTCTAATAGTTGTTCCCCAGCAATATAAAATTTAATTCTATCCATCTTCTAACTGATGAAATTATAATTTCAAAGATAAAGAAGCCTTAAACGGCCTTAAGCAATGTCGTCTTCAAATGGAACTAAAGGTTGAATATGTGTCACTGTAGTCAACCGAATGAAACAGATTGTAGTTTCTGTAATTTGTTATTTTAAAGTGGTTTATGTCCATGGTGAGTTCCTGTCTGGGGAACAGTCCAAGGGTCATACCTTTCTGGGGAACAGTCCACAGGTCACAACTGTATGGGGGACAGTTCATGAGTCACACCTGTATGGTCATCATTCCATGGGTCACACCTGTCTGGGGAGCAGTCCAAGAGTCACACCTGTATAGGGGACAGTGCAAGCATCACACCTGTCTGGGGAACAGTCCATAAGTTGCACCTGTCTGGGGGACAGTTCACGGTTCACACCCATCTGGATAGCAGTCCAAGAGTCATACCTGTCTTGGGAACAGTCCAAGTGTCACACCTGTCTGGGGAGCAGTCCATGGGTCACTCCAATCTGGGGAAAAGTCCACATATCTGGGTTAGATAGGTGGCTGAATCGGAATCTGAGTTTTAATTTTGGCAAACCTTTTGGGAGAAAATTTTTGAAGACTGTTACTACTCTATTTCTGATTCTGCTGTCTGGGCACCCTTAGCTTGACTTTATATTCCCAATAGATTTCTTTTTTACCATAGTGCCTCAAGTTGGTATTGGTTTCATATCTTCTTATTTCAGCATTCAAGGAACTTCCCAAACCATCCTGCACAAATTTGTAAAGTTTGTTCCCCTGGGGATTGGCTTAGACCTATTGGCTTAAAGTATATTTCTGGTTCAGAAATTCAGGACTTCAGATGTCTATGAATTATTTAAAGTCTGTCTGAACTGAAACTGATCATTTTGTTCAACTTTCACTTATCTCTACTTAGGATGATTTTTTAATTTACCATTTTTAAACCAATGGTCTCATGGTGCACCAAGCTCTATTAAATGACTGAAAAAGAGAAAAAACACAAACACATATATATATATAGTTTAAACACAATATTTCAAAATAATAAATAAAACACACATATACAAAACCACTAAACTACTAATCACAAATCTTACGGATGTTTAGGTTGGTCCTGTCCTTCTTGATTGGATTTGAAGCTTGGCACATTCAGGGATTGCCATACCATGTAACAGAATATAAGTACTACTTATCTGATGCTGTTAGATGGATGGAGCCTGCAAAGGGTTCCCTTAAAAAACACCATATTCAAGAGAGGTGGAGGGAAGAAACTCTGCAGGGAGTCAGAATGATATTTATGTTCTATCCTGTAATTGCCAGCCTTGGTATACCACCCAGGAGGTGGATAGTTATACATCTGCATTCATTATATACTCTACCCAGTTGTGCTAAGTGCGCTAATTTGCTTTAACACTTATCATTTCCTTGGAATTCAGATCTTTTATTAGCATGTTACATTATTCCTTGTTCATCATTCCCTGAAAACATATATACTGTAGTTTCTGGGCCACTTCCTCAATAAGGTTCCTCAACAAAGTCCAATCAACTGGCTACCTTTGCTCAATTGTGAACTTTTTTACAGCCAAATTCAAGGCATAAAAAAAATCAAAATAGCCCCCCAACAGTCATAAAGGACTGATTCCATAATTTTGTAACAAGATGGGTAAACCTGCGGAAATACTTACCTTGTCTATACCCAATACTGGGATCGGCAAAGGGTCACAGGCTAGGCATTGGGAAATAGATGGCTATGAAGAAATTTCCCTTAAATCCTTGACTAGCTGCTTCAGCCTCAAGGAAAACCAGCAAAGTGGCCCATGTGGGCATTCTCACTTTGCTCCCACTGTTTGGGGTCTAGGAAGCCTATCATCTAATGCTAACACGTAGGGTAAATTGCATTCCGAAAGCCTTATGCAAATAACGTCTTTAAAAAAATTAGTATTTGCATAGGATTTTTATATAGGTCCAATTTGGTTTGGGAACTTTGAAGGCAAGATCGGCCACTTTATGGTTTCTGATGCACAGCGTTTCAGCTGTTTTGCTTTCATTGACCTAATTACAGGTTCACTTTAAAGCAGCCAGTTTCCCATCTTTGGCCCATAACACTTTCCATTTTTACTGATCTTAATCCCTTCCATAGCCAGAGGACAGTGAGCTCATCAATAGCAATATGCTGAGCCCCCTGGGGGAGGGATAAGTCCCAGAATACCTTGGAATAGCATGCTCCTCATAAAACATGGATGTGCCTAAGCTGTGATCAGTTTAGCAAGTTTTGAAAAGTTTTATTTATGCAAAACATCTCGAAACAGAATGATATGAATTAATCTTTATAGCTACATAACGGCTGAACAAAACAGCAAATGTCGTATTTGGCTTAGTGTGCATAGAGTCAGCCAGGAGAGTTACATGTAGAAAAGTCAGCAGCTGCCTATATAGCTTGCGGCCAATAAAAATTGAGGCTTGTTTAACAGAGGATTTATAATACACAGGACTCGTGAGAGTGAACTAGGGTAAGGACTGTAAATACAGGTTTTTGTTATAAATTGATTTGAAGCAGCAGAAACTTTGTTAAAGGGTTAGATCACCCAAAAGAGATTGTTCAAGTTTTGGATAGCGTAGGAAACAGTTGGAACCTCCACCAGGTAAGACTTACCCTCTTCATAGGTCCTGATGACCATTGTCACTGGAGCAGAAAGTAACAGTAAGTCATAAATGTAATGGTTGTCAATGGAACAGGAGAGAACTTTTACAATGAAGACAACTGGTGACAACTGTCTATGAACCCCTCATGAAGTTTTCTCAATTACTGTTTTCTCTAAAATTGGCACACAGACCAAAATCTGACAGCATTTTACACTACACAAGCCATTAAAAATGAAACAAAAACAAAAAAAAGAAAAAAATATCAGGTCAAAATCCAACCACACAATTTAGACCTCAACCCCATAGGTACATAGGTTACTTTTGTCCTAATCATACAAATAACGATGAGCTGCTCTTTTTTGTAATAACCTTTTACAGCACTCTGATTCACAACCTTTTAAAGGTTTTGGAGTTTACTTTCAGTCCACCTTAAAGAGGAAGTAAACCGTAAACTACCCAAAAGAAAAAAATCGCCCTTACCTTCAATCCCGCAGAGCAGTCAATCCGTCGAGAGGTTTCTTCCATCGGGTCCTGTGTTGCCCCGGGATCAGTCTTCGACCTAGCGCAGTGGGAGCGCCATGCGCCGCCATCGTCTCCTCTCTTCTTTCAGGTTCCTCTTCCTATGTCACCCAACGCAGGCGTGGGATCGGGTGACGTAGATTGGGAAAAAAAACTTGCCGATCTCACTGCGCATGCGTGGGATCAGAGATTTTGTTCCCTGTTGATGAAAGGGCTCTTTCTGCACATGCCCCAGATGCTCATGCATGCACAGAAGGAGCAGCCAAGAGCCCCCCTGAGATGCCTGACGTTGGTATCCTGGGAGACTCTGCGCTCCCATTCATTCTTGATCGGCTAGGCATTCGAGAATTAAGGGGACGGTGCTGCACCCTTTTTTTTTTTTTTTTTAAAAAAAAGGGTGTTGCACTTAAAAAAACACAAATAAACAGATTTTTTCAATAAATAATAATAATAATTTTTTTTTCAATAAAAGAGTTGTCTACCTTTTTATGTAAAGTGACAATTTTGAGTTTAGGTACGCTTTAAGTTCAGCCTAATAGGAGGTAACATTTTCCTCTATTATTCTTTCTATCATGGATTTTTTTGGTTCTCCATTATTAAAATTTAATTTTATAAACGTGCTGTAGAAAAACAGTTAAATGTCATTCAGTGACAGCCATTAAATTGCATTTATATGGAGGCCTCATAGGCACTTTCCATTAATATTATCTAAGATTCATTGTACTTTGAAGTTCGCTTTTAGCAATTTGAAAAAATCTTTACAACATGAGTGCTTAGTTATGACTTTTTGTGCATTTTTAAAGCATTTTAAATAAAAGTTTATATTTTATTATACATTTTGTACATGTAGATGCCATTAAATCTCATTTCTGGGCTGCAGTCACCCAAATCATTTTTCTTTGCCAGGAAGTATTTTCAAGGAAAACTGTACCGAGACAAACATGAGGCTGGTATTGAGTTCTTTGCATGAATGCAGTATTCATGTCACACAGCATTATTTGCTAATAATAAAGTATGTAAACCAAAAGAAAAATGTGTGTAGTTTTTTGGAATGGATTTGTGGTCTCAGCAAATTGATCAAGTGTAGCAAATCGTTTACAAAAGTTAATAAAACTATATTAATTGGGGGGTGGGATCAGGAAAACAAAAACTGCTGCGTTAAAGGTATTCATATCCTCCATCATATACAGTATGTATGTAATATTTTTAATTTGCCTTTAGTTCTACATTAAATATACTTCCGTTTTGCATTTAAACTCAACTTTCCTGGAAACAGATAGATAATAAATGTGAAGAACACTTTATAGGGTCTAAAACATTAATCTAATTACATTGTTTAAGAAGAAGAAGTTTATGCAGACAAATGCCTACGTGTAATGTAATATAACCATGAGCATATGGGTGACTAGTGTGGACCATCTGTTTGTGCAACAAGCTGATTGTTTTATACAATAGAACCTAAAACACCATATGAAGAGGAAGTTATGGATATTAATGGCATGGTGACTCATCTCAAACTCTGCCAAAGTAGTTTAATTAGAGTTAATTTAATTAGATGAGGAAAAAAACATTCTTAAACAAGCAAAGACTCTCAAGACCCAATTTCCACGATGAACGTGGCCTGCATACAAAGATGGCGTCCAGTTTGTTCTTGGAAACAATACATAACAATTTGTTTGATGAAAACAAATCGTTATGTATTGTTGGACAGATATATTTTATGCTGTATCTTCCTGTATAAGATGGAAGTGGAAACTTGCATGAAATAAAACCAGATGATTTGTTATTACCCTAAATCCTAATGTAAACTAAAATCCCGAACATCCAGGAACCTCTGACAACTGTTTGTTTTTCAATAAAAATATGATACATATTGTAGTACTTAATTGGAAAGGTGTGCGATGGTGTTTATATTGCACCCAGGTTCATGCGTTTCATGAGTTAAAAGCTCCAGGAGTAGTTGGTTGGTTTTTATTGTTGGAAAATTGGAAAACCTGTTTAAGGTCCTAGGGTCTCTCCTATATACCTTATATAGATCTCTAGCTATATACTCCTAGGGTCAGGGAAGAGATGGGAAGGGTCCCTGACCACCTGGTTTCAGGTTTTTCCTGCCTGTGCAGCCTGAGCATAGGGGTACTATTTAGCTTAAAAGTTCTAATGTTCAGAGAGCGGAGCCTTGTATCCAGTTAGTGGCTGCAGAGGAAGTAGCTCCACAAAGACTGTTGCCAAAAGAAGTTCCAAGAGACTGAGTTGCCCATTTCTATTTATGGACTTTATTTGAATTTTTTTGTTTAGATTAGACAGGGCCACCAAGTGAGTTAGTCAGGAACCTGAAGGCTAATGTTTATTTTGTTGTTTATGTTTGGGCAACGTGCTAATAAAGAACAGGTTGTACTCCACCGTCTTGCCCATTTTCCTATTCACTGTGTTGCAATTCCCTGTGTGAGCACCTTTGTCAGCTCACATTTAGTGGAGGATGGGGGCTAAATGTCTGCTGGGCACAGAGAGTGCCAGCCAACTGAACCAAAAGAGTCAGTACAGCTAGCTTTCCTGCAAACTGTTTGGGAGGATCGAAGACCTGGTCTTGCAGTTGATGCAAAAAAAACGCAACCCAACAAGAGAACAACGCTGTGCGGCCAGAAACAAACACCTTTCCAATTAGGAACTGGTACACCCTGTTACAATCTGTAAATTTTGCATTTAAAGCAGAACTGTACTCATTGGTGGGCGATGAGTTTCCGCCATAATCAGCAAGTATTCACAGCATACATGCTGATTATTGCACTGACTTACCTGTGGACAGACGCCATGCACTGAATCAGTATCATCCTATCCTCGAATGCCGCCATCTTCTTTGTGTCTCCTCTTGCTCAATGCAGATTCTCTTTGGCCATCGGTAATGTATCTTCTGTGCATGTGCAGTAGTTACGTTGTCCTGGCCACTGGCTCTGTATGTAATTCCCAATGGGGAACAGGGCGCTTTAAACTAATAGGCATTTGGTTGGAGTTGGTGTCTTCACACTCAAGGTAATTCAGTCAACTTTATGAGCGATTCTAATGTTAATCGTGGTGTACAGCAATTAGTTGGACTGCTAGCTAAAATCTCCATAGTTGCCAGAATATTTTTTTTATTGTTTGGAATTGGAGAAAAATGTAGGCAAAAGTTTTCACTTATTCAGACATCACCCTCAGTTTATCTGTGTATCAGTGAAAGCACAGTCAGCTCTTTAAATCAATGTAGCTACTTTGATGTAGTTTTTAATACATATTTTCATATTTCTAGCTTGTTAACCTTTTTATAATTTTAACAGAATCAGTTGATGAGGGTTCATGTTGAGCAAACTCTTTTAACATGACTACACAGGCCTCTAATGTACTTCACTAATCTTTTTACCAAAAAGACAACTCTGCCAAAAACTGCAAAAATTCTGCCACATTCCCAAAGCCATATGGTGAGGTCCGGTTGGTATAACTCCATCTCCTCTTTTTCTGTGTCCTGTCTTTTCAAGAACAAAAAAGAGAAAAGAAAGAAGGCAGATGGTCTGACCAAATCAAACATTAAACTATGTGTAGTCTAAGCCAATATTGAATGCTACAATTACAATATATAACCACAGGAATTAGAAGTTTCCGATTTAGAAGCAAAGCAGTTATGATAAACTTATTATCGTTTTTTAAATTTATATCTGTCTCATTTTTAATTGAAAAGACCAGTTTTGCATTATTTATTCATATATTACAGCTAAGTTTCAGAACACTGCACACATAAATGCTAATAGGGAACATTATAACAAATGAGCTCCATTTGCCCCTTCAGTTATCAGCATATTAAGTTTACAACAGAAACTATAAGCATAAACCAAGACAAACACACCCAAATAAATTACACAAAACTGAAACCAGGTTAGGTAACCAAGATTTAATAAGTTGAGTCCTATCCAAGAAAAATTAGAATTCAGAATAAATACTCTATTTATTGTATGTTGAGTTTAAATTGTTATACTGAATCTGGGCAGGTCTGCTGCTTCTTACCATAGAACACAGTACTGGACAACTTCCATCCTTTGCTACCCTGTGTGGGTGAGGCTAAAGTGGAGTTTGGGCAACACATTGCTCTATGGTTTCTAAGTTTCAGCTTTGTTGGTAGATGAAGATAGCAATTCCGGGGATTTAGCCAGTAGGACAGTATGCTGCACCAGATGACTGTACATTGTGGGACAGATCCTAGGAATAATGTGACCAGTCAGAAAACATAAGGAAAGGTAAATTAAAGGAAAAAACAAAAAACACTGCTCTAAAGGTAGACAAAGCAATAGAAGATCTAGTATCAGACCATAAATATAATAAAGCGTTATAGTAAAAACTCTTTTTCCATTTGTTGGTTCCAAGTACCTCTAATTGTTTTGGGTATCTACGAAATAGCACATAATGTTCTGCAATGACAATATTAACACATTCTGCTTGTGTTTGAGATCCAAATGACACCTTTGGGATCAATAAGGGGAACTCAGTGACAAGTGAGTTAGACCTGCAGTTGACCTCTTAAGCCACAACAACCCGTTTTATTAGAATTTAATTTTCCATTGACTTGATTGGGTAGAAAAGCAGTTCTAAATGAAACAAAAACTTGTGGACAGAGACGCTAAATGTGTTCAAAGTTCTCAAATTCAGGAAATTTGTTAGAAGCTCCCCTAAATGTAATTTTAAGGCTTATCTACACATGGAATGTTAGAGGTTTACTCCAAATATCCAAGATGTATTTATGCCTGTAGGTCAATTCTTTTTCCTCTTTGTAGGGAAGATGCAATAAACTTTCTTGCCACTGGACTCAAGTTAGAGACTTATGGTGTGGTGCTCTTGCAAACGTGACCATGACCTAAGCCGGATGACCACTACAGAACTGGATGATGGGTGTAGCAGGAATATGGACCAGGAAAACTGGAAGGTGCAGATATCTCAGTGCCAGAGTTCCTAAAAACTGGATTTCCTATCTAAAATTATCTACCAGTTCAGCCTAAACTGTTCCTGTTAAACAGGCTAAAAGGAGGTCATTTTGCTCACTTACAGTATGTCTCTGGCTCTGTTAATGTGATCTGTTTCATATTTCTCCAGCTAAAACACACGGTCTCTTTGCAAAGCCAGAAAAAAATAATGAGCTCAGATTAAAGTTTACTAAAGCTCCTTGAAGCTTCCTTCAGGATTTAGACAAACAAATAATTCTCCTCTGTCATTGGTAGAGACGCACTGGAGAAGCAGAGACACTATTTTTAATTAAACTCTTCCAGCATATTTTACACTTCATTTCATAGGGCGTGTAAATCTGCCTGCCTGACTGGTTCTTTATAGCAACCAATTGTAATTTTTTGTGCCGGAGCACACACATTAGCCACTGCTGCGAATGAGAAAACATTGTGAGTCAACTAGATGAAACCAGAAGAAATGTTTTACAGAAGAGATAATATAATTTAGAACTATTTGTTTAAATATCATTATCATTATTCTGCCAAAGCTTGCAACTTTGCAAAAACTACAATCAAGACAAATCACAAAAAAGGAAATAGAGAGAAAGAGGTCAGTAATTGCACAAAATGTACCAAAGAGAAGCTACATGTAATTGGAGGAATTGGCGATTTTATATAAACGCTGCAAGAACCAGTCACCCATGTAAATTCTGCACAAAGACAGAAAAAGAGCATTTTGTTTATGTTAAAGTAGGTGTAATGATCGATGAAAGGAAACAGAATTGGAAAGATGGAGGATTTAATGGTATGGGTTTGCTATTTATGCTGAGATGCTACAGAATAATTGAGCTGATCTGGAGAAGAGCTAGAAAATGTTTGTGGTTAGCTGTAAACAGTAGCAGCACTTAATGCCGAGCTGCATCTGCCAAGGCACATTACTTATTGGCATATATAATGATAAAAGCATTAAATGCATTTACAGCATAGTCCAGTATAAATCACTTTAAAGCCACATCTTAAAAATGGAGTACGGTTTTCAACGTGGCCAAGAAAGAGTTTCTTAGGCACAAGAACAAGCTACACTGTGCTGCTTGATGGCATAAAAGAATGTAAGTTACTTTCTAAGAAGCCTTTCTCAGGCAGAGTTCCTACAGAGGTTGATAGGGGTTCTTGGAGAAGCGGGCAATGGTGATTTGATCTCCTTCCTTCACTGGTCACAAATGTAAGAAGACGATTTTCGAGTGACGGCCAATATGGGAGGTCATTTTCCCTAACTACCAACATAAAAGGACACTACAATGGATGAGGGGAGACTTCCCAAAATGATCACCAAAGTAGGGGTTACCTGCAGGACCTCCAATGTAAAGGTGAATTTCTCAAGCGCTTGGTTTCGTATTGGTCCTATTGTGAATGTTGAATGTAGCTTTCCTACCTCTGATGTTGTGACACCTATTCTGTTGCTTAATAAATTCATTTGAAACATACACGCAGTGTGGTCACTTCAGTCACTTCCAACCTAAAGAACTAAACTACACTATATCAGTGTTTCTCTACCTTTTTAACATGGTGGAATCTTTGAAATAACGTTCAGGTCTTCAGGGAATCCCTTATATAATTACTATATAGACAGCTCATTACTGTTGTAGTTATTAGGAAGAATGCCTTCTACATTGAGAATTGACCATTGGGAAGAATGTTACCCTTACAGATAGCCAGAGATCATCTGTTAACCCGGGAATCACAAACTGCTGATTGCTTAAAGAATCCCTAGAATTCTCTGCAGAACCTTTAGGGTTCCATGGAACCCTGGTTGAGAATAGTCATCCCGGATGAATGTTTGTGTTTCACGTAAAAATTTTGTGTATTTACAACAGTCCACCAATGGCCTTTAGCAATCCATTGTGGTTGATCTCTAAATGACTGACCAAGGACAATTGTAATTTCCTTTAGAATTGGACACAGTGGAGTGCCTCTCGTTCATCTTCCCCCATCCCTTCTCCATAGAACAGAACATCACTGTATGTACAGTTCTTGTTCATTTTAGCATCACTGAAAACATCATAAAAGATTGTTTCCAGTGAAAAAAATTTGACGTGTGTACATTACACAGAATAAGGAACAATGTCGTTCAATTAGATCGAGGCTGAGGATTCCACAGAATATTTTCAGCATGGGAGGCCATTGGAAAATTGTTTGGTAATAAGAAGCACAGATAATTGGATGGAGAAACACTCTTATTTGTTGAATATAGCAATTATCATTTTTAATTTTATTTCTTAGAAAACTTTTAGCCAGTCTAGTAACCAGTGAAAAAGTCACACAAGCAGAAAGCTAGACTGGAATATCCAACGGTTATATCAAGACTGTACGTTGGCCTAGAATGTCTCTTTCAATGGAATAACCTCAGTTGCTCAGCACAAGTTAAGTCCGTCTTCTTGAAGTTCTGTGCACTAATTGATTTGAAGTAGAAGGCAGAATAGCATTGTAATCCAAAGGAGATTTCATTGCCTGTCCTTTAGTGTCAGCCTGAGGCAGTACTTCCATTGTTATACTTTGCCCAGTTATATAAGGACACAGAGAAGAGAAAAGGTTTAGGCAGTGCTAGCCATTGTGACAGCTTAACGTTTGTGGTTTAAAGTAAACACGTTGACTAGCACTTGACTATTGTAATTTTGTGTCTCATTAATTCGGGACACCAGCTCAAAGAGGACAATTTAGCAAACTGTACATTACAGATTCATATCCAGTGCTACCTGTGCCCTGGGCAGGTTCATTGGTACTTCTGGTTGATAACATCAAATTAAAATAATGGTTTATTATTTTAGCTAACAATAATATGCAAAACATCTGAAATCTGTGGGTTTTAGGTAACTGAAAACAAGGACTCTTTAGAGAAAATGCATACATCAATGAAGTGTATTAGAATTGTGCACATGAGAAAGGATGCTAAATATGAAGTGGAATTGTGTGCAAAATAAAAAAAATACAGGCACTACATCTGAAGAATTAACAAAGAGTTCTCCTTGTTTTATCACCAGTTGGATATGCCTGTAGATCTGTAATTTTTCATTTCTTCTTACACAGTATATATATAGCCCCAACATATTACGCAGTGCTTTACAAGGTCCATAGTCATGTCACTAGCTGTCCCTCAATGGAGCTCACAATCTAATGTCCCTACCATAGTCATATGTCACTAACACAGTCTAAGGCCAATTTTTTTAAAATGGAAGCTGATTACCTAACTGCATGTTTTTGGAATGAGGGAGGAAACCAGAGTACCTGGAGAAAACCCATGTAAACACTAGGAGAACCTGAAACCTCCAACCAGGATTCAAACCTGGGACCTAGCGCTGCAAAGGCCAGAGTGCTAACCACTAAACCACCATGCTGCTCCTCCTTTTAACAAAGTTTTCACTATGCATAAATCATGCAGCAGCATTGTCACCCCGTGAATAGGATAGACTTAAATAGATATATTCTCCAACCTACCTTTACTAAAAGGCTGAGCAATAATGTAAGAGTCAGACAACAGAACTATGGTACACGCAGTGAACATGAGCATCCAACATTTCCGATATTATTGAGTGCTGAAAAAGTTTCATGGTGGGAAGGTGAGAGACATGACCTTTGCAGCTGGAATTCTTTTTTTTCTCTTTCATTTTTAAAATCTGTTTCTTTTTTTGGCTAGCAAATTACTTAAAGTGCACTACACTGAGGAATTATACTGAACCCCTTCTAAGTCAGGCTGACTGTCTGGATGTAAAGCTGATCCATTGGTTTCAGTGGTTTCACTCAAACACCTAAATCAAGCATGCAGATCACTGCTGCCATTAGCTGAACACCTAAGCTTCCTAATTTTGATGTCTGTATACTACATATACACCAGGTAAGCAGGATTATTTAGAACCAGGGCCGAAAAAAAAGTTACCATAATCTTTCTGTATAGGTCCTCCGTTACATGATTTGTTTTATGAAAGCAGAATCCCTGTACAATAAAAAGGTAATACATTTTTTATGTTTTTTTGTGTGTTTAAAATATAAATATATTGAAGTGCAAACAAACACAATCAAATTCCTATTTGTTTTACAAAAAGCTGAGGTTGAGTACATAGATAACAAATATCTTAGGCTCCAGAATTGGAAGCATTCATGAAACAGTAAAAAATTGCAATTTCCGGTGTTATGAACAGGGGATGCTTTAAAATCCTTTACAGCTCATCAGAGCTAACTTTAAACGAGAGACCTATAATTACACTGGGGAACAATTTTGAACACATTTTTTGTTGACTTCAATTTTTAAGCTTATTTACACTAAAATAGGTATGCTGATTCTGAAAGTGGAGTTAGTTTTCTTCTATCACGTCAGGTTTTTTTCTCTACTGCTTATATTAATGCGGATTTGTATAGGCTATTACTTTACATGCAAGACAGTGTGGTCAGAGGTTGTGCGCTGCTCTATGTAGTGAATATGCAAAATTTATTTTCTACTTACACACGTATTTCCTTTCTTTCAGATCATGTCAGGCTCTGCTGTTTCTCTTTGCAAGTGCCTAAACAACCCTGATTCATTTTGTTATATCTGTAGCAGTTTCACCATTCCCAGTCAAAGGGTGAACATCAGCACATTTGTAGAGCAAGCCTATTTGGCATATTTCGAAATTAAACTTGGTGAAAAAGATAAGTCTTGGGCCCCTCATAAGGTGTGCAAACAGTGTGTCGAGGATTTACGGATGTGGACAAAGGGAACACGTGAGAAGATGCCTATGGTTTGGGGAAATCATTTCAGTGACTGTTACTTTTGTATTGTGAAAACTTCAAGATATAATAAGAAAAATAAATGTAACATACAGTATCCTAGTTTACCATCGGCTATACGCCCAGTGGCTCATTCAGATGAAATCCCAGTGCCGGTTTCGTTACACTACCCTCTCTTGAAGAACATGATTATGGTGATGAACTAGGTGACAACAATGATGAAGAGTTTGAAATTGAAGAGGACTCTTTTCATAAGGGATTTGATCAGCATGAGTTGAGTAATTTGGGACTGGGTAAAAAAAAACTTACTTGAAAAAGGAACAAAGGTATCATACTTTCAAACCAGAGAAATTGCATTTCTGCAGTACTTTATAACCGACAGTGGCTTTGTGTATTGCCATAACATACCTGGTTTAATGGAGGAATTGGGAATTTCAATCCATATCAAAGCGGAGCCTAAAGTGTGTCCTCCTTCACAATGGCAATATATTTGTGTCAGTCCCAATTGGCCATTCAGTTTCTCTTTGTGAAGAATATGCAGACATAAAGAGACTTATTGAGTTGTTGCAATATCACCAATACAATTGGGTCATCTGTGTTGACCTTAAAATGGTATGCTTCCTTCTTGGTCAGCAACGCGGATACACCAAGTATCCCTGTTATCTGTGCATGTGGGACAGCAGAGCTCGTGGGAGGCATTGGATGGAAAGGAATTGGCCTCCAAGATCTGTCCTAAAAGCAGGTGATCCGAACATTCTACATGAGCCACTTGTTGATAGAAAGAATATTATATTCCCTCCTCTGCACATGAAACTGGGTCTGATGAAGCAGTTCGTTCAAGCTTTGCCAACTGAAGGAGAATGTTTCAAGTACCTCATTTTGGCATTCCCTAGCCTGTCATTTTAAAAAATAAAGGTCGGTGTGTTTGATGGTCCACGGATTCGGCAGCTCATCAAAGGTGAACATTTCATCAGGACAATGTCAGAAGTCATGCTTGGAATGCTTGGTTATCATTCAAAGCCATTGTCAAGGACTTTCTTGGAAACACACGAGAAAATAATTACACAGAAATTGTCCAGAAACTCTTGGAGAGCTACAAAATGCTTGGCTGCAATATCAGCCATCTTTCTAACTTCCTGGAAAACCTTGGTGCAGTCAGTGATGAGCAAGGTGAACGATTCCACCAAGATTTGAAGGTCATGGAAGGACAGTATCAGGATAGATGAGATGTACATATGATGGCTGACTATTGTTGGAGCATCCGGCAGGATTGTCCTAACACTGAACACTCCAGGAAAAGCTATAGGCGCAAATTTTTAACTTAACTGCCTACTTGATTAATTTTCAAATGTTTTACTGTAATAAAAATGTCACAGAGTAACAATAAATTCTTTTTTATGAACAAAAGAAATGTAAATAAACAGTACTTTCAAGTTATTTCATTATTTTTTCATTGTATGTAAACTTTGTATGCATTTTGACAAAAATAGAGGGTACCCTGAATCGTAAAATCTTAATGTGATAGCACAAAACTGAGGTCATTTCTGGATTCATCACCCAAAAATTAGTAAAAAAACAAGTGTAAGATCTAACTCAACAAAAAAATGCTTTCCCCAATGTTATTTATATCACTCCAACACATGCAGCAATGTTTATTATATGTTGTACAATCATCATTTTCATACACATGCAAGCCCCGTATGTGCAGTTCAAATGTGTGTACCCAGAACAACGGTTGCAATCTAATTTGTAAACATTTTGATTTATTTTATCTGTTTTTTTATTTTATTTTTTTATCTCATGTATGTTTGTATGTGTGTCAATATGCCAATATCTGTATTAGGCCCCCTGTTCCAGCCAATTAGGCAAAGACTGTATTTTGAGAGTTTTGAGCCTGGAAGCAGTCAGAATTGAGCGTTTCTTGGTTCATTACATGCAGAATAAAGGTAGGAATCAATGTGAAGGAAGAAGGGGGAGAGTCTAAAAAGGTGAAAAGCATTTCTGATTTGGATTATTGAAAAAAAGAACATTTGCAATTACCAGTTACATGTAGAGGAGTCTACCAAACTATATTACGACATTTTGGTAACCTCGTAGATGCAATATTTTAGGAACCAATGAATGTAATTAGCTGAGCTTCTTGTTGTGGATAACTCTGTAACTGTTTCCACAACAAATGTGTTTGAAGGATAATGTTCTATTAGATACATCCAGTAAAATCATATAATGATACATGGCATGATAATAACTCTCAAACAGCTATTAAAAATTACAGGAGGCAGAAAGCCTGTATCAGATGATGAGTAATTATGGCTCTCAATTACAGATTATAGAAATGATTATAATTATGAGTCAGCAACAATCTCTTGTCTGGCGTACAGCCATCCATCACCCGGCTTCGATCTGATATGAAATGATCTGATATGCAGCTTTCTTGTCTTCAAACTTATTACGACTGAAAGTCTGCAAATTCCAAATAATGCTCATTACAGACTAATTATTGATTTTTCAGGAATGCTTATTTATTATTGATTGTGTACAAACAGCACAATATTCTTTTAGAGAATTACTACTGCAAACTATAATAAGTACAAAAGTAGACAAAAAATTATCATTAGTTCTTTCCTCCACACAAACTTTGCCCTCCATTCTTACTTAATCACCATGTTAGGTAGGAAAAAATCTTTTACCTAGCTATGGACACATGATGTACTGAGGTCTGAGTCTTTTATGTTCAAGTCTTTTTCAAACTTTCTAACATGGGGGAACCCTTGAACTACCTTTCAGGTCTTGAATACACCTCTTCTATAACTATTACTATCTACAGGTGGTGGTCAGTAAAAAGATGCCTCTTACATTGCTGACCACTGGGAAGAATGTCACCTTTATAGACAGCCAAAAAGATCTCTTTAAAAGATGTCTTCTAAATTGACCCGAGAATCACAAATTTCCCATTACTGAAGGAACCCATAGCACTTTTGGAGGAACCCTGATTAAAAAACACTGTTCTAGATTCTTTACAAAGTCTTTCATTAGGTGTCCACATTACTAAAGCAGACACAATCTATTGGATGTCAATGGTAGGATCCTTCTAGACCGCATGGTATGATCACAGCAAGGGGAGCACCACAAGATCACTGGTCCTTACTCCTTTAAGAGGTATTGCCACAAGATGCATGATGATGGATTTAGGTGAATGACAAATGTGTCCCAAAGCCTTGTTTTAAATATTATGAAGGGGTGAAAGGGGTTTGTACTCAAGACTTAGGCTTCAAGGATCAAGTGCACATGTTGCGCTTAGATTGCTGTTGGTGTAGAACCATTGAAGTGAACAGCTAAGCAAAATCCAGTAAATGCATGCAATGCTCAGGACAGTTCCCCTCAAGTTTGGAAGTGTGTAATGAACTGTTTCGCAAGTTGGAGGGGTGTGTTTTATGGTAGTGTGCTTTATAGTTACAAAGCTTTATTATGGCTAATATGTAGACTCACCCTAGCAAACTTCTCTTCCAAAAGGCAGGAAAAACATTCTACTGGCAGCCCAGTGGTCTCCATTGGTCTGACACATCCCTCGGCTTAATCCACAGAGCTGCTCAGGACAAAAATGTGCCCACAGTGTCAGCCCACTGGAGACCACTCCTAGTGTGATTACAGCAGTCTGACTCTCCAATATACTGCTAGGGTATTTTATCCTTTATTGCAGCACTTGTTATGTAAACATACAATGGTATGTTGTCTACCAGACCATACCTTTTTGTACCCAGACAGCAATGCATCAATAAATAAAGATCCTTCAACTATGATTTAAAGGAATGTTTAAGAACAAAATGTTCATTTTCACATATTATGGGTTGGGCTATAGTTTCCCTTTAAATAAATGTCACAGAAACAAGATGAAAAGCACCTAGTAAAAAAAAAATAGATTTATTGAAGATTGACAAATACAGCCAATGAGTTTGAAGGGAACAGGCCGTCCAAACACACTGGATGTGTTTTATCAACACCTTAATAAATCAACTTGTTTTCCTGTGATGGAAAGACCAGTTTTGACCTAGCCAATAAAATTGTTTTTAGGCATTCAATCAACTGTGACACATCTTTCCCATCTTTTTCAGGAAGACAGCTGTCTAGGATGACATTGAGGTCCCCACCTGCCATGTTCATTGAGAACATTGAAGTCCTTTCCAATCACGCTCTACAAACAAAGCACCCCCTCTACAACAAAACTGTTCATGGAAAACATTGAGGTTCCTGCTAACCATGCTCCACAAACAAGCACCCCCTTTACCACAAAACTATTGAGAACACTGAGGTTCCCCACCCAAACAACCATGCTCTACAAATTACAAAACTATTCACAGAAAATATTAGGGTACTCACCAACCAAATGCAAACAAAGCACCCCCTCTATAACAATTTCATTGATAGAAATGAGTCCCTCAACCAACCATACTTTAAAAACAAAAAAACCTACATAACAAATCTGTTCATGGAGAACATTGAGGTCCCCAATGGCTGTCTATTCCAAGCAAACCACCCCCTCTACAGCAAAACTGTTCATTATGAACACTGAGGTCCCAACCATACCAACCATGCTCTACAAATAAATCATCTCCTCTACAACAAAACAGTTCATTGAGGACATTGAAGTCCCCACCAACTGTGTTTTGGAAACAAAGAACCCCCACTACAACAAAACGGTTCATTGAGGAAATTGATGTCCCCTCTACCAGTGCTCTACAAATAAAGCACCCCTTCTTTGACAAAACTCTTTATTGAGAACATTAAGCCCTCCCTCCACTGACCTCTACAAGCAAAGTAACCCCAACAACAAAACTGTTTATTGGGAATACCAAAGACTCAACCAACCCTGCTCCATCCCAATTTAACTGTTCATTGGGACACTGAGGTCCCCATTAACCATACACTACAAAGTGACCCCTCTACAACAAAATTAGAGAACACTCATATCTGTCCAGTTCTACCCTATGCCTATTGGATCTTTAAATAAAAATGATACAGCACATCATTCAACTTGTTACTAAAAGGTCTGAGCAACCACAAAACTTCTATCCCCATTACCATCCTTCAGTATATAAAATGTAAGCTTACATTCTCAGCTCCAGCAGGTAGTAGCTTTGTTTGCATCCTCACAAACTATGTTTTCTGATTTATTTATATCTTCATATGAGAGGCTCCTTGTCCTAGGACACCTCCCCGATGAAAACACAACATAGCTGGCTGGTATGGTGAGCTAACAAGTCATTTTTCTGGAGAAGCCCATGGGATAACATTAGAGGAAGCTGCAAGGCAGAGAGGTAACTATAGATATCACAGCAAAAATGTTTTTCTGAGAGGAAAGGCTAAGTGATGTGAGGCTGAGTCTGCAGAGTATGCACGGCCGCCAAAAAAACAGCTGAACTATGTCAACTTGTTGTGAAAACAAAATGTCAGCTCAGGTGTGAGGGAGCCGGCGTGAAGAGAGAGCAAAAATCCAGGTCTACTGAGACGCTGCTGTACAGCCAGGAGGAAACAGAAGAGCAGGATACATGAAACCGGGGAAGAAAATATTTAAAAGTGGATTTATGTTTTAAAAAGATAAGTTCATATTTAGTGCAACCTTTTCTTTTCACCCTAGGACACCAAGCACGCCGAATATAACATACAAGAGATGTATTTCTACCTTAAAAACTTTGGTCTGCATGTAAAGCATAATTTTGTTTCACACACACACATATATATATATATATATATATATATATATATATGGCACCTTTTAAAAAAATGCTGGAGCATTTAATTAATATTGCACCAGTAATGGAGTGGCAACAATACTGTGCTGCTGATGAAGGCAGAGAAGAGTTGCCACTTTAATGCCTGCTTGGATGAAACAAATGGAGGTGTAGTTATCAACAATGTCACCACTAATTTACAAGCCTGTAGCTTGTCAATCAAGACCAGACCACACCCAGTCCCTCCCACTGCTTTCTGGATTGGCAGCTTTGCCTGTGCTGCGGAATCCCTCCCACTGTGTTCTGTAGTGCCTGGGAGGGGAATGGTGTGAGACACAAATGAAGAGGGGTTTGGCTCATTTAGGTAAAATAAATTTATGAGGCTTTTGGATCACATTGCAACTGGATTTGGTACTTTTTTAAACAGTAGTACAAAAGTATTTAGCTGTACTTTAAAGAGTTATTATAGTGATTGAGCCTTTATATATTCCAGTTATCTGCTCTTTTTGCAACAGGAGGGAATCGTTAAAGTAGATTTATAGATGTAAACCCAATAATAACATTCTCTTCCAAGCTTTACCAAGTTATCATTGAAAAGCAACCTTTCATATTTAAAAATCTGCAGCTTCCATTAAAACCATACCTGGTAATCCTGCAATAAAGGATTCTTGTTCAGATACTTCATTGTGAAAGGGTGACAAGGTTCCATCCTTGTTTTCCCATTTTTCCCTACATTGTCACCCCATCACTTGAGCTTCGAAGGATTACAAGTACATTTACCAATCCTCATTACAAAGGCAAATTCCACTCTTGTCACCATTAGGAAACTCCTATGAAATTACATAAAACTACCAATAAAGGGCAAAAGGTTACAAAGAGACTGCAATAAGATATTAACACTGAAATGCAAGAAAACAATAAATTATTTATAAACCATAACAATAGCTTCTAAAGCTTTAACAAATATTTTATTTAGAATATACATTTATTTTATTGTTACACCATAAATGAAAGCTGTTTATTAGATGTGGTGCTGATGCTGGGTAATATTGGGGCTTTATTTATAAAACAGGTAATCTGACATTCTCCCAAACATTCCCTAGTGGGAATCAACTACTGTCATTGAAACACATGGACCTGGAGGATTCCCACAAGGGAATGTCTGATTCCCTGTTTTATAAATAGAGCCCTTTATGTCCGTTTTAGATAAGTAGTGCTCAGTGAAATGCTTTATCGTTTTGGACAATAATCAAGACTTTACAGCGTGCATTAACATCATTTTCTGGCCACAGACGCTTCATGTCAGTTTCAACATTTCTAATGATTGAATTTGGAATTGTGGCTCCTGTCACAGCATTTATTACCATGTCAGGCAGGTGGAACGTTATGTTCTTTAGCTGTCAATCAAAGTGAGCAAAATCGAATTATGTTCAAAAAATCTTTTCCTCTCCGTCAGGGATATTCAACAGAACGATGCAAAGAGCTAAAATAGCAGAATGCAGAAACTCATAGCAACTCAGATGTATGACAGATAGCTGTGAGTTTTGCTTTTTTTCATCTTGGGTTAAGGAATAGGAAAAATATTGTAGTAAGATACAGATACCATGAGAGTCCCTTACCTCTGCATTGTCCATTGGGTAACTTATTGGTCAATACAGGGGTATACGGACTCTTATGCGTCAATGAGTAATAATAAAGGTACGTACACAATTGCAATAATGGTTGCTAAAAATGACTGTCAGTGATATTATCCACCAAGGGTAGGAATGAATGAACACTGTACAGATATTGATATCCATTCTTTGGAGTGGGGCGAGGACAGATGGGAGTCACCCTGGTGGGTCTTCTCTATAGAAAACAGAAACAGTCATTAGCTGTTGGTTATTCAGTGAACTGGAAGGACATCAGATCACAGATACTATATTTTCAATGCCTGAGATCAAAATTTGTTATTGTTTTTGGTGAAAATTTAGCGGCATCATTTAGTGATCCCCCAGAATCATTTAGTGATCCACCATGTTGGACTACTAGACAATCAGCAAGAACTATTGCTGATTCTGATAAGGGAAGATCCATTAACAATGATAAATATTGAGGTTTTAAAGACAGCCGACGCATTCCTGGCATCTCTATCCCCATCCCTAGGGCTAATAGCAAAAATGCATAACCGCAGCAATCATGCGCAACCAATGCTGCAGTGATGCATGCAGGCAGGAAGTTGGATAAAAAAGGTGAAAAAGTAGCGTATATTTTAAAAAATATGGTAATTACTTATAATACAAACTTGAGAAAATCAAATATAATCCAGTTAGGATTTTGATCTGCTTCACATGAGCTGGGTTTTTGTTTAAATGATCCTATGTTAACAGGAATCCTATTTCTACTATAAACCTTTAAAGAGCTTTTGAAGTTTAAGCATGTCTGCAGTCTCTGACTATCTTCTATAAAAATGGCAGCAGTCTCTGATCATCTCCTATAGCAGGGGTTGGCAAACTTTTGGACTACTAGGCCATTTCAGGTGGTCAAGAAGGCACACTAGGCCAGAAGAAACAAGGTGTCCAAGGAAAGGTTTTTTCCAACCATGACTGCAAGCGAGCAGCCTCAGTCTTCCACTCATCGGCAGGGTAGTCTCTGTACGTGTGCGTGTGCTTGTCATCAAAATGCCTCTTGAGATTCGACCGTTTGAAAGTGCTGTTGGTGTCAATGCACACTAAACACAGGGCTTTGTTGCCGCGTTGGACAAAGAATAATTCACCAGTCTATTCGGGGTTGAAGATACAACGTTTGAGGTTAACCTTCCGGAGACTGGTAGCTGCACATTGCTTCTGTTCTTCTTCTGTTCTCTAGGCATAGTAATTAGGGTTACTGTGCTGGAACACAATGATATTACGGGAACTCGCAATAACCCAACAATTCAATTAGGCCGGATCCAACAATAAATACCTTCGGGGGGCTTTAGGCCGGACTGGAATACTGGCTAGGCTGTTTCTGGCCTAAAGGCCGGAGTTTGCCCCGCTCTGTCCTATAGCATGTCTGCAGTCTCTGACCATTTCTTATAGAACGACTGCAGTCTCTAGCCATCTCCTATAACATAGATGCAGTCACAGACCATCTCTTGTTGCAGATCTACAACCTCTGACAGTTTTCTATATATTTACATCAAGTAAACATCACATGTGGCGGTTTGGTGATATTTGGAACTTGATGACCCTTATATCTTATAGGTTGACCACCACTGCTCACACACAGTCTGAGTGTTTTTATTATTATTAATATTATTTCACAGTATTTATATAGTGCTGACAATATACCTCTACATATCACTGAATATAACATCTGTAGAACAGAAACTGGGAACAGAGCAGAATGTACAAACACAGAGCTGAGATAATTATTGAGGGATGATTTAGGCTTGAAGCATAATGATTTAGCGCCATAAAGCGTTAAATGATTATTTCTTCTGCAAGAAATGACTTTTCAATGATACGCTCAACATCATTATATCACGCAGTAGAGGGAGCTTTGAATCCTCATTTCTACTCTACAAGAGTTGCCATCGTCTAATAGAAAATACGACAAACTTACTTTCAATCATTTATGATGCAGAAATAGAGAAAGAATCAGAGGGAAAATGTGACCAGACTAAGAAGTGGAAGGGGGCTGTGAGTGATTGTTAATCTGTTACATTGTTGTACAGTGCAAACAGTCAAGAGATGAGAGCAGCGGAAAGTGCTGCCTACTTACAACCCAATACACCTTTTGTGTGATATGCATGCAAACTAGCTATTGCACACCCTGATAATTCTATTCTCCACATTCACAAATGCACTGCGCCACATTGCATTACATTTTTTTTAACCTGCAAAGCGATCTGTAAATTGCCAAGGAGAGACGTGGGCGTAAAAACAGCAACAGAAGTATATCAGGATATGTAGCATGTGGCAGGGGTGCCATCTGAAATTTCTGGGTCCAATGCTAGGCAAACTTCCTGGCCCCTCCATCCCCTGTCTAAAATTTCCATAATTGCAAAGGTCAAGATTTTTTGATCAGGGCCCGATACCGAAGTACCCCTATGTCCTCATTCCTTGGTTCTGATGTGACGTGACGGTAACCTGTGAATTTGCCAATGAGGGTGATAGGGAGATTGATGCTTAAGGGGTCATTTTTAGGTACAAACCCCCTTTTTTTTTTTAACCTGGATTTCGGCTTTAAATTAAAGATCACTTTATTCAAAGGCAGTTATTGTCGGACATCTTGGCCTGCTGTGGAACTGGAAAATAAAAGGATCTGCTGGCAAGATCAACAGATTTTAGGAAAGTGTTACATGAGCAACTCAGAAAAAAAAACGAAAATACCCGTAATTGTAGCTGTCACTTTGATAAACAACAATTTATATTGAGGAGGCAGGGTGGCTTTTAGGATGTGCCAAATGTGCATGACCCCTACCCAAGAGGGGAGTGCTACCAGCCCTGTAAATGTAGAAGCAAGTACAAAGAAATAGGGCATTGGTAATGTATATTACTAATATGCAGATGCTCCTGCAAAGCTGCAGTAATGTGTAGGAGGGGTATCTACATGGCTGATGGAACCATCTTATAGGGCAGTGAGGGTGCACCCCCATGCCTTGAGCATGATGTAATGTAGACACATACCCCACGTATACCCCACACAGGCCTGGTGAATGTGGTCATAGATTTTGTTGCTGATGTTGATCATCCCCACCAACAGTCTTGGGAATAAATAACTCATAATGAGCCAAAATTAGGTGTTTTTTTCAATCGACCTAAGCATTTTGTAAACTGCAATGTTCTACACTGGACGATATAAGAAGGCCCTTAATACACAAACCATGTTATTACAATGGCTCACATATAATATTGCCTTTTCTTCCACTAGGAATAATATCTGAAGTGACAGCTGTCTGATTGCCCACTTCATCATAATACTGGGGAATATCATTATCCCAGAGCAAATTCATTATTTACCAATAAGTAACTCTGATTTTCTCAATAGATAAAACAATAAAAGATGACAGGGGAGTGGGGAAGGGGCAAATTTCATAAAAACCCATGAAATTCAGTCAAAGAGCAAGGCTGTCTATTATACAGAGAATTTATGGCTGTCATCATTGTAAAATAATTACTGTAGTCATTCTGCTGCTGAGCTGGGCTATGTGAGCTTGCCATGGAACATTCGAAGAGGACTGGGGAGTATTGTGGGTTTGTTGTGTCAAAAAAACTAAACTCCACCTATCCCAAAAAATGTGCATTGTATTGGGACACCCCCAGGGGTTATTTGCTCATTTGGTCTAGGTAATGATGAATAGGGTACCTGATTCACCTTATTTCTCATTCCCTAAGAAGCCAGTGCTCGCCTCTGATCTCCAACATGTAGAATGCGCATGGGCGTTCAGTGGCACCGCAGTCCTGCATTGTACATAATGACAATAGAGAGATGCAGCAGGTAAAAAAGGATCACCATCAGAGGGCCAATCATAGAGTAAGGAACAGGGCTGTAGAAATTAGAAAATTAGGATTTGGAAATGTTTAATATCTTGTTCATTACCTCCAAGTAAAAAAAAAAAGAATTAAGGGCAATTAGTTCCCAGCCACCTCTCTAAAACTGTGCAGTTTAATCCTTCAGTTGTTGTGTTAACAACAATTCAACCCCAACCGCACTTACCTCTGTGTCATGCATTTGAGAGTGGTTGAGGTTTGCTGCGTTTTAATGCTTTGAGGAAGTTGTTGGATCCTCCAGCAACAACTGAAACTTTTTCCAACTGCTTTCCAATCACTGTAAATTGTGGATAAAGGTGGTTGCATTCAAGTAAATGGAAGCAGCTCAAGGACAGGCAAAAAGCAACATGTTGGTTTCAGCAATAATCCACTGTAGCTGGACTGCAACCACCTGCTTAAAGTGCTTCCCAACCACCCCCATTCACCTGAATTACAGCGACTGGGAGACTAATTGAGCCTCCAGCTGACCACTGCATTCAATTGCAAGTCTGAAATTAGCCCAACTCTTGCAGTGAAGGAAGGACGTGAAAAATATGGCAAGGTGATTTTTTTTTATTAGCTGGAGTTCAGTTTAAAAATATTTATGCTTTCATATGTTTTTAATACTCATATTTTGTAGAGCAATGCAAGGCCCACTGCCTGGCTGTACCTGGCCTAAGTATTTATAAGGCACCCAGTTCTAGCTTCTCCTCAAGAAGTTTATATATTATATTTTCATGCATTTTTCTGTATATTTGTAACAGGCTATGTAAGGACTCTGCAAGATATATATACAGTGTTGGGAAGTAATGTACTGTACACCTCAATATGTGGTGCCTAAAATAAACCTAGTAAGTGGTAAAAGGACACGGAAAAGGTTTTGGCTTTGTTTTCTTTTTTTGTAAAGTTTTCCTCTTTTTTTTTAATACATATTATAAGCAAACCATTGGAGGCCCATGTACACTATTACATTGCAGGTATCACAGGCATTCAGCTGTTCTGGTATGAAATAGGGGAACATTTGCACAGATTCACAGGGATAAATGTCACCAACATAAGCATTGTATTACCGGTCTAATCTCTGCTACTACCAACCCACAATTAATGGACAGGAACTCACCAATAAGTACCACCAGGGACAGCTTACCAGGCACCTGGGGTCCTATTCTTGTAAAGAAGAGGTGTCACCATACACATTCATTGTATAAAATAATGGGTATGCTGTATGGTAAAAAGTAAAAGGTTGGGAATTTTTTGTTTTACTTGATGTTTGTTTCAAGTTTTAAAATTGGAACTTTACCCACTACAGCTATACAGCTACATAAAAACAGAATTCCACATTAATAATCATGCAAGCTAAAGCCAGGTTTGCTCAAAATTGCTTTCAATGTTAATTCTGATTCTTCTTTCAGGAGCCGACCAACATGCTGGATCCCAGAAAGAGCAGTTACTTCCTTGGTGAGAACTCTCTGCAGTTTCGCACATCTATAAGCCATATTCTGCAATTAAAAATGTATGCCGATTGAGTCCTGATTGTTTTCTTGGACTGGGAAGCTGCAGTAGCTGCATAGTACTGCCAAGGGAAAGAAAGGAGAGAATCAGGGAGATAAAATCTTTGTATGTTGGATTTATGCTCCCACATATCCCTTGTAGGAGAGTTTGTGCTGACCTGCTTACTCCCAAATGTGTCCCCCCCCCCCCCCCTGACCAGTTTGTCTTATTCTTGCTTCTTCTTCTGCTCTCAGCAACAATATGTATTCATGTTATCAGCAGATTAGGCTTTCCTAATATTCCCTCGATACCATGCATCTTGGCACAGTGAAATTAGAAGAGTTATTGGAAGTAAATAATTGAACTTTTAAAAGCTACCTATATTTAATGTTAATTATAGCCATATCTGAAAAGGGTACCAAGATGGGCTAATCTGTCAAAATGCAAAGTTTAATTTATTTAAATTTTGCCTTCCTGGGCTCCTTCTTCCCTCTTCATCCATATGCCAATGAACATGTTTATACAATCCTTCTTTTATACCCAGTGACATCATCGCTGGCCGATCATCACAGGTGCGAGTGGCTGGTTGTCTTGCAGGAAGCTAAGGACAGCACCCATCCAAGCTTCTAACAGTATTCTCCCCCGAAATATTTTTGTGGGAAGAAGCTGTAGGCAGGTGGTGGCCTCTGCATTGTAACCCAACTTTTCAGTAACCACCCAATAGCTGCCAGGTGGTCACTGAGAAGTGGCGGGTGGTGCAACAAGCTAAATGAGCCCGGGGATAACACCGCCTCACCTGCTCTCAGGTGAGGCATTTGGTGTTCAGAAAATATCAAAGAAGGAATAGATATATTTGCATTTACATGTATACTGCCCAAGGTAAGGCCCCTATGTAATGCTGAAACTCCATGATTAAAAAAAATATATCCAATGCATGAAAGGTAGGTCAGGGACAGTCAGGCTGGGCTGGCTAGATGATGTTGGATTTCCTCAAGCCAGTAAATGACATGGGCTCTATCTGACTTGCTACAGCTTTTTACAATATGCAATGAAACCCAAATAAATGATTTCAGTACAGATAAGATACCTGCTGTACAACTGTGCAGGATTTATGACAACACTGGCATTCAGCTTAAGGATGTTACATCAACAAAGTTTCTTCAGTTGAGTCTCTCAATCATCTCCATGTGCCAAGGCAGCATGATGCATCCTCTGTTTCCATCACCATTATTTGGCATTTGTGAGCACAAACCCTAACAAACCTTGTCCCAAAAAGCCACCAAATACTCGCTGCTTCACTAATGATTAAAAAGGAATAATCATATCATGTTTCTGTAACACTTCCCCCCCCCCCCATGATGAGAAAAGCACATATTTTCTTAGCCAGTTATGCGAAGGAAAACATTGACTTCTGCAATCTGCTGCATATTATTTCATCCGCAGCCAGAGACAGGTGGGCGGTATAATCTCTACTCTGCGATTGATATTTATCCAGCAGCACAGAAATGTTTTTCATGTTTGAAAGAAACCCATAAATATTACAGAAGAACTGCATAAACCAATCCAGATTCTGCCAGTTATAACATATGTCCCCTGATAATGTCTAGTATTACATTTCTGTAATTAGATCAGCTGTCAAAACAGAAGATGTTTTCTGCACGGTTTGTGTATTATCTACTGAAAGAAAGTTCCTTAATACTCCAGTTCCTTCACTTTGCTTGGAGCCATTTAGGGCATTAGTCCAATTGGCCAAAGGGTGCGTGGAAACAGTATCTAAACCCAAGAATAAAAATATTATATGTGATTATTTTATTACCTTGTATTTATATAGTGCCAACATTTTATGGGGCACAAATTCATAGTCATGTCACTAACTCTCCCTCAGAGGGGCTCACAATCTAATGTCCCTACTGTTAGGGGACACTTATCTGGCCAGCAATCCCATGCCATGCATCACCGCAGTATCATACCTTATTTATTCTGTCCAGTGATGTGCTCAAAGCAGCAAGGAGATCAAAGAAATAGCTGTATGCCCTTTGCTCAACAGCTCCCAGCATTTCCTGCTTCCCTTTAGCTGTGTGGCCTCCAACGTACCTTCTCAGCATCCCCAGCACACACCATAAAGTTGTGCGCAGAAGGGGATTTTAGGAGCGGGTTAGTCCCAGCCATTGGCTGCTGGAATTTACAGCCTTTCTGTTCACAGTCTCCAGTGGCCTGTTGTAGCATAAACTTAGCTGACCTGCTGCTGGAGTGTTTGACTTTTGGATTTACTGTGGCTGACCCTACCAGTTTCTGATTGTTTGCCGCCTGACTGACCTTTGCCTATTTCCCTGACTCTGCTTAAACCCTTAGATACCTTATTCTGTGGACTGATTACCTGTATAGGACCTCTGGCTTTGTTTTCTCGACTTGCTCTGCTGGACGCTCCTTTACTGCATCATCTGTGGGCTCCTGGTCCTCTGTCAGTCCTTCCCCAGACACTATCCTTGGTACACTGAAGCCCTGGGGGCAACCGTGTGTTAGGATGATGCAACTAGCTGAGCACGGCGTTGGGGTTGCTAAAGATGAAGAGTGTAGAGTTACCATAGCCATCTATCTTAACTCAGTCTAAGACCAATTTTAGGGGGAAACCAATTAACCTAAGTACATGTTTTTGGGATGTGGGAGGAAACCAAAGTGCCGACGGGAAAAACACACAAACATGGAGAGAATATACAAACTATATGAAGATAGTTTACTGACCAAGATGCTAAATTCGGACCCTAGTGCTTTACAGATTGGAATCCAAGTGCACATAGGAAACCTACACAATAGGAACATACTCAATGGAGAGTGTCTTGGTTGAGATTCAAACATGGGACCCAGCACAGCAGTATCCAGAATGCTAGCCTATAACCCATTGTATTGACGCTTATCCATCCTTAGATGTGGTGGTTTTTTTTTTTTCCTTTTTCAGGCTTCGTTTTTTTTCCTTTTATTGTCCTAGAGTAAGAACACTTATTTATTTTACAGAAGCCTTGCCAGCTTGGAAATAGCAATGTACAAGTATAGGGGAATTGTAGTCCCATTTATGTTTGAGGTCATGTCTCCCTGTTAGACAGTTATCCCAAGAATAAATGTTCCTAATAAAAAATTTCTCTTCGTCTCTTTTCCTGCAAACAACTGTTTAGCTGCGTACACACTTGCAATTTTTGTCGTTGGAAAGGATCTTTCACGATCCTTTCCAACGACAAGGTGCTGCAAGATGCATGAACGATGCTGTACATACAGCACCGTTCATGCTCTATGGAGAGGGGAGGGGGAGAGCGACGGAGCGGCACCCTGCTGCGCGCTCTCCCCTTCCCTTTCATTACGATCGGCTGTCGTCCATCGTCCGTGGATCTGGCAGGTCAGTCGTCCGGACGATGGACGACACCGACTGTACACACGGAAGATTTTCGCCCGATAATTGGCCGATGCCGATTATCGGGCGATAAAAATCTGCCGTGTGTACGTAGCTTTTGATATCCCTTCAATTTCTGCTTTCTGCAACAATGATCACCAATGATCAACAATACAACTAGATGAGGGAATCTCTCTAGTTGGGACTCATAAACCAATAAAAAAGTTTCCTACTATCTAATATTTTTTAGCAATGCTCAACTACTATTTTTCCTTTATCCAATAATGTTATGGAAGACACTAGGTCTCAGTTGGCTCCAAACAAATATGCTAATCACAAGGAGCAGAGTACGGAAGAATTGAGAAAAAAGAGCAACATCTGGATGAAAAATAAGACTTTGGGTAAAATATTCATCGCAATGGCATTTTTTTTCCAAGTCCAGGATAAATTTAGACATTAATTCCTTTAATGGTCTCATGATGCAATCTTACTCCTACATAATGTTCTCTCGAAGCCTAAGCTCAGAGTCTCATTTCTCAAGATAATCCCCCAGACATGTGGAAATTATTGCAGTTGAGCCACTTTATTCATTCTTTATCTAAGCCATTTTGTGATATTACAGATCTCACCCCTTGGAAGACATTCTTGTATCCAAAGACCTTCTAATTTTTATCACTTCCATGTTATATATTATGTTTTTCCAAATGCAAACCACTTCCTTACCTTTACACCGTGTCAGGGAGATGATCTTCCCCAAATTATCTGATTCCAATTAATATACTGTTGTTTATCGATTTAAAAAAGGATCTATAGGCTTGAAAACACAAATTCATATCAAGACGGTGTCAGGTCACTACAAAACTGAATGCCATGTTCCCATCTGTTTCACTAAACATCTGGACAGGTTGTACCCGCTCCAATTCCTCCATACACATGTGGTTGGAATGCCCAATAGATCATCAATACTGGAAGTCCTTCTTAGCATACACTGAAGAAATTCACTCTTCTCCCCACTTAGGTATCTGGTAATATTTGTTTCACTATAAGTAAGGCTAAAGCAAGAAGGTTCATTGTTCAGTTTTTAAAGAATGACACCAAAATGCTTATATGTTTCTATCTGCTCCCCCCAAATAAATGTCAGCTACAAAATTCAACATGGAAGTTATGAGCCATGAGAAGTTTAGCTATGTATGGGCCTATTGAAAAGTTTTTTTAAAACTCAAATATTCACTTTTTCATAAGGTTTAACTACTGTTAATACTATCCCTCACTGAATAATAGTTATAGTGTAATAATTTACTGACAATATCCATGTCATTTGCCATGAAACTAGCACCTTGTATATGACAAACCTGTCTTTTTTATTTTTTTTAGAAATAGTAGGTCATTCTTTATTCCTGTAAAGTACAATAATTATTTTTTCTGTTTTCCTTTTCTTCTTCTCTTACCCATTTCCCCCTCCACTTCTCTGTCTTGTCTTTTATTATAAACTCCATAATTATTCACGTCTTCTCATATACAGACACTGTTCTTCATGCTTTTCAATGTGTATAATACCTAGCAATTTAACAAGTGATACATCTTATCTTTTCGACTCTTATTAGTTTTTACGTAACATTTTGCTAAACAGCAAAGAAAAAAACTACAAAACACTTTACTCTCATCTTTATACATAGGAGAAGGTAAGTTCATAAAAGAGAACTACTGATAACACTAACTTTATACAGCAGTGGTCTCCAACTATTTGGACCTCACAGACCACTAAATTCATAATTTTAAATCCCGCAGACCATTATTATGAATTTTTTAAAAAGATAAATATATTTGTAAAATAATGACCTTCCTAATGGTGCTGACAAGGACTGTGGCGGCTCTGATTCATTGATCAGCTCACGGTTAGATGAAGTATTACTATTGTTACTATTATCATTAGTTGCATTATCTTTATTACTTTAATATTATTTATTATTACTAAAGAAATGTAAAATATTTGTTTGTTTTTCTCACTCGTTATGGGTTTATTTCATTCTAAGACCAAACAAGAAATGATAGTTATCAAAGTCAAACTATTTGATGCCAATAAATATAACAGTTATAGAAAATACACAGTTAAGGTCATACTTACCTAAAAGAACATCTGAGAAATAAACAAAATAAAACAATCGGATGAGAATTGGTATTCGGGGAGCGGCGTGACTGTTGTAATGGTGGAAACAATACTGAAGCGTACGGCTCGGCAACGGTTCCCATACAACTTAACACTACACTGCCGTCAAGCTGCGCCTCCCTTGTTTTTCCGTCTCTAGTTTGTGAAATTAGAATATTCAGAACATAAGAATTTATTCGAATATTATTGTTTTTTTATTAATAAAACAAAAAAATTTTAAATAATGTTTACATTTTTCTGTGGACCACCAACATTTTCTCCCGGACCACCGGTTGGCGACCACTAGTATATAGCAAATTCATGCACAGGAAAACACTGGATACTTGATTATCTGGCAGAACAAATAAGTATTTTATTGTACTTGTCGAAAACATTTGTTGTTTGAAATCACAGGCAGCTATGACATCTAGGGACTAGAATGCTTCATTATATTATATGTTGGTTTTCGGGTTTGGAGGTTTTGTAGACATTTTAAACTGAGCCCTTCCCAACCCTAACGGATCCCTATACACAAAGAGGCCCATTGAAATACAAAGGCTGGCTGAAATGTATTTAACTATTCCATCCCTGACAATACCAACTGCCTACTGCATACCTAAACAATAGAATCACAGCCTTTCTGTAGATTATGGTACAACTTCAGAGGTTAAATACAACTTCGACTAATTCTCAGCACTATTTGTTCTTTGAAGCCTAACCAAAGTCCAAAGTTTGGGTTGATTTTGCCAACATTACCCAACACCAGCTGGCAGAGGCAGTAACTGCTTGAATGCAGGAACACTTTAGCACATTTTAGAAAAGAAGATCACTTAGCTAGCTGCAGACTAACTGCTCCCTGCAGATCACACAAAAGTATAAAAGCACGCTCTGCAGAATTAACAGATGCCTGCAATTGTACCTGACTTTCCTTAAATAATTGTATTTTAGCTTTTTCCAGACTCCGTTGAGACTTGAAGTTCTCTAAATTTCAAATTTTGCACCCTTACATGTACAGTGGATCTGTGTATTTCTCTACTTGACATGTTTACATAAACACCGAACTAGAACGTATCATCTGAGTTTGTGTGTGCCATTCATTTCTACATGCCTAATTGCTGAATTACCAGCAGCAGGGCAGTAATTAGGTCTCATTTGCAGCTCATTAAATCAGACAATGCTGCACCAAGACGATGAACTTTATTACACTGTGCTTAAGGATTGACAGCAAAACAATCCTATAAAACCAAATATTTTCCTGTGTTTTCATTTTGTATTGTTCTCCTTTTTGTCTATTCTCATATGTAGAGCGCAGAGGGTTTTTTTGCACACATCTTGGGTGCAGTCCAAAAGCTCCTAATGTCCCACATAACATCAAAAACTTCTTTTTTACATAGTATTATACTGAATGTGGAACTGATCTCGGTATGGGTTAGCCACTGCCATATTCAACACATATGCATGGCATATGGAATATTTATGGCACAGACTTACCTGTTTTGCAGGTCTCCTGTCAATGCCAAGTCCCAGGAACCCATCAGCTTAACTGCTGACTCCACAGCTAACTTCTGGGTCCACAGTGATCTTCTTTGGCCAGTGAATGGCCACAGATGATTTAACTCCTGCATGTGCTACATACAGACATGCACCATGCAATGTAGAAATACAACAAAAAGCCACCAAGAGTTGGGCTATTTATTTTTTTTTTATTTTGAATGCCTCTTTTGGCAATTACCTTTACTGCCTGATGACTTTTTGTTTTTTACAAACAAGTGAACGGACAAACAAAAGAATATGGACTAAAAGGTAGCATACCTGATACTAAAGGGTTGTTTATAATGGGCACGCAGCAAGTGCTCTCTGCTATTTGTATTTCTGTTGTATAACTTATTGGGGCTTTTGCCCATTTAGGAATACCTGGGCAGAAAAGTTTTACAAGCGAAGTTTACAGAGCTGTTTGCTAACTGTGATTGAAGGGCAGGTCATCTCACTTTCAATGGTCAAAAATCTCCTCGAATCAAAGAGCTCTTTCTACTTTTTTAATTCCACATAGGTAAAACTTTCAGTAAATAAAGCAATACCATAGGAGAATAAGCACTGTCTTTTTGAAATTACAGTCAAAAGCATGGTATACTTACTGTATACTGCATTGTAATGCCCCCTAATAGTCATAGCACCCTAGGCCATTGCCTAAATGACGTTGTGAGAAATCCAGGCCCTGTGTACTGGGGATGTAGGCATTCAAAACTCTGGGTATTGTTAAATGTTGGAGACTTCCTTGGACCCTTTGGGCCTGATTTAATAAAGCTCTCCAAAGCTGGAGAGGATACACTTTCATTGGTGAAGCTGGGTGATCCAGCAAACCTTAAATGGATTTCTTAAAAGGTATTTGCTATTTGTTATCAAATGTTTTCAGTCCTGCACCAGATCCATTCCAGGTTTGCTGGATCACCCAGCTTCACTAATATTAGTGTATCTTCTCCAGCCTTGGTGAGCTTTATTAAATCAGGCCCAAAGGGTCCAAGGAAGTCTCCAACATTTAACAATACCCAGAGTGTTGAATGCATCTTAATGCACTAAGATACATTTCTTGCTGCTGACACAGGAAAATTTATCCGCTGAACTTGTGTCGCCTAATTGTTTGTGAATGGAACGTGTTCTATAAACAGCCTACATGACTTTCCTTGCCCCAGGCTGTGTGGCAGATCTGGAGGCATTGCTGTAGTACAGATAAGTACAGAACACAGAAAATGTTCAATCTTATTTTCAGCTGTCCCAATTCCATTTTATCAGCTTTCATGGTGTCTCTAAGGAGCCTTAAAGTGTAATACAAATGTAATATATTGCAGCCTACCAGTCATACCATGTATTAGTGTTCTTTATATCTCTATATATCTGTACTCTGTACTCTGTAACTTTGAGATGTAACACACTACATGTTCCTGGGTGACAACTAGTGTTGGTGTTCGAATTCGGGTTGTCCCTATATTCCACCCGAAAATGGCGGTTCGAATTCAGACAGACCCGACCCGAAAAACACGGAATTTGACTTTGCAAATTCGTGTTTAAAAATATGTTTAAAAAAAAAAGCTGAACTCCAGATGAACTCTCAATGGAGTTCAGTTCCCACGGTCACCGGGCTGCACTTATCAATGATGGGAATGTGGGACTTTGTGGTCACAACTGATAGGAGGCACAGAGTGCTTTTAATCAGGTGTGACTGCAGATGAACTCTCAATGGAATTCATCTGAAGTTCAGTTCCCACGGTCCCCGGGCTGACAAGTACAGCATGGTGGCAGTGGAAACTGAGGTTAGTGAGCTTCTCTATCCATGGACACATACTACAGTTACGCTAGGGCTGCAAAAGCAATCAGGGGAGTGGAGCTGTCAGCTCTGCTCTCCCAATGTCTTTTGCAGTTTTACACAGTCCAGAAAAAACCCGAATCCCCCCCCCCCCCCCCCCTCCCAATAGACTTTACTAGTGTTCGAATTTGGAGTTTGATCGGGCTAATCAATCGAATAGCTGCCGAATCGAACACTCAGCTGTTCCACTAAGACTAGTGACAACACTTCTTTGGTGCACTGCATCTTTAGATTAAATGACCATTGGAAGAGATAGGACTCTTAGAAACAGTCACTGAATCCTAATCTTTCCTTGATTTGAGTACTGAATTTAACTATAAATGTCAAAAACTGTTATGGCAAATATGTAAATTATAAATATTGGAATTGTTAATATTATTAAACGTTAGTAATAAATGTTAATAATAACAAACGTCTTTATACCATGCTGCCCTGTGTACGGTCTATAGGTGGCCTATAGCAAATAAGGTGTATGTGGCTGTGTATGGCCCTACTTTAAAACCCCGGTGTTTATTCTACTTTAATGCAGGCTTTAGAAAAAATGATGAAATATGCATGACAGTCATTATGAATCCAATGGACATTTGTAACACAAGAGTATCTATGCTTATGCTTGAATTTGGGTCTAAAAAAATGTTAGCATTTTAAGGAAACAGAAAGTTGTAATGTTTTGTCTGGGATTCACTTTTGTGATTTGGATAAAGCAGACTTTTGTTTAAAATGGAACGCCAATCCATTCCAAGAACTCCTGTACAACAGCAGTTTGGAAGTGGGAGGATTAACATTCTAAACTACTGGTGATCGGAGAGTTCCAATGAGTAAATTATGACTTGGATTGGAGCTATTCTGTTCTTGGATCAGCAATCCAAACTTGAGAAATCTGAGGTCTGATTCAATATTACCATTGACAGGTACAGTAGGGTTACATGGCTGCTGGAGAACCACTCATTATTGAACTATTCATTATTCTCCGGTGGCCAGATTGGCTGAGCCTGTTCTACACCTTTTATTGATGGGTATAGCATGCCTAATTAAAAATACCAATTCCAGCTTGGAATTTCTGAATCAAGTTAGATTTCTTTACCAATCCAACCAAATTCCATCATAAATGTATTGGTCTGAGCATCTCTACTAGCAACCAGTTCTGCCTTAATATGAGAAGATAACAGAGATAACCATATCCATGTGTAAGGAACTTACCCGCCCTGCGAGCCTGCGGTGTCCCTGGGGTTCCCAGCCACAGAGGGAGACCCCTCAGTAGCAAGCAGCATAATAACCAAGGCTGCTCCCCTGCTCACAGCTTGTCTGTCTCTGCAGGCGGAGGGATCCGCCCTGGACTAATTACTGATCAGCCAGGCAGCAGCCCTTGCATCCCTTTGAATGTGGTTCCTGCTCCCAGCACTGTGCAAGTGCAAAGTAGTGCACGTCCTAGGGGTACTGTGGGAAGAGGTGCGCGTGTTACCATGCGTCCCTCTTGTACCCCCCGAGGGCGTGGCACTCGGCTGCTTCGCCCCAGGGCGGGACATAGTTAGTTTGAATTCCCTGCGGCCAATCAGCTGCAGGGGATTTACTCAGTCTCCCATCAGACAGTGCCAGGTGGCGCAAGGTGATTGGTCATCCTGGCTATTTAAGGAGAGCCTGTCCATCACCCCATTGCCCGCTATAGCCTCTGTTACCACAGTGTGCTTGGGTGTGTCTTTGTGTGTTTAAAACTTCTGCTTGTCATCTCCTCAGTGACCCGGTCTGAACCTAACTCTGATTGAACTCTGCCAGCCCTGACCTCGGATTGTTATTGACCATTCTGCCTGCTGCCTGCCCTGACCTCGGATTGTTACTGACCTGCTTTTGCCTTATCCTTCTGTACCTTGCTTGATTGGACTTAACCCTTGCTGTGCTGTACCATTCTGAATAAACCTTATTCAAGGATATCTGGAGTCGGTAGTGGTTTGTGTGCCCAGGCGCATTACACCATGGACTCCAGCTCTTTCAATGTCCAGTTCGAAGCCTACAAGTAGAATTTGAGCATCCTTTTTTTTCTGTAGTGACCTCCAGTGGATAGTTACCATTACTATGATTTGAGCAAGGGGAACTGAATTGTGCACGTCAGATGCTTGCAGATTAGAGGGTAAGGTAGATCATATTCTAATCATTCCTTTAGGAAGTAGTTTTCACACATTCTATAGATTTAAAAACAAAAAAGCCCTCCATATTATGAGTAATGGAGTAAGGTCTGCCACCTCCCAAATGAGAAACACACTTTAAATAAGTACCCAAATAATGGGCTTATGATTGCTCATAAAGTGGAGCAATCTACAAAAGGCAGGGAGTTTCCATGGTGCAAAGCTTAATAAAACATCAAAAATACTTTATTGATAAGCTATTTATAAAAAACATTTTTGACACATAAATGACATTCATTTGTAAACATAAATATAACTTCCTGAATCAATCCACAATTGAACTCAGGCATAAAGATCACAATTTTGAACCAACAGGTTTCACAGGATAAAACCCACTTCTTCAGAGAAAGGAAAAACATCACAATGGTTTTTCTTGAGACTTTTGTTGCTAAATAAAATAACATGAAACAACAATGTATACGAAACCTAACGTAAAACAAAACTAATTTGTTTTTTTAATTTGTTACAAAATTTTTTTTTCTTTCTGTATGTAATTTATGTGTTAAATTTGTTTTTATATTTAGCTTACTAATAAAGTATTTTTGATGATTTATTAAACATGACATTCTATGTATTGCTTTAGGAAAAAGCTAGATGCTTAATATACCTTGGTATTAAAGTTTTAAAGTAAAGACACCAGTGACTGTTGATTCGATTGCTTCATGGGATCAGGAAGGGATTTTGTTCTCCTGTTGTAGCAAATTGAACCATGCTAAGGGTTTTTTTGCCTTCCTCTGTATCAACAATATCTTTAAGGTTTTATCTGGGATATGTTTATTTTCTTGTGGTTAAACTTCATGATCTTTTTTTCGAACTAATTAACTATGTAACTATGATTATTGTCTAAAACTCAGCTAAAAAAATAAAGATTTTATAAAAAAACGTCACCCTGTTGTCGTCCTATCACATGAAACAATACTCCTGCACTGCTCCTGTATTCTGAATAGAGTTGTCACCTCATGCATGTTTGCTATACAATGGGATGAGATGTTGCAGGATTGTTGCAGCTGATTTATGAGCCTATAGCATGCCATTCTGCAGCTTGATATCACTATTCCTGTCCATTGCTTTCTGGATTTGGTTCAGTTGAGAAAACTATTTTTTTTTACAATATAAAGCTTGTTCATCAAATAGTAATTAAATATGAAAGTTAATTAAACTGTTATACAGAAGCCTTTAAATATACTTTAATTTGTGATCAACCAACCATCAACTCTCAGGCTTCATAAATAACTCTAGTGGGCATGGGCAAGATACTTTCCTTTTCATTAAAATAAAATTAATATAACTTGTTCTGTTTAGGCTTTATACATCTTAAAATTAGAAGACCAAAACAAAACCCTGAGTTTCATTAAAGGCATTTTGTTCCATTGATATGTGTACATGTATCTGAATTACCGTTTTAGGTCCCATTGACTTATCCTGTGCAGCAAATTGCAATAATAAAGATATTCGAAGATGAAAACCTCAATGGCATCAGTTTGCAGCACACCATGTAGGAACCCTTAAAATGACAAATGGATTTAATATAAGTGTGTTATTTGCATTTCTGTTGCACCTAGAGATTTAATTCTGTAGAATTAAAACCTGGCAACGTGTCATATATAAAAAGAAGTAATGGTGCGACTTGGCTCTCAGCTACTCAGTTAGGTTCATTATTATATCTCTACGCTCAGCAAATACAGTTTCATCAAAATGTCAATTGTAATGCTGCCTCCAAGTGACGTAAAATGTGTAATTATAACTTTATAGCGCTCCATGCTCCCATTTCACCCTCTCGTGAGTTTATTTCCCCATAACTGCTCCTGGGTTGAGCCCAGAATCTCAGCATGTTGAACACCACGCTCATGGGTCCCCATTCAGAAAAAATGTTATGTCTTAGCTTTGTCTTTTGATTTATCAGCTTGTAAAATATCTATTGGTATCCAGAGAAGTGTTCCAGGATTTTTATGACTCTACAATAATTACCAATACTTGTTTTTCTTTGCATTAAGATTTTACACATTTTTACACATTTTGTGAATATATTAACCACTTCAGATCTCGTACCTGTATACCCCTTATGGACCAGAACAATTTTTACATTTCTGCTAAAAGAATTTTTATTTAGCAACAGCTTTTTCATTAGTTTGGGGAAAAATTAAATTTTTAAGTTAGTTTTTAATTTCCACAGTGTAAATTAAAAGTATAGAATGTATTCCATAATTTAAATAAAAATAATGACAAAGTTATTGATAAAAAAAATACTTTTTAGTCTTCCAAAATGTTTGGTGTTGTGAAACTTAAAAAGTAACAAGCAAAACAAACAAAAACTAGGAACAAAATACATGTTATTGATGGAAAATGAAATAAAACGATCAACAGGAAAATAATAGCGAAGGGGTAAAGGGTTGGAAGTAGCTAATTAGGGCAGAGATGGGTAAATAAAGGGTTCTATTTATAAAACAATCCTTGGTCACAAAAAATAACTGCTATTGAAACAAATAAACTTGGAAGATTCCCAGGACGGAATGTTTGAGGGAATGTCTGATTCCCTGTTTTATAAATAGAGTCCAAAATGTCAATTTAAAAATGTTTCCACACAAGATTTACCATACAAGATTTACCATACAAGATTTACAAGATGTACACATTTTTCTTACTGTGTTCAGTTCAAAAACATTTATTTCAACTTATCCTCGAGATGTGTATATTTTCAAAATAAATCCATTATTGGATATTTGGTAAAAGTTGGGTAACCCTTGGGTGAAAACATTCATATAGAGATCTTTAAGTGGTAATAGGGGATAAATAGGAACACAGTAAAAAAGAAAATGAAAAGTTTGTTTACTATAGAGGTTTAATAGATAAGGGACTGTTGTAAGTGAAAGTTTGTAAAAATTTATAATGTTTTTAGGGAATAATCACTTGGTATTGGTGATCATTAAGGCAAGTAGACTTGTATATATAACTACTGTCTGCCAACATTCTAGTCTTTCTGTTTTTACATTACTTTCCTTTACCTCGTCACCTTTCCTTTTCCAGAAATTTGTGTCTGCTTGATATCTGGTTTTTCCGTTCTCCATTGAGAGTCCACCAGTTTCCAATTATCTTTTTTATTTTCCAACAATATTTGTGTCCATCCTCTAACAACAATCTATTTTTGTTCCCTAACTCCATGTCCACCATCTCTACTGTTTGGGTTTCCTATCAAGTGTCCACCATTTTTGTCCTACAAAACTACTAAATAGGTGTCAACCTTGTCTTTTAGACTTTGTTTTCTTACTATTATCCACATACATACTCTCTAGCTTAATTTTTCTGAACCAGGGTTCTTTCAGAGGTTACTAAGGGTTCCTTGAGCAATGAACAGTTTGCGCCTAAGCTCAGTTTCTTTTTAATTGACACCAATGACCTTTTTGGCGATCTGTAAGGGTGACATTCTTCATATTGGCCAGCAATGTAAGTGGAATTCTTCCCACTGACCACCATACTAATATACTGTGAGCCATGGATTAATATTAGCTGGTGTTTCCTGAAGACCTGAAAGTTTTTGTAGGGGTTCATCCAAGTTAACAGGGTCGAGAAACATTGCTCCAGCTTGTGTTCTACAACCAGTTTTCACTATCAGCCCTGCCCGATCCGATCCTCAACTAATGGTCACCAACTTTCTAGCCTTTCTGTATCTAGTGTTCCTTTAATTACATTTCATATACAGATTTGTAGACTTTTCCTTCTTCTAGTGGTTATATACATTTCAGGGAACATGGTTGGCATCCTTATAACCATTATGGACTATCTACAACCACTAGGAGAAATTTAGTTAGCCCCAGTGGTTGATATATTAAACATGTGCTATAGGAAAATGTGTATTGTCTGTTGATTTTATTCAATCACCCTCTTGAGGAGTCCACTGAAGACTTCCTTTACATGAATGGTGATCCTTTACCCTCCTCCATTATGTAATGAGCAAATGTGTTTAATAATTCAAGCTTAACCCCACCCTCCCCCCTTCAGCCCACCAGTCTACTCCTCTATTCTAACCCCTTGTGCATTTTTTCATAGTGGCTACACATTTAACTATAATTAACTTAAAAAACGAAATAAGCATTGCAAACAAATGTTCTCCCCATCTTCTTGTATGATTACTTTATTAGGCTCTTATTTTTTTTTTCGCCTCTGCCAGGCGAATTAATGTTGTTAAATGTATCTGATCAGTTAGTTAAATATCTGCATATCCACAATCCAGTTATATTTAAAATTGATTACATGATTCTGCTAATAAATCTTTTTTTCAGTTGATCCTAAAGTACTGTACAAGACTGTGTGTGTTGCATAAACTGATATTTCAGTCATTCGTGAATCTCTTTGGTCAGTAGTAGCTAATAGATTAAAAATTGTGTAAACTTTTTCAAATATTTTTAGAATGGTCATGTGACTCCACGGGATTCTCAGCACCTCTTCTCCCCCACTAGGAGGTCAGCAGTGACACTAAGGATCTTCATGACAACCTATATTCACGGGAAGCCCATCATCATTCAACCTGGAAGAGGACTAATACTGAATAGCAAAGTTTGCGGGTGAAAGACCCAAAGAGGAGGTGAATTCTGCATCCAAAGCTGGTTTTTTGTTTTAACATTTCCTGTGGGACTAATAAAAAAAAAATCCTAAAATGAAGTTGGGGTTTTATTGTACAGTATATGTTGTACAAGCCTTTTGAAAATACAAACATAAGCTCATAATTCATATTAGGATGATCAATTTGGCTCCCTGTAAGATCACAGTGCCAGGAGCTATACAACGCAGAAGCCATTACAGCTGATGAAACAGTATGAAGATCGGCTAAACAAATAATAAAGCAAATGACAAATCTGCTGCCAAGATAGCCAATACACTTAATACAACTGTAACCCAGCTATACAGATTTGGGGCTAAGTCGTCCATATGGAACATGTGTGAATGATATTAAGGGATTTCTCTCTTCTTTAATCGCCTCGGGGACGTTACATCATTCGTATGACAGCCCTTATTTATTGTGTGCATCCAGTTCCTAGAAATGCCATACACTATAAACGCATGATATAGATTCAATTGATTTGACCTTGTGTATCACCACTGCCTGCGAGGATTATAATGCGTGTAGAATACCATATTGCTTTCCACGCTGTTCTCTGAATTGATGGGGTTCTAACAAAGTCATCTGGAATATATCCTTAAATGCTACAGTGAGGGGCAGGTGTGTACGTGCCTTATGGGCAGACCACCCTCAAACATTAGGAGGTGCTGCAAAAATGGCTATTGAGGTCAAAACGTCACTAGTCCTTGGATAGTTTTATAAGCTCTGGATCCCATCCAAAATGTGTAAAACTACTAAAGAACACAAATGAAGTTGGGGGTTGGGGGGAGTTGGGGGTGCCCAGCCAATGGTGATGTTGTAAATAACATTTAAACACCTGGTACAGGGACAACATTGTGGAAATTGCCTCTTTCTGTTGTGTCCAAAGGGAAATCTAGCAAACAAGTACTTCAGTCTATACCTATAATATAAGGTATCCAATGCAAGGATTAATTCTATCCTGTGCAAAGCAAAAACACAGATATTTTGCTGACACAAACATCACCTTCAAGGTTCTTGGTCACCTGGACTTTTTGTCCCAGGGACATCAGTGTTTTGCTTTGTCAGTTGTTGGATCTACAATTTACATTTGGGACCTTAAAAATGTTGACACATGAGTGCTGGTTGGTAAAAACTTCCATTTGTTAGTTATTTTCTCATTCCTGTCCCCTAGGACCCAGGATGTTGTCACTGGAACAGGTGTCCAAATTGGAAGATCTCACCTCATTCTGGTACAACAGTTGGATTTCCAATCACATTTTCTCTGGGTGATAATGGTCACCAAGACAATCAGAGATGGAGAATCAACCCAACTGGTGCTTATGGAAGCTGGCTATAATCCGTATCAAATATAAATGATGGTCTGATTAAATGGTTATGTGGAGATATCCCATCATCCTACACGCATAAAGGAAAACATAAAGGAGGCAAGCTCACCAAACCATTGGAGTTGTCTTAAGGATTGTTTTATACCAGTGTTTCTCAACCAGAGTTTCTGCAGAGTTTGCTAGGGGTTCCTAAAGCATTGAGTAGGTGGTGACTTTTAGGTGAATTTAATGTACACTAATGGTCTATCTGTAAGGGGGGCAGCTTTCCCTTTGGCCAGCTATGAAATAGGCATTCTTCCGACTGGCCCCCACACTAATGTGCAGTAAGTTTTGTATATAGTCACCTTAGTAGGGGTTCCCTGAAGACTTGAAAGTCATTTCAAGGGATTTCTCTATGTTAAAAAGGGTTGAGAAACATTGTTTTATACCATGGCAAATTTTTTTGCAACTTGCATGCTTACTGAAGGTTCCAAAATAGCCAACACATTTTGGGGCTCTGCATCTCCTTCATGAGGGTGTGTGTTAGGTCTGTGTTAGGATATGTAATACAGTGTATGCTCTTTTACAAGTTTATATCTAATGCTGGACCTTCGTCATTTGACAATATTGTCTGTGTTATTGAGAATGTTTTTAAATAAAGTTTAACACAGTTGTTCTTCTCGTGAGAGACTTCCTGAGGGAAAAGAAGCATGCTGGACCTTTGTCATGTGACAATATTGTCTGTCTGTTATTGAGAAAGTGTTTAAATAAAGTTTAACACAGTTGTTCTTCTCAGTGAGAAACTTCCTGAGGGAAAAGGAGCATGCTGGACTATGTGACAATATTGTCTGTCTGTTATTGAGAAAATGTTTAAATAAAGTTTAATTTGGTTGTTCTTCTCAGTTAGAGACTTCCTGAGGGAAGAGAAGCATGGTGTCTGTGTGCAGCTCCTGCTCTGTCTAAGGAAAGCAAGATAAGATAAGAGAACATTATTATACCGTACCGGTTATCCCATCTCCTATTTTATTGGCAACAGGTTATGGGCCCAGGAGAGAAGGAGGAAACCGGAACAGATGAAAGAATTATGAATTATGGGAAACAAAGTTCTTAGGACACCTGCGCCTGATGCATCCTAAAGAAACCATTCTGTATGAGCCTTCAGATGAAGCAGATCTAGATAAGGGCAAAAATAAGAGAAAGCTTATGCTGAGTTGATTCAATTCCTAGATGACAAAAGTCTGTCTCTGATTATGAGATAAGCAGTAGATGATGGAAGAAAAGCATTGGAGATTCTGAGAAATCACTATGCTGGCAAACGTAAGCCATGAAAAATTAGCTTGTACACAGAGTTAACTTCACTTCAGAAAGCTGAATCTGAGAGTCACAGACTATATCATATGTGCAGAAACAGCCATTACAGCTCCGAGGAATGCTGATTGCTATGATTCTAAAAGGCTTGCCTGAAACATTTACACCCTTCGCCATACATGTAACACAAGGTGATGGAACAAAAACCTTTTCTGACTTTAAAACACAGTTTAGAAGTTTTGAAGATACTGAAAAATACCGGGTCAGCCCAAGTACTGATAATGTAATGGAAACAAGTACCCCTGTACAACAACAAGGAAGAAAGACATTAATCTTGTCTGCTACAATTGTGATCAAAAGGGCCAAAGAGCTAAAGCATGCCGGGGCAATTCATATAAAAGGAGGGCAAATTGGTGCAACTATTGCAAGAGTTCCACACACAAGGAGACATTTTGCAGACGGAAAGCGCGGGACAATGTAAAACATGTGACTGATGATACAGAGCAAATATTTACCTTCAAAATAACTGAAAGCCAGTCAAACAATTTATTATCCAAGGGAATAATGGTTGATACAGGAGCGACATTGCATATTATTACAGACATTAAAAGATTTGACGACACATTCAAGCCAGCGAAACACTACATGGAGTTGGCGGCTAGGATGTAGACTTCCAGTATAGCACTCAAGAGAGGCGACGCAGAAGTATGCCTGGCCGACAAGTGAGGGAAATCGAGTAAAGACAATATTACAAAACACACTGTATATTCCTACATATCCACAGGATATTTTCTCAGTTGAAGCGGCAACAAGGAATGGTGCATCTGTTGAATTCCGGCAAGACAGTAGCGATTTGGTCCATAAGAACAGTACCAAATTGATTATCAAGATATTCAACAGGCTTTATTATTTGAACAATTTTGAGGAAAGTAATGACAACTTGGTTGTTATGATGGCAACTAGTCGTTATGATATTCAAACTTGGCATAAAATCCTTGGTCACTGTAATTATGATGATATCTTAAAACTACAAAATTTAGTAGAAGGAATGAACATTAAGGGTAAGGTTGATAAGTCCAACCCAAGTTGTGAGATTTGTTCAGAACAGAAATAGAGAGTCTGACACCCGAGCAAAACACCTACTTGAACTAATACACACTGACTTAGCAGGCCCTATAGACCTAAATGCCATTGCATTCACTGATGATTATTCTGGTGCAGTGTTTGTGTACTTTCTGAAAAGTAAAAGTGACACAGTGTGGGCCACATAGAAGTTCATCGCAGATACAGCCCCCTATGGGACTATTAAATGTATAAGGTCTGACAATGGTACTGAATTTACATCAAAAGATTTACAGTCATTGCTCAGAAAGAAAGGCATTAGACATGAGACTTCAGCACCTTACTCCATCAAAATGGGACTGCTAAGAGAAACTGGAGAACACTTTTCGAGATGGCAATATGTATGCTAATAGAAAGTAAACTACCAAAAGAGTTATGGACATATGCAGTAATGACTGCTGCTTTGATTCGTAACAGGTGTTTTAATAGTCGTTTGAGGCAAACTCCATATAACGTATTGACAGGGAGAAAGCCTAATCTTTTGAGGATGAGAACTTTTAGATCAGAATGTTTTGCATACCAGTATGACAGAAAGAAGCTAGACTCAAAGTGCACAAAGGGAATTTTTGTAGGATTTGACAAAAATACTCTCTCATACCTGGTGTATTACCCAAACACAGGTAAAGTCTTGAGACACAGACTAGTAAAGTTTATTACAAAGAGTGTGATTGAAAGACAAACCCAGGCTGATCTGCCAAATAATGATAATGATATTTATGGGCAAAGAACTATATACCCCATATCCAGTTCTAATACAAACGAGTGCCCAGTTTCTGAAGTCAAAAATAAAAAGGACAAAGAAGATAGCCAGACACAAGATAGCCATTGTTCACGATATTCAAAAAAAAAAGAAAGAAAAGCCCCTCAGTATCTAGATGACTATGTACTAGAGTCACATTGTAATGATCAGATACTGACAAATATGAGGCACATGAGGTACCTCAAAATTGTAAAGAAGCCATAGAATCACCCGATGCAATGAAAGATGAGATGGATTCACTAAAGGTGATTGAGACTTTTACATTGACCACCCCACCAGAGGGTAAAAATTCAGTGGGAGGTAGATCTGTGGTCTATGCAATAAAAGACAATGCAGATGGATCTGAAGTATAAAAAGCTAGGTATGTAGCAAAAGGTTACAGTCAAATAAAGGGAGTGGATTACATGGAGACCTTTTCTCCAACTGCAAATGTCACTTCTTTAGGCATTTTAATGCAAATGACAGTACAATATGACCTGGTCCTACATCAAATGGATGTGAAAACAGCTTATTTACATGCTCCAATTCATTGTGAGATTTATTTGGATCAACCAGAAGGTTTTGAGATAAATACTAAAACAAATGGTTGTACTAAAATTATACCTTTCCAGAAGTATAAGAGCAAGAGGGGGTGTTAGGAGATGTAATATTGTGTATGCTCTTATACAGTTTTATCTCTATGGTGTCCCTTTGTAATGTGACAATATTGTATGTCTGGTATTGAGAATGTGTTTAAATAAAGTTTAACAGTTGTTATTCTCAGTGAAAGACTTCCTAAGGGAAGAGAAGCATGGTGTCTGTGTGCAGTTCCTACTCTGTCTAAGGAAAGCAAGAGTTCACAAGATAAGATCAGAGAACATTAATATACCGGTTATCCCATCTCTTATTATAATGACAACAGTCTGCTATGTCTATTTCAATAGCAAAACAAGGCTTTAGAGATCAATAAATGACCAGAAGGTAACGCTCAGGCATATTGAATTAGATACACAGAGAATTTTACTCACATGTGTTTGGCATAACCCCAGCATTTCTTGCAAAGTAATGACCCTTTGCAATGGCTGAGGACACAATCCTGCATTGATCTATGCAGCATTAGCATGTTAAAAATATGTTACCTGGAGTTGTTTACTGATTAAATATAAACATGCTATTGTGGGTCTCTTGCAAGTGATCTTCTGAAAGCAAGAGCCCTTAGAGCAGATGACCTCTCCAGAATACTGATCACATTACATACGCCAAAGCACGCTGCTAGCTCACATTTATTTTATGACAATGTCAGTGACGGATGGTTTGGCACGACCTCCATTATTAGACTCATTACTGTAACTGTTACGAAGCTCCGGCGAAGGGCGTCCTTGATGTAAGAGTAGTCACATGGACAAGGATCAGATTAGGCGGATGGAGAGTACCCGGAGGGAACATTTATCTTTGTATGTTTAGCAGGAGCTCTGGGCTCAGAGTAGTAATTTAGGAAGTTTGTTTAAATTAGGGTGTAAATGCTTACAGCAGGAGTTGTCATACTATTAAAGGATTTCAATGAACATTATTTGTAACCTAACCATTGCTTAGCTAGGTTGGATAACTCCAATCCAGGACCCCCCCCCCCCCCCCCCCCAGCTTCTAGACCAGAGACAACAATTTTACAGGATCTGTCCATCCAATAATTATAGCTGGAGCGCCAACAGCAAGAGCACCTTGCCTTAATTCCTAGCTTTGTTCATGTTCAAAAGGCGGGTGTTCCAATGACCTCTGTGCATTCCAGCATCCTGTGCTACATTGATTATCAAAAGGATGAACAAAAATTCCATCAAGGATGGTGGGAACCCTTTATTAAGTGATGTCAACAATACATTCAACCCAATCTTATTTCAGTTTTGATAGATTGGGTAGAGTTTATTTTTCTCTGTGTTGTCCTCATTGAAGAGACATTTGGCATCAGAAGACGAAAAGAGACATAGGTGTCACAGGTGTCTCTATCAATTGGACCACAGAGCAGTAGACCAATGTTCCAACCTAGCGCTGTCCAACTTCGGTCCTCAAAGGCCAGGATCTTCACACTGTTTTAGCATTTCTTGTATAATTATATTTTTGGCTTTGCTGCCATCTCTGTCCTCAGGGCCAGATTTTTTCATTGGGTACTAGTGACATAAGCCTATAGACCACCAAGAAAAAGAGGCGGCTTTCCCTGTTTGGTTTTCCAGGCAGTCAATTTTGGCATCATCATCTGGAGTAATACAGTCATCTCATGTAAGCTTTTTTATGCATTTTCACAGTATTCTAAGACCTCTGAAACAAGAAAATGTAAAAAATGTGTTTCCATCAGCAGTTTGTTATATAGAGTGCCCAAGATTGGGTGCCTACAGATTTACAACCTTCGGCTCTGAGCTTGGGTATTTCCACTTCTTTATTTGTGTGTTCATATAGCACAGACACGACATAGTCATGACACTAATGGTCTCTTAGAAGAGCTCACAATCTAATCCCTACCATAGTCATATGTCAATAGCCAATGAATAGGAGAGGAAACCCATGCAAACATGGAAAAACCGTGCAAAAAATGTACCGGCTAAGATTCAGACCTGGGACCCTTGAGTTTTGCTATTCCATAGTTCTAGTCACCATGCCAGCCATACTATCATTTCTGTTTATTTTTCAACAAAGGAAATGCTGTAATAAATGCTGCAATCTATATTCTCACACAGCAGATACAGGATGCAAATACTCAGTCTGCAACATTAATATTAAGAGATACAAGCTATGACAACAAACATCTCTCATGATGCCGTATGCATTCAATTGTCCAATATTTCTGCTCAGTGTATTGTGGGAATCAATCGTTCTGACTCATGTTATGTTTCTATATAAAAAAACATGCAGCGTGACACCACAATGAGCCTGGAACATGCAGTAAAGATGTCACACCGGCTATGTTCGATTGCAAGCGATGCATAGCTGATTTGTATTGAGTCTCGGGTACTTTACAAAAGAATTTCTGTGCTGCTGCACACATGTAATAACCTTGATAATATTTCTTGGCAACTTTCAGAATCCTCCAGACAGCTTATGTCATCCTGTTGTCATATGTGCTGTCTCATTAAAGTGAACCTGTCTCATTAAGACACTAACATATGTTTAAATATAAAAACTGCACTGCACTGCACTGTTCATTTCTGCTTGGTAGGGATTCAGTCAGGACTGAGCTGCCATTGTTTTTGCATAGACCTTTTTTTGATCCTTGCTTTAATTTTAGTGAGAAAGTGTATTAGTTGCCCTGACACCTCCCCATGAAAATGATGAAAGAATAATGAGAAACACAGCTTTTGAACATTTATCTTTAAAAACTAGTCAGACAATACACAATATTAAAGAAACTGTTTTGCTTTAAAATATAAAATTGTAAAATATGTTTTGTCAATGTATTATATTGCATTTTAAGAAGATCCAGTTCTCAAACTATCATGGCCATGGAGCCTTAGCCATAAAATATTTATATTTTCTGTAATACATTTGTTTGTATCTCGGAGGTAATATAAAGCCTTTTGGTGGTGCGATTGACTGCTCCTTGGTTCATAGCAAACTGGTGTTGTGTGGCCAGAAGCGGCAAACTGTATCACAGGTAATTGTGTAAGAACGCAATTGTGGCTGTGCCATGGTTCTACCAGTCAGAAGCAACTTGCCTCTTTCTAGAACTACTGCATTTCAGTGCACAAAACGGGTCCCAACATTCAGTTTCAGTTTGGGTTGTGTTTTAGCCTGAGACAGAATGCTATGGTTCACTATTGGTGTGAAATGGTTCTATCTGATTCTGCTCTATGCAACCTTCCTCATTGTACAATTTCATAATTGATTCCCTCTATGTCCTGGTGAGAAACCTAGATGTTACATTAGCATAGACCTCCTAATTATCACTTTTGTTCCATTAGTTGAGCTGAATTTCAAAACGATATCAAATACACGGATGAATCCAAATCCTATTCACTTGTACTGCTTGTACTGTAAAGTAATTTATAATATCTTCAAAGATTATATACACTTGGAGGAGGTTCTGGTTCACCAATGCCATTGGCTTGAGGCAAATCTTGTGGATTCAGGATTCAAGGTCCCAGTAAGTTTTTGTCCAGATTCAGGGAAAGGGGAAAAATATTTTTTTAAACCAACATGTACTTGGTCTTTGAACTATGGTCAGTAGCCTTAATATGGCCAATAATTGTGCTTTTGGGCATGCCCTCAATATGAAATTGGGATGGGGGCATTAGGCAGCCATAGTGATTTATAAATTGTTAGCTAATATAATCAAACCATAGGTTATATCTGACCAGTAAACCCCCGATTCTCAAAAGTAAATCCAAGAATGGCAATCACTTACAATCACGCCGTTGTAGGCGCCTTTGCTATTTTTTTTAATCCATGCGGGCTTGTTTTTGTTTTTCTGTGGCTGTGTCGTTTAGTGGTAGGAATCATAATTGAACTTACTTTTTTATTGAATAACCCTAATGTGATACACTGTGTAATGGAGAACACAGACTGAAAGTGTCACCTGCTGTTTTGTTTTGGCACGTTTACATGTCACCATGACGAATGTTTCAGTGGCGGTGGCGTGCACGCTTTGGGCAGCAGCGTTTTCATTGTGGGAGGTGGTTGTGATGTGCGCGTGCTGGTTGGGTCTGTGCGTAATTGCATCCTTTGTTTAGTATATAGGATATCAGGAGATAACAAGGTGATTTCAAAGTCAAAACTGAACTTTCATTCCCTTTCCCTGTTTTTCTTATTTTGTTATTTGTTTAATATTTATGTTATGGTGAATATGGAGTCAGCAGTTACCTTTAGCTGCTGTCTCCATAGCAAATATCTGTAAGGTCTTCTTTTAAAAAATATCTGCTTGTTTCGACAGGGCGGATCACTAAAGACATTGGGGATTAGCTGTACAGAAGCTAGATCTTGACGCTGGAGATGAATGTTCATGGTCGCCTGGAGGAAAGTCTAGATTCTATATGTGACTTTCAGTAGTTTCAGGTCACCAACCCAGTATAACATTTTATCAATGGTAAATCCACATCTGACATTGACATATTACGTTTTCTGTCGCTTTTGGGAGGGACTATGATCACAAATCGTATTTTGTCAATAACTAGGCTGGGCGGTGAGCATTTAAAGAATAAAGCAGTGATGCTGCATTCAAAATTGACCTATTTCTCCATTTGTTCTATGGTATCCAAGCTGGTATAGGGGTAGGTAAATGACATCGAAGGTCAAGCTTGACAAAGAAAAAATAGGTGCCTGGAGAGGGAAATGGCAAGATCAAACAGTAAGTTACTGAAAAAGAATAGATTAGTTAGATAAGTGGTCCGTGGCAATCATAATACTTTTTCACATTTTGGAATTCCACTGTAAGTTGCACTCCAAGCCTAAAACACCAAGGCCAGCATTCCCACGCTCATCCACAATAATGGCTAGGGAAACCAAATCCTTGATGTGAGTTAAAAATAGTCAATTTCAAAAAGAGTCACTAAGCAGTCAGGCTATGTCCCTTGAGTTGGTTCAAATGTATTATTTTAATGTTTGACTGGAGTGTACCTGAAAGTGATTCACAATCAATACAAGTTAAGACCCCATACGTGTTGTGAATCCAAATTTCAGGCTGGAAGGAGATTTGTATAATCCCAACAAACGAAAAATACATAAAAAACAACTACAGCGATCGAAATGTCGACACCTCTGAATCGCTTGTGGTTACGAAAGCGCATAGAAATTTGTATTAGCATGCCATTTAGGCCCAGTATGACCCACATAGTTAATCGCTGATTAGCGCATTACACGGTGCTCCCATGCGGCCCTATTGAATGGGTAATGAGAACAGCTGTAAAGCAGTTCGCTTACTACAAAAAGTCAGAGGTGAGAGTGTTTAGAAGAAGAGACATAATCAACAAGCCTTTACGCCTCCCACACGCTGCATAGCTTTAGTAGCCTGCTGGGCCTCACGTGGCCGGATTAAGCCACTTAAACGATATTGATGAATTGTAAGCTCTTGCGGGCAGAGTCCTGTGTTTGTGTTTTCTTATTTTGTTATGTTACAAATGTAACTATGAGGAAGATGAAAAATAGCATATACAATGCATACTGTCCAAAACTAGGGTGACCCAATGTAAGAAGAGAATACCCCTTAGGTGTACCATGCTATAGATGGGGTACAAAAACTGGCAGCCAGTTAGCAACACACAATAATGTTGCTGCCCTGGATTTTGTGTCCACAACATGAATTTTGTGAATAACAACACTGCTGCTTGGATTCTCACATTAGGCAATTAATCAAAGTGGGTGCAGTACCTCTAACTGCATAAGCAGTGCCGGTTGCAGAATAATAGGACAGAATTTACAGGAGTAGAAACATCACATATTGCATTGGAAGTGGGCATACAAGGCAGCAAGTGTATTTGATGACTTCTGTGTGTCTATAGTTGATGGAGGGACAATGGTAGGGACATTAATCTGTGAGCCCCTTTGAAGGACAGTTAGTGATGTGACAATAGACTATGTAAAGCGCTGTGTAATATGTTGGTGCTATGTAAATAAATGGTGGAAGGGAAACCTAGGGTCTCTTTTACCAAAACCATTACCTACTGGCATAATTTTAACTAAAAATCTTTTGTTCCAAAATTAAAGACCTTGTCAGCAGAAACCTACCCTTCCTTTGCCCACCCTTCCCTCTATCCTATTTATTTTAGCTGTGGGGAATGTGGGGAATAAGAGGTAAGTGGGTAAGCTCTAAGTTACTCTAGTAGAAACGTACCTAGCATCAGGGCTTGATAAATCTTTCCCAATCTTTTTACCCCCAAGGAACCCTTGAAGTTATGATCAGGTATTGGGGAACCTCTGCTAAAACCAATTTATTAGGAGTCATTGGCCTCAGTGGCTAGAATACCAACCTTATGACAACTTAAAAGATCTTTAGTGTCATGCAACTGGCCCTCCCATATGGCTTTGTCCACGGGTCTTTCAGTCAAAGTTCAAGGACTCCGTAACAAACACTGAAGGATCCCTGGTTGATATTGGCGGGGGTCAATCACCAATCCCAGGGAAAGGGAAGGAAGTTCCATATTCCTGTATAATTGGATCTATTTTGTGTTTTTGTCTTCTAGTATCATTTCAACAAATGTTAAGGAAATGCTGGTAAATGGATAGATCAGGTGTTATGGAACGAGGCATTAGGGCAAACCCTGTATAATAAAGCACTAATAAAACACAGCACGTTTAATTAAGAAAAGGGAATTTAAGCCCCGAAATGCCTTCTGACAGCCTTAGATATCCTTTCATTCCTGGAGGAAAATTCTGGAACATACCTTATCTTGCAAGAACTTACTGTTTTTGGATATCTTTTGAAACCTATGTGGTTGTATTTTTCCATGATGTATGTAAATCTTCAATTTGCTAATGAACTATCAATAAAACAGTGCACATCTGTGCTACGGCAACTTTTGCAACGGAAACTTCATACAGCCTGTACAGGACTCTATGTATAAAACAGAGAATCAGACATTCTTCTCAAACATTTGCTTCTGGTAATCATGCAGGTCCATGTTTTTCAATGCCAGTATTTGATTCCCACCAGGGAATGTCTAAAAGAACATCAGATTCCTTGTTTTATAAATATCATTTGTAATTGAAATCCAAAAATAATTAAAAGAGATATTAAATGAAGAGAAATAACATTTTTAATTTATTTTTGTGAACTTATCAATGAAAAAAACTATAACAATAAACTAGAAACAATACAATCCCTTTGATATATTGTATAAAGAGGTGCTATTGTTCCATGCATGCATTTCCATCAAGTACATAACACATATTGTCAATCTCATTAATTGTGGTGAATGTGCTGAATTAATGAAATGCTCCCAACATTCAGACGAAAATATGGATCCAGCCAGGCATGGCTGTGATGAATAGGTCCTTTTATCATCTTTGCTGTGTAAATTAAAGTAGTTGGTATAAGCAACCTTGACTTGTACCGGCCCAGAACAATCTCTTCCCATAAATAACAGCTGTGGACATAAAGTACAGCAATATATTACAAATGAAGGCACTGACCATTATTAATCATTGCAGAGTAATAAAATGATATATATCTCTTTAAGTTAATAGTGGCCGAGAAAGAAGATCATAGAACATTGTATGTGTTTGTGTGTTAGTAGTATGTGTGTATGTGTACATGCGCATTGAATATACAGTAGCATGAGCATGGGCAGTCTGATGTGATGTTAAACTCTGACTCTGACCTTCCTTCTGGTTCTTTCTGTGTTAGTGTGGGTTTTTTGTAGGCACTGCACTTGGTTTCCCTCAACATCCCAAAAACATGCAGCAATATTAATTGTCTTCCCCCCAAAAATTGACCTTAGACTGTAATAATGACATATGACTATGGTAGGGACAGTAGATTGTGGGCCACTTTAATGCACACTAAGTGGCGTGACTATGGACTTTGAGAAGTGCTATGTAATATGGCCGCACTATACAAATACAAGTTAATCAAGTACAAATAAAGTGGGCAGCATAGTGGCTCAGGGGTTAGCACTCTCATATTTGCAGTGCTAGGTCCCAGGTTCAAATCTCAGCCAGGGCCCTGTATGGAGGTTCTTCCTGTGTTTGCATGGTTATCCCCCTAGTTTCCTCCTTCATTACAAAAACATGCAGTTAGGTTAACTGGCTTCCCCCCAAAATTGAACTTAGACTGTGTTCATGGGATATGACTATGGTGGGGGCATTAGATTGTGAGCTCCTTTGATGGACAGTTAGTGACATGACTTTATAAAGCGCTGTGTAATATGTTGGCACTATATAAAAACTGTGTAATGATAATATCAAAATTGCTTGTGCACTTCAATGTTGAAAATGCCTGCAAAAACCTTTTTTTGAACAATATAGTTATACTACTCAGAAGAATGGTGATCCTAGTTGAGAGTTTCCCTGATACAGCAGTTGTGTTGTATGTAGCTAAATAATCATCAGAATTGGACCCAGTGCACTTCATAATTTACCAGGCCAGACATTGTCAGCTTATTTGTAAAAAATGAAACTTTCCTTCACTTTTTACACATCACATGTTCTAACTTTCTCGTCTAATCGGTTAGAAGTTAGACATTAAAGCACCTCAATTCAAAGGAGTAAATTGTGAATAGATGATTACTACTAAAATACATCAAAGTCACAGTATGGATACAACAGGATCAAATGTATGAAGGTGATAATTAGTTCTATTCTTTGTGCTTTTCATCCTTCACCTTGCACTGACTGATTACTAACACATAAGAACTCTTCTCATCTCTTGATACAATACATGAATCCCTTGTGTAGATATGCTGGGAGGATTCATATGCCCCACACTACACAACTAACCGCAATGTGAAGCCGATAGATGTAATCAGTCTCTGAGAAACTCTGGTTGATTAAAGTGTCAGTCCTCTAAGAATTGATATTTCAGAATTTTGGTAGATGCTACAAAAGGTAAATCGTTATACAAGTCCTCACGTCTGTGATCTGGCCTCACGTGCTCTTGTAAATTAGCAAGTCATTAGAAAATGGATTCCATATTTGCTGTTGTAATTTTGATTTTGTTTTTGATTATGAGGACAAAATTGAATGCATGGAAACAAATCTCATGTAGCGAGACTGCAAGTTAAAAATCCCCCAAGATATCCCCAGGATAATTAGGAAGCCAATGAGGTCAACCCTCTTCACCCCACACCTATAACAATGATACACTTCTGCAACTCTACGTAGCTTTAAAGTAAAACTAAATGTTGCCACTCTTTTTTAAGAGAAAGGAAGAAAATATCTAAGAAGTGAGGGAAATCCTCTTAGTTGTCAATGGAATAAGTGTCACCGTTGTAAGATTTCTGCTCTGAGGATCTAAACTTTTGCTCTCAGTAACAAAAGTCACAGAGGGGGAACCTCCTCAGAAAACAGAAAACTAACAGAGGTTGTAACCCTTTCTAAACCAATTTGAAACTAGAAAATAAAAAAGTTTAGACAAAGTTTAAAGAGTTGGACAACTTAACTTGGTGGCATAGATGCATGGGAGCCTTGTACAATAATGTGGTTTCTCTTCTAAAGATCATTGTTGCTTAGTTGCCTAAATTGGAGCTACCATCAAAAAAAGGTAGTCTTTATTGGTCACTGCTGGGTTTCCTATTGGATGGAGGCTTAGCTCCATGAGGGAAGGGCTTGTTAGCTTACCGTCTGTGGGTAAGACTTAGTTCCATGGAGAAAGGATTAATTTGTTCTTCCACCTCCAAAATAAAAACTCTTTAAAGCAAAGTGATTTTGAGTGCACAGAAGAGAACTTTTGGTTAACAATAATACTAGTACATACCACATGGTAACTTCTCTCACCATAATTCAAAAGAATTCATGTAGATGCTAGCAGCAGAAGCCAAACTAAAATATCATAAAAACGGTGCACATAAATTAAAAACTGATGTAGGATGCTTCCACCAAATCAGAGAAAAAAATTTAGCAGTTTAAATATTAAAATTGATAATACAAGCTATTTATTCATTATTGAAACCTTTGGCAAAATGGGAAAAGGACTTTGTCCATGCAGCAGAGATCAGTTAAGGCACAATAATTATCCATATATGATAGAACAGTGGCATTCAAAAAAAACAGCAGATTCATTCTTGGTGACAATGATAAGAATACAACCCATCATTTACTGAAGACCAATGGCTACCAAAGTCCAATGGCTACCATTGACCAACTGGCCTATAGGTCAGTGACGTCACTGATAAAGTAGCATATTCTTCCATCATTTATTATACACTGCTATACTGACATCACTGAAAAAACAGCATATCTATTATTTCAAACATCACGTACAGCACAACCATCATTCACAAAAGGCCCATGGTTAATAAGGACCAATTGACCATTTGGCAAATGACCAAAATGACCTTGTTGACAATGCAGCATTGAATTTCTTATGACAACACTCATTCTATCATTCACTATACAATGTTACACTGAAAAAATAGCATATTCATGCCTTATGACATCACAAGAACACAACAATCGTTCACTAAAGACAAATGACTACTAAAGATCAATAAACCAATTGGCTAATGACCATTGACATCACTCATTCTATCATTCAGCATACACGGCTGATATCACTGAAAACGCAGCCTACCATTCAATAGAGACCAGTGCCTTCACTCAAAATAAGATCCATTAATTTGTTAGGGATCAGTGACACCACTAGGAATGTAGTCAGCCATCGCTCTAATAACCAGGATCAATCCCTGTAAGGCAGCCAACCATGGGACACATCTGTATCACTGAGAATTCAATCAGTCATTACCTAGAGACCAGTGATATCACCAATAATTCATTCTATTATTAATACCTAAGAATTCATGTCATCCAGTTACTAGAAAACAGGGAAATTACTAACATTGCAATTTTTAGTCATCCTGATCAAGAAAAAAATTACAAATCTTTCAAACTAGTCTTTTAGTCAGTTGCTACAATCCACAACTGTATTAAAAAAGCCCACATCACCATTTCAGCCATGTATATCAACTCAATCAAGCTACAATTTTAATATTATTTACTTACATCCAATCATCATCATGGCCACAGCGAAGATCTTCTCTCCATCGGTTGTTGGTGCAATATTCCCAAAGCCAACACTAGTGAGGCTGGTCATTGTAAAGTACAGTGAGGAAATGTAGACAGAATCCTTGCTTGGTCCACCTTCCCATTTCCCAGAACCTGATACATTAAACCGATAAGGGGATCCAATGGTCATTCCCAACTGAGACAGCCAACTCTCATTCCTAATGGTGTTTGTATCCTCATTGATGACTTCATAATCTCCAATGCTGTACCAGATGCAAGCCAACCAATGGGCAGCCAAGCCGAACACACAGACCAGAAGAACCAAAACCGCAGCTCCATATTCGATGTAGTGATCCAGTTTTCGTGCCACACGTCCCAGCCGTAAAAGCCTCACCACTTTTAACGAACTGAAAAGGCTGCTGATACCCTGGAAAAGATACAAAATAGTAAAATTAAAACAGTTTCTTATGTTTCAATATCCGATTTTATAATATGTGGTTTTATTTTGTTATCACATACTGAAGAGTCACAGGTGGCGCAGTAGATAGTAAGGAACGCCAGACAAGGAATGGGTTTTATAATACAACTTTAATAGATAAGGCTCCTGGACTTACAAATATGCTTCAAGGGTTTGTCCACAAAGGTGGGTGGGCTGACTTTTTTAGATACTTCCACATTCTATGGTGTTCCTTATCAACCATTGGAAAGCCATTGACAATATAACGTGTACACTGGATTACCATTGTTCCAAATGCCCAGTTCCATTCTTGGCATGCTTCATTCTTGGCATGCCAATAGTAAGCCAGGATTTACATTGCATGTATTGAGCAATGTATGTAAAAAAGTAAAATTGTTAAGGTATGGCAAAAACAAAAAAGTCTTTTGCATGTCTGTTCTACCAAAAAAAAAAAAAAACTATATATGCAAAAGGGGGAGTTCAAGTGTGATTCCACCAAGGAACATTTACCAGATGCTTCATTTGCATTTCTGCACATCTCAATATTACACAGCACAAATTTTAGTTTACACAGAGTCATGACTGATCTGTTATACCTTTTACATTTTGTCTTCTTGAGGTCAGTAGACTTCAAAGTAAATGTTTCTTCTCTCTTGAGATTGATTATTGAATATTTGATAAGTATATTTTATGTGATTCATTCCTGCAGGGATCCCTGCTGATGAGAATGCTGAATATTCTATACATTTATCATGATTCTCTCTTAAATATTTTATGCATATTCTGAGCTCTGTGAGCCTGATGTCAGAGAACTTTTTTCATGTATGGGTTTATTTAAATGCTGATGTATGATAAAGCGATTTTATCAGCACATAGAAATATGGTTTACTTTAATCTGCCATGGGACAGTTTAGAAATATCATGTTGGCACTCATTTTTCCTCCTGCAGAAATTGTCTTTTTCTTTCTGATTGATGTCACCACTGGAAGCCTATAGAAAAAGGGATTTATGATGAATTTAAGTATGCAGTATGTCTTATTTTTATTTTCATATGCCATTTTGAAAGGGTTTTCTTATTTATTATAAGATATATCCCAGCATGAAACACAATGTAAATCAGGGGTCCATAACGTCAGTCCTTGGGGGCCAGGATCTTCTCAATTTTTTAGCATTTCTCTAACTGGCAGCAATAAATTAAGGATTAAACAAGGTGCAAAATGACTGCTTGTATGTGGCCTTCAAGACCTGAAGCTGAGGACCTCAGCATAGGTTATTTAGCTATTGCTATACTAACCTGAACCCCTTTTAAACTTCTAAAAATGGCCTAGAATTAGACGCTAAACACAATATCAAGCTTATTGAGTGGGCGAGTTCAGTCCTGCTTTGGTATTTGGCACCACGTTAGTGTGATGATCAGTGGGAAGAACCATTGCTGACCATTGAAAAGAATGTCACCCTTACAGATAGCCAAAAAAATCCTGGTGTCACTTAACCTGAGAGGCTAATTTCTCCAGGAACCCCTAGAAAGCTCTGGAGGAACCCAGGTTAAGAAACACTGGTCTAAAGTATAAACCTTTGAATTTTTACTACTTACCTCTTTTAGGACCCGATAACATAATATTTCAGTCTCACTGCACTGTACATACTTTACTATAAGCATGATAGTACCTGCCTCTTCTCATGAGCCTTCAGTTCTGATGGGCTTAATGGTTAGGTGGTCTTGGTAGGACTTGGTCACCCTGCATACAGGCCACCCTAGCCAATGTCCACATGTGAAACCCAGGAGTATAGCTGTAAAAAAAGAAGAGGGGCACAGTACTATCCATGACGTGCCCGCTCCACTACACCCCTGTCTATGTGTCCCTCATCTGTCTGTCCCCCAGATGTCATAATACCAGAACCCGCTCACTCTCCCATGGCTGGTCTAAGCCCGCAATGGGAGAGTGGGTAGGTTGTGTTCAGAGAGAAGACAACCCGCCCACCGTCCTGTGCCCATTCCTGAAAAAAATAAGGGCAAAGCGATCCCACCTGTGCTCGCCCCACTACACTCATGGTGATACTGAACCTCCGTGATTGAAATAACTGAAATCCAATAAATGAAAAGGACAGGTCAGGGACAATCAGGCTTTGAAGGGCTAGATGATATTTGGCGTCCTTCAGCCAGGAATTGCAGCGGGTTCCATGTGACTTGCTGCAACTTCTATTGCATACCAAGAGAACCTTATAGTGTGCAATGAATTTAAAGTGATTTCAATACAGGAGAGGAGCCGGAATGTTGGACCATTAAGCTTTAACATCTAACTGCTGTTTTTTCTTTTTCACAGTGTATTTCGGGAGCATTTCTTCTAAATTCTGCTTGCCAAGGTTTCTCTGTTTAACAAGCTGTGGCATCGTTTTTTGTTTTTTCATCTGTCCTGCATTGTTTCCATCATCTCCTAATAACACATCAGTTAACATGCTCATGTGTCATATTTAACACATTTGGAACAACAATGTAGAAGGAGAGTTTTTAATTAGATGTCTGACATCGCCTTAAGCTCAGTTGCTTCACTATTGAAAATTAGGCCCCCATATGGCTGCCTTAAACCGACTCTATCATTTATCTGTCATTATTTAGTCTGATGTTTAGTTTTCACATTTATCATTTAGTCTGATCTACAGTTCCAGGCGCAGTTAATGCAATGTTATGAAGAGCAGTACGCTAAGCCATCCATAGGAAGGAAAACACGATAAAAAATGATTTCCTCGCTGCTGCCAAACGACCAATGGCAACACCTGTCAGCACAATTCTCACCCCATTTGGCAGCTAAATGCCTGACGGAGGGCTGATTACCCTGCAGAACACGGATACATCTGTTAGCTGGAAAGTGGCTGATTGGAACACACACCATACACGTACAGCCCATAATTATCTGGGATCATCTATCAATTTAATGAGCAGTATGGAATTACAAGGAGCAGCGGTCAAGGTGGCGGAAGGAAGGAGTGGTGGCCATTGTGTAATCAATACAGTACAGATTGCAGCTAATAGATAGGTTTTGATGGCTATATACTATCACAAAATAATATGCAATGCAACCGTGCCC
>NC_092861.1:141303365-141409006 GCF_032062135.1 Pyxicephalus adspersus
TGATACACAAAGCTGGTGAGTGATTCATTCTACTTGTAATTAGCCCATTAGCCAGTACATTGCATCCATTGCAGCACTTGGGTACTTGGTTTGATTCCCAATAGGTACACTGCCTGTTTGGAGTTTCATTGTTCCTATTTGTTTCCGCTGGGTGCTTTTATTATTCTCTTACAATGAAAAGCACACAAGGAAGTAAAGAGGTTACATTCTAATCTGAATTTTCTGTGCAAAAGAAAGTTCTAGGCAGCCTCAGTCCACATATTGGCAGGAAAGCCCAGTGGATAGCGTTGTAGAAGAAGGCTGCTGTCTTGTGCGATGGAAATGTAGTCTTTTAGTAGATTATTATTGAACACCAATAACAGAATGATTGTGCTAGATTGTTTGCAATTAAAGGATATATTTAAATATATTTGATATTTGTGGAAAGAAGGTGAATGAAGAAGAACCCCAGCCACTAAGAAAAAAATGAATAACCCAAAAATAAGCGAATGCAACAATATTCACCTTTAGCCCCAAGTACTTTTCTGCCATTCTGATTACTAGCATTAGTTAATCCAGGTCTTCCTGAATCTAACCTCAATTTGTGGTCTCGTAGTGAGGGAAAAAGAAGTACATTGATGGGTTTATCTTTTTATCATTCAGCTCTTTCTTTTCCTATTGACTCCTTTTGTGCACTGATTAGCTACTATTACAGCTTCTTCTCACACTCCAGCCCTGGTGTACAAATATTAGGTCAAAGTCAGGTACTTACACTGCTTGCATGGAACAAAAACATATGGAATGGTATACTGATATTACCATAGTGTAGAGCTACATTCAGGTATACCCTGCATAATACAAGTCAATCCTATTCATGTAACTCTGGAAGTCCAAAGTCAAGTAAGTTCCTAGAAGTTTTTTTAGCTATGAAAAGCTTGAGGGAGTGGGATAATTAGGTTTTTCATGCCTATTCCTAAAAGCACAAAATAATGTCTTGACAGATTTGTTCCCTCTCTACAAGGTAAAAGGGCCTGAGGGAGAGCAGTCAATGACAATTAGGCCAAACTTCCCAACAATGGTCACAGCTCTGGTCATAATATGTTCACCTAATATTCGGATGAGCTCCTACAAACTCTTGGGAATTCCTATTGCTCCATATTTATGATAAGCAGCCTTTCTGGCCAAATTGAGGCAAATGAAATAGGAGGGGTGGTTGGTGTATGTTACACACAGGTTTGCCTTATATTGTTTATTTGAGGGGATTTTTTAGGGACTGCCAATCAGTAAGGGATGGTGGCAGTACATGAATTAATTATTATTAATCTTCTTAGGTCTCCTAAAACCCTCACTACTTCCCACCACTCCATATCTCCCTTCCTATTGTGTGAAACTCCCCCCACCCCCTAGATTGTAAGCTCTTTGGGGCAGGGTCATCTCCTCCTCCTGTGTCACTGTCTGTATCTGTCTGTCATTTGCTACCCCTATTTAATGTACAGCGTAATATGTGGGCGCTTTATAAATCGTGTTTATTAATATTCTTCAAGTATTTCTTCGAAATCGACTTGCATATTCAAAAGAGCTAAGGAAATATTATTTAAGCTGAACAATGTTTTAGCATTATGACCTAGGGCACTCCACTGGCTATTTTAGCTGAACAGACCATTCAGCATACTTTTTTAGCCGCACGGCTGTCATCGGCTGTCATCTGACAGCCGCTTGATCCCATTAGTCTCTTGACCAATGATGCCCAGGGTCTGTTCTAGCAAATTGGGGACTCAGCGAAGTCTGAAACTTACGATCATAGAGGAGAGATTGTGTAGAGACAGAGGACTCTGTGTTATTTGCCAATATGGGGAGGACAGCAGAGATAAGGGGTCTAAAAAAAGGACCAATAACTCAATTGTTGCAATAGGGAGGCCGGCGGCCTAATAAAAGCAGTATTTTTGTGTGCAGCTAGGGGTTAAATGGGCCAAATATAACAATTAGACTTTCAGGGCAGAAGAGTGGGGGTGATGGACAGGAACAAGGCAGAGAAGAATGGTACAGTAATATTTAAATGGAAAACACAATGAGCTCTGCAAGGTTTACTTTACCTAATGATTACAAAACTTCAAAAAGTCCTATCAGTTTCTTACTTCCCCTAACACTTTCCCACTACCCTCTTCCTCCAGCTACTTTAGAAAACTGTTCATGGTAAAAGACTGCTTAATGCCAGGAAAGTACGCCTGATGCAACACAAAAGATAAATAGCCCATGCTGCATTGCATTTCACCATAAATTATATCATGGCAGACTCTATGCAAACTTCTTACCGTTAACACTGCATTATATTTTACTGAATCCAGTCTGCTGCATGTGGAATATCATATCCCATTGAAAAAAATAAATTGTTCAGCTTTTTTATTGGATATGAGGAAAAAGAATCTCTTTCCATAGGGGACACACGAGCAGCACGATTACCATACTACACAATATCAACACTGCAATATTTAGTGAACTTTCCATTTGACATATTTCACCTTTCCCATTAGTGCACAAATACCCTCAGCAGCCACTTCAAGGTTTGCTGCACTCTAAGATACAGACTTACAGTTTTGATAATGTTAAATGTTTAGTTCATTCTACCGGAAAAGGTTGCTCAAGATTTTTAAAAACATCTGCCCACAACTTGTGCGCAGACTATGTGTTATTACCTTATTACCTATTTAGGTATAGGTACTGTGGGGAAATGAGTCTTCAAATTTCAATAAGGTATGTTTAGACTGGTGGTAAGATTAATATAGTTAATGCTTCCTCACACCCTGAACCGTTTCCTTCCATGTATTATCTCACCTGCAAAAGCCCTTAGAAAATGAAAGGGATGGCAATGGGCGGTTCACTACTGCCCATTGCAAATTGTTTTGGTGGTGTTTTAAGAACTTAGCCATAAGAAACAATGCAATCTCATCACCTCTCTTCTGTTACTTCTACTGTTGGAGAATTTTAGCATCCTGCCGCCAAACACCAGCTGCTTTAGGTTAAGTGTAAGAACGTAAGGGCCCGTCCCCATGAGTGCTTTGCAACAGCCTATGCAATCCATTACACATGACAATGTATGCTTTTCTGCAATGCATATCACATGTGGTTGTAATATACATTGACATTCATCTTTATTAGTACCCCAATGCAACTGATCAATGCACTGCAGCGTGTTTTCAAAAGTGCATGATTTAAAATAAAATATTTATTAAATTCTCTATCAGGGACACTGACAACAATAAAATACTTACATACAGGAGACAGTAGGTTCAATTCACCTAGGCTAATTTCACACGGGCGGTCTTGCAAAGCTCAAGGTGGTTTGGAGTTTCTCCATTGAGAGTTCATCTGAGTTCAGTTCCCACGGTCACCGGGCTGTACTTATCATTGATGTACTTATCAAAAAATGTTTTCAGTCCTGGACCAAATTCAATTTAGGTTTGCTGGATCACCCAGGTTCTCCCATGATAGTCTATCTTCCCCAATCTTGAGGAACTTAAATAAATCAGGTCCATTCTGTGCAACAATGTGCAAGATGTATGTAAGGTAAGTATGACCCTAACTTCATCCTTGACAGCAGCAGTCCCCAACATGTGGTTCTTCCCCTTTGATTGACACCCACTCATGCGCGTCTCAGAGTCTGTAAATTTAGTGGTCCATGGGGCCACTGCTTTACAGGTACGTTTGTTATGTAATAGGTACTTTGGGAAGAGAAAGTGTCAACAGACTTTTCAAAAGGTTGGCTTTAAAAATATAAAAATTCCAAATGATAAAAATGTAAACTGGACTGTTCATGAGAATTAAACACAGGTATTAATAAACCAAGTTATAAATATTTGATAAAGTTCACTCGGATCTAATAGTATGTAAAATTACAGATGTATTTTCTCATTACAGAACAAATTCTGCATCAGACATCTCTGTGTTTTGCCTTGGATGACATTCCTCTCCGTATTTTTTCCGAAAGCATTAGTAACACACAAACAGACCTAATACATTGACATAATCCTGTACGTATATGGTGTATCCAGTGCTGGATGAGGCACTTAGAATGCAAAGTGAAGCCTAAAGCTCGGATTATCCATGTCAGAGATTTTATAACGGGGGAGGCTGTTGCTAATGCTATGTGGATTTGTGACTTTGTGGTGCTCGGCTGAAAGTTGCCAGCTCCATTACTACACGGAAAAGACAGAGGATGGCGCTGTCATAAAATACTAAACCTCTAAAGCAGCTCTCCATGGTGCACAATAGACATGGTGAGCATTGTCACATCAAAAAAAGTAATTATCTAGTAATCTGGTCTGTCTATAAATCCACAGTTGAATTAGAATGATATGTATATATTATATTTAATTTATTAGTTAATCAAAGCAGATTTTAATGGTCATCATCATCAGCAAAAAAAAAAATAGAACAAATAAATGTAATTCAAAAACTTTTTTCTTTTAAATCCCAGAGTAAAAGCTGTCTAGTTCTGCATTGTCTCACCTGCGCCTATTCCAGTGTGGCCTCTGCCATCTTCTTCCTTCTCTTCCTTGCTTAGATCTTTGGCCATCTTGATTGACTGAGATGACATGCGCCACAGGGAGGGATGTGTTGGGTTTCCCAATGTTCAGCTCAGCAATTTTGACATTTTACGGGTGATCAGGCAGGTGAGTATGTTTTATTGCGGAAGGAACATCGCCTGTCTCTTTCTGCAATAAAACTCTGCCGGATCACAAATTTTAAAGTGGACCTATCACAAAAGAAGTTACTTTATATAAAAGCGTAAAGGAAAAATTAGCTTCTTTTTTTATCTTCTAAAACTTTTTTTTTTTAATTCTCTCTTTACCGCTGTGGTGCAGAGCCTCCTGGCATTCCTACGTAATGTTTTCCGGAAGTCTTCGGGCTGCTCCTTCTGCACATGCCATGTCTGCCCAATCTGGGATTCGCAAAAGCGGCTTTATCAGACTATAAAAATAAAGGCATGCGCAATGAGATCTGCACTTTTCTATTACAGGTACATCAGGCTACGTCACCCGCTCTTACGCCTGTGCAGTGGAGATTGGTGATGTTACCAAAAGAAGGAAGAGGTAGGAAATAGATGGTAGCACCTAGCGCTTCCTCCATGCCAAGATGAAGGAGAATTCCAGGACCTAATCGAGGCCAGGTATGAAAGGATCAGGGGAACTGTGGAAGAAACGGTAAATGGTCTTTTTTTTAATTTTTAGTACGGTTCTGCATTAGGGCCCCTTTCAGACTTGCAGTAAACCATAATGTTGTAACACTTGCTTACCCACACTCTCAGCTGCTCCCATTCAACTGTATAGCAGCTGTTGGGAACCAACCACTTTGTGTAAGCGTTTGCATATGGTTGCATTTGGCTTGTGGTTGCGGTGGGGAGGCATAACGGTTCCCAGTGTTTGAACGGTTCCCAAAAGTGACATCTTACTTCAGGTTGTCCAGTTGCTTACAGTGGCTCTGGTGGAAGAGCGGCACCAACGCCACAAATACAAGAGCAATCCACTTGAAATTCTCTATACAAACTTGCTGTACCCAATGCTCTCGGATTGTTTTTTCCCTGTTAATTTGACAAGTGTTTATAGGAATGTATTCTTTTGTTTCCAGGGGACAGAAAACATTTTATACGTTGGGACGATTCACTTTCAAATATCCCCAGGACCTTCTCCTAATTTCTAGCCCAGTGTAATAATCTGATATCCGACTTCCAGGGAAATTGATACAAATACACAGAGGAGGAGAGCCAAATGTTAACACAAGCAGCTAAAAAATGAATTAAAATGAAAAAAGCCATTAAGGGAAATGTCACTTGTAATCTGCGCTGTCATTTTTACCACGAAGGAAGATAAAAATGGGAATCACAATCTATCTTGTTTCTTCTATAAGTGTGCATTGCAATCAGAGGCAACTTGCAGAATCAAATAAATGTATAATGATTTACAGCTGATCTGCAGCCTTTTCTTAACTCTTGCACAGTTGCATGGGTTCCTTTTTTGTACACAAAGTACTCTGATATCACTGCACACTCTGGGCTTCCTATTGTGTGCATTAGAAGCTGCAGAAAGTAATTTCCTGGCTGGCGGACATCCAGCATTATCTAGCCCAGAAGTGTCAAACTCAAATACACAGAGGGGCGAAATTAAAAACTTAGACCAAGCCGGGGGCCAAACTTGAAATTTATTTAAAAAATTGAGGAAGTTTACTACTTCATCCATAACTTACAAAAACAAACCCGTCTACACACACTTTATGGTTGAAAAGACTAATTTCTATCTATCTATGCAGGCTGTGTGTTGTTCATCCTCTCACACCACAAGTTTGTCTGACACTAAATATTACACTATCCAGTCTCTAATGGATTAAAACAAACACAATGCCCCTGGTAGTCAGGCACCATGTGATCATTGCCTAGGCTTTGTGTCACATGATGGGTGTACAGAAATAATGTCTATGTATTGCATGTATTGAAAAGGATGGGGTGAGGTGGTAACATGGGTGGGCGGGCCAGATGTAGTTCATTTTCTGAATTTTTTAGGGGGCCAAAAAAGGGACCTTGAGGGCCAGATTTGGCCCAGGGGCCAGAGTTTGACACCCCTGATCTAGTCCTTTCCTCCTCCCCCTTGCTGCTTTTTCCCACCCCATTCACTCATTCGATCTCAGCTCCATCAATCAGCTTTCAATAAACCAGCACAACATGTTGGAATATCCACCACTTCTTGTTTTAAGTTTTCTTTGAGCAGCACCCTGCTGGCACCTTCCACCAGCCCTCTCACCATCTGCCTGCACTGCATAAAGAAGCACATAGGCCCAGTTATGGTGTCACTGGGCCTACACAAAGCTATGTAAAAATAAACAAAAACAGGTTTCATTGAATCATTGTATTAGCATGATGATGATGGGAAATATAGGATTAAAGTTTAACTGACTGCCTAAAGGAGCTGATTTACTAAAAATACATTCAGACTGTTCATATAAAAACGTGGATTATCATTCTGCAAGGAACCGAAATACATGCAAGAAAAAAAAAACTAAAAAAAAAAAACAGGATTATTCTTGCATATGATTAAATAGTTGAAGTCAGACGAGCTTCATCTTATTTGCAGTTCATTTTGCTTTGTGAATGGCCTAAAATTCCTTTAGTAAATCAACCCCAAAGTCTATTTAAATCAATGTTTTCCAACCAGGGTACAGTAGCATGATGTATGAAATATATAGCACTGCATAGATCAGTGTTTCCTAACCAGGGTCCCTCCAGAGGTTGCTTGGGGGTTCCTTGAGCAGTTTGTACCTCTCAGGTCAGTATAAGTGACACCAATGATCTTTTTGGCTATCCCCATGGGTGACATTCTTCCCAATGGCGGGTAAAGTAAGAGGAATTATTCCCACTGACCACCACACTAATATACTGTGAGCTGTGGATATAGTAATTATAGCTGGTGATCCCTAAAGATCTGAACGTTATATCAAGGGTTCTCAATGTTAATAAAAAGTCAAGAAACACTGATCTAAACTAAAAATATTTTGTTTCAGCTCCCCCAATCCTTAGATGTGGTGGCTGTATTAGTTTTCTTTATTTCAGATTATTTCTTTATTTCACAACATAGATACCTAGGAAGGGGAAAACCAACCTTTTCTCTATTTCAGACTGAGTATACTTCTGTAAGTACAGAAAAAGTCCTGTTGATCTTGGCAGATATTCAGTGACCTTGTATATTCCAGTCCATTAAGATGAATTTACAAACAATGTTATGCCCAGTTTTCCTTTCTGAACTATAAAACCTTTCTTTTATTTAAATCAGATAGGGGGGGGTGATCATATTTAATAGAGTTGGAGGACAGAAATAACTTTTTTAGTTATTTCTCTCTCCACCATTGTTCTATTTTCCCTCTCTTTATGTCTAGGCAAATTCTTATCAGTAGGACAGGAATTAGGGATAACTATCTCCAATGGAGCCCCTGCAAGTAGGAAACTGATTATTAAGCAAATCTTTTTCTTCTATATCCACAACTAAAATTAAAAAAACTCTCTTTGGCTTGAACATTTCAATTGTAATGGGTTATAACTTTGTAAGAATTGATACATAAATACCTAACCTAATGAAATGTTATGTCACATGCTCCATTGTTATATAGCGCATGGTGTGTCTTGTGCTTCTCTCTCTCTGTATGGAATCACCAGCCTTCCTTTTCTTTTCAGCACCAAGGACAGCGCCTGCACGCCAATATCCCGTACAGACAGTGCTGAATGGAGAATTGTTACTGCTGATCTATTGTGGGAAACTGAGTTGCAAAAATAAAAAGACAATGAGGTTCATTAAATAAAGGAACATAGGATGTTCACCAGTATGGTGAATTATTCACTTTTAAGGGAGATTTCACTTATCTTGCTAAATTAGATGAAGCTCTGCTGACTTCAGACATCTGATTATGAGCAAGGAAAAATCCTATTTTTTGGGGGGATTTTCTTGCACATTTGTGGGTATTCTTTGCTAAACTAATGCCTGAGCTGAGAAATGTGTCCCTAATTCACTTTGCAAGTGAATATCCTGTATTCCTTTGGTAAATTTATATATATATATTATTTTTTAATGTACAGCACAGCGTAATATGGTGGCGCTATATAAAAACAGTTTTTTATTATTATTAATATATATATTATTAGTATAATATGATTATATATATATATATATATATATATATATATATATATATATATATATACAAAGCTGCATAATTTATATATGTTTAAATATATTAGGCAGAGTGATAATAAAATGTACTTGGCCTGATTTATTAAAGTTCTCCAAGGTTGGAGAGGATACACTTTCATTAATGAAGCTGGGTTATCCAGTAAACCTTAATCTGGTCCAGGATTCAAAACATTTGCTAGCAAATAGCAAATGACTTAGGAGAAATCCATTCCAGGTTTGCTGTTTCACCCCGATTTACTGATGAAAGTGTTTTCTCTCCAGCCGTGGAGAGCTTTAATAAATCAGGCCCATTATCTTTGGTTAGCAATGAAGCCAAATGGCATTGACAATTAGCACTCAGTTTATTCTACATATATTGATCTTATTTATCTAATGCTTTGTGCATTCATATCCCTCTATCAGTCACAACTTGTTTAGTAGACTGCAAGAAATTGATATCAAAGCAGAAATACACACTTGATAATCACCTGTCCCCATTCCTTTGAATGACGCAGCCATCTACTTCTTTCATTACGTGGACGCTTCTGTTGCGGGATGATCTTTCTCTCATGCAGACAGGCACAATGGTAGTTGGGATTGCTGGGTATTCTTTGGTCCATGGTAGGAGGGATTATTACAGATGGGACATTACCTGTACCTGTCCCTTTCTGCAATTTTGATCTGCCATATCATGGATTTTTAAAACTTTAGTCCTGCTTTAACTCAATTTCAAGTAATAATTCTGCTTGGATTTAAAAAGAATATTTAACAATGTATAAATGAATTCAAAGCAGCATTATTATGTTTCTTTTATATCTATCTGACGTTCAGCTTTATACTAATTTGTTTCAATCTCTACAAATAATGATGCAATCACAGCAATAAAATTGCAATTCAATAAACAGGATGGGAATTAATGACAGCAGACTTTACATCATATAGAATACCCAGTCTATAACCGGCAATACTGACACAGTAAAGCCGCAACGTCAGCAGGCAAATTGTAGAAGTATGCAAGCCGATTGTCATATGGAATCATCCTACGTCTATAGACGCCCCCTAAGAGACTCTACTAACTTTCACACAGTTGCTTTGTCATTTTTCTGGAATTGCTCACTAAATGAAAAAAGGTAATTTGCAGCATTCACATTGCACATTGTCCAGTTAGAAATTTAAATAAAATTTGCATGTTTTGGAAACCGCTCAACAAGAAAACATGAGCAGCAGCCGGAACAGATCATTTGCTATGGCATGCGTGGAGGCAAATATCTATTCTTCATACTCTAGATGACATGAGCTTTCCCTGATCTGAGAACTACTTTCTGAAGAGTCTGCTGAACACAATAATTTGGGCACTTTAGCTAAATTGGCCATTTGAAAATAACCGTTTTATCGGCAATGATGGAGAGCCATGAAAAGCTGCCTTACACCCCAACCTTGACATTACAGCGGGTGCGTTTGGTGTATTTGTACTGGATGAGAGCACAGTGACTTCAGGTAGTGCAAACACCCCATGCAAACTGCCTGTAATCATGATGGAAACCCTGGGGTGATTTTCTAATAGAATATAGGCCGTTCACTTAGCAAAGGGAATTATCGCCTTGCAAGGAGGAAATACCGAACAGACAAAAGGAAGTTAGATTGTTGGAATGGTCATAGCATCACATGGCATTATATTTGGAAGACATTAGATCATTGTATAGTGGAAATGCTTTTCTTGCCTGTTCACTCAACTCTGGTTCCACAATGCAATAATAGACTTAAATTTTCTAATTATGTACTGTTATTTATTGTCTCCATTATATACCGGACTTTAATGGGCTGCCACCTAATACTAGTGAATGAACAAGGGAACTGCAGGGGCTACACATAATAAAGATTTGGATATGAATTAGCTATCTTTCCCCTCTATCCCACTGCTGCCAGGGGAGACACTCTGAATATCAATTTGATAAAATAAAAATCCAGCTGGTGTGCAAATGGAAATGAATATTTAAAGAAGCTTTAATTTACTTTTTGGAACAATTCATTCTTGAAAACAATTAATTGTATTGATAGATTAATGTTAAACTGGACCTCATCTGAAGATGGGAAACATAAGCGTACCTATACTCGGTAAACTAAGGTTTTTACCCTTTTATGTAAAGTAAAAATTCTGTTTTTTTTTTTAAAAAAGGTGCAACACCGCCCCCCCAATTCTCAGCCGCCGAGGTGGTCGGGAATTAATGGGACCACAAAGCCTCCCAGGACACCTACTTCAGGCATCCCAGGAGGCTTTTGGGCGCTCCTGCGCTGAATTAGCCTTTTTGCTTAAAGAGAAAAATTTGCTGATCTCACGCATGCTCAGTAAGATCGGCAATTTTTTTTTTCCATCCTACGTCACCCGATCTCGCGCCCAGGTCGGGTGACGTAGGATGAAGAACCCGGAAGAGAAGACGCTTGCTCCAGGATGGATGCCGAGACAACGCGGGACCCGATGCTGGACACCCCCAGAAGATCAGACTGCCCTTCGGGATTGAAGTTAAGTGTGTTTTTGTTCAACTTTGTTGAGTATAGTTCCTCTTTAACCACCCCCTAAAATGAGCCTTTGACTGTCAACCTCCTCCCCCTAACCACAAAATATTCCCCTTACTTCAATTCCCTATAAACATTGAATGTCAATCAAAAGCCAAAACTTTTTTTTTTACTTGAGTTTTGGATTGTTTTTCTTTGCTATTGGTGACCACACAAGGGCTATTCAACTTTCTATTCGTCCACAGGAGATTTTCTCTCACTTCTGGTTGTATCACCACAAGAAGAATGAAATACTCCCCAAAAAGACAGGCTAAAAAACTGGCAGACATTATCCCCATTCCCCATATCCATAACTAAACAAAGTTTGGTCTAAACCCAATCTAAATCTAACCCCTTAGTCAATATCTAAGCTTAAAGCGGAACTATACCTAAATGTAAGGCAAGGTTATTATTGCAGAAGGTAAAGACTATGTCCCTCCTTTATGAAATAAATGTACCTCCCTGTTTGCAATCAATTCCGTAAAGTACATTGCATGCACATGCACAGCTTAGGGTACGATGCCGCGTTTCCCAGAATACCCCCGACTGCTGGAAATAATGAAATTTCATGCGCATGCCAGAAGTTACATCATTCTAGTCTGGCCAATCAAGATGGCCAAAGATCCAGAACCTGGAATAGGCCCCGTGAGGATGTTAGCATTGGTGAGTATATTTTTCAAATTGTGATCAGGGAGTTAAGTTGATTTTATTGCTGAAGGAATATTGCTTGTTCCTTCTGCAATTTACAACCTGCCTGCTTGTATTTTTTTTCTAACTTAGAATATTTTTTAAAGTGGACCTATCACCAAAAGTTTTACTAGGGTAGATAAACCTTTTATGTAAAGTAAAAATTACCACGACGGTAGACAGAGAGCGCAGAGGGTTCTGGCTGCTCCTTCTGCGCATGCCTAAGATTGGGGATTTTTCATGTAATGAGAAAAGAAAATGCGTAGTGAGAAGTTTCCCATTTATAGCAGGCTTTGTTACCTGATCTCATCCTTGTGCAGTGGGAGATCAGGGGACACAGCCAGAAGAAGAAGGAAGACAGAGAAAGATTGTGGCAATGTTGGATTACAGGACAGCAAAGAACCCAAACGATGACAGCGCAGGAGGGATCGTTAGATCTGCGGAAGTTGAGTATGATTTTTTTTTTAGTTCTGGTTTAATGCCTTCCCTGAGCCTAACACCAACCTGATTGCAAACATTCAGTTCATGTTGAGTCTTACTTGTTTTACTTTGTGCAGAATTTCTGATTCAGAATAGCAAGTATATGACAACCACTCCACACACTGCATCAAGATTTGAATTTTGTAGACAAAAATATAATTAAAAACCCAATCACTGACCTCATCCACGTTTTCAAAGGCGTTGATGACATCATACGGCAAACAGGATAAGAGATCGATGACAAACCATGTCTTCAAGTAGTTCATTCGTATTAACTTTGGGTCCGAAATGACTTCCCCGGCAGGCCCAACAAAGGTGGTGTGAAAATTAAGTACAATGTCCACCAAAAAAATGACATCCACAATACTGTCCACCACCAGCCAGGCCACATTGTTCTGTTTGGTTTTGAAGGAGACATTGTAGGGGACCAGGATAGCGGTGTAAAACGTTAATATCAAGATCACCCAGTCCCAGGTGGTTTTGAAGACACAGTAATGAAGAATGATATGAGGAGGGGTCTTCGGGGCTTCTTGTTTGTATTGTGGAAGAATCTCAGAGCCGAGCTGCAGCACCTAGAAGATAAAAGTGTATATTGATAAAATACCTTACTGGATTACTTTTTATTGATAGAATCTACTAAGAGACAGTGCTGGGCTAATCACACCGATTCTCCTTCCCACAAGATACCAGTTTATTCCTTGATCCTTGTGGCTGAACAGAGTGATTGGGGAGTAAAGAAAAGGATTAAACCGGTGTTTCTGAAACTTTCAAACATGGGGGAACCCCTTGAAATAACGTTAGGTCTTCAGGGGACCCCTGCTATAATTACTAACTTTGGAAATTCAGGTCAACATTTGCAACAAAGGTGCCTTTAAAGGTACTATGAATGAGAATTATAGATTAGGCACCAATAAATACATCCAATATGTCTTGTTGATAGGTATTTAGCATTACCTGTAGGACATGTCCTTTGTTCCTATATCAGTTCTTATGTTTGGCTAGCATAAATGGAAGTTATGGGTCAGGAAAAGAAGAGCTGAAAGAACAAATAATGGTCCTCTGATTGTTCTCGTTCCCCAATCTTGTTATTTAAAAAAACAATGATCCCTGATGCCCCACAACGATAGGACTTACCACACATGGAACCTTTGCTTTGTTTTGGTCTGAACCTTTAACTATGAGCTCTATTTATAAAACAGGGAATCTGACATTCCCTCAAACGTTCCCCGGTGGGAATCAATTACTACAATTGAAACACCTGGACCTGGAAGATTCCTACCAGGGAATGTTTGAAGGAATGTCAGATTCCCTGTTTTACAAACAGAGTCCTTTGTGTTGGTTGTTTACAAATCTGTAGGAAATTCCTCACCACCCAACTACTTCATGAAGATGGCCACAGATTCCCAGATATCAGGTACAATATTAAGAGATTTAAGGTTTCATGTTCTTTCATACACTTCTTCTCTGTAATCCTATACTGTTTTATCTACTTAAAGTTTTTACATTAGTTTCTATTAATAACACAGGGGATCAGATATTCCCTTAAACCCCCCTTGTGGGAATCTTCCACATCCATGTATTTCAATGGCAGTAACTGATTCCAACCAGGAAATATCTGGTCAGATTCCCTGTTTTATAAATAAAGCCGCCTGTTTTATATATACAGATTTCAATCAGAGAGCACCCATGATCTTGGATTTCCAGAGTATAACAAGTTTTCTAAAAAAAAGAAAGAAAGCATGTCAGGAGCTGTTTAAGTCGTTCTTCTCTCTCAAGTTTATGGTCCAACTGGTTGTTAGGTTGAGATAGGGTTAATGTTTCCTTTTTACCCTTGAACTGTTTCCTCTATAGGGCATATGAATAAAAAAAATATGTTTGAAAGCAATTGGTTTAGTACTGACCTCTGCCATTTGCTGTAAAATGTGCAAATTATGGTTATTTAAGAACCTGGACAATGGTACAGGCAGCCGGGCAGCAAAGGGAGCCAGCCACCGGAAGCACATGGGAAAACTTGTTCCCACAGCAAATCTGAACTTAGCCTCAACTGGATCTTTTTTATGTAATGACCATAACATATTCACTATAGATTCATCTTAAGGAACTGTGAATGATGACAGTTTTTCATATTTATGTAAGCGAATGGATGAATTGATCAGGTCTATAAAAAACTTTCTAAATTCACCATAGAATAATCTATACCAATTTAGATTGCACTAAAAGCCTTTCTCACTAATGACCACAGCATAATACTGATCTATAGGCAGACACATACTCGTGCCTGTTTGCTCAGGGGAGCTAATATCTTGCTAATAGTAAACAGTCAATATCTAATTAATCTGAATAATGACATAATCAGCGTACATTTCACATGATTTATTGAAACGTGTTCTTGTGATTTGTGCTGCAGGAAACCCAGAGAGGTATCTGCCATGTTTGTTTAGGTTGGCCCAAAGCAGAACTGGGATTAGTTATTACTCAGGGTTTATTATATATAAAATATATAGGGTGCCCAAAGTTAGAGTGGAAAAACCCCTACATTTTCATCCATTACTGGATAATTGTCTGGAAGAAAACATAGATAGATAGATAGATAGATAGATAGATAGATAGATAGATAGATAGATCTTGCATTAGGACTATCCTCCTTTGATTAATTTGCATCAAACATAGACCAACAAATTGCCATTGGCCTCAAAAGAGTCTTATACAGTACATGACAACTCAAAGGCTGCATTTGCCTTCCACTGAGATAAATTTACTAATACATGGCAAGTCCTTTTAAAGTATGCTAAATATTCAATAAAGAGATATTACCCAGTCTGCCTAGTTGCCATGTCTCAAGCCTTGACGTACTTTGCTGTGCCTTGTGATATTAAGCATACAATAATAATAATGCCCACATACATGTGCCATGCATAGTCATTATCCTCTGGTCATCCTGGTGGCATCTGGCACAAAGTACTTACCAGGTAACAGTGATGAGCCCATAAGGCAGGAGATGAAAGAGTTTGTTTTGTATATTGTTTTGTTTGTATATGTGGTTGCACTTACAAAGCTTACAAAGCTGCACCCCAGGCTTTTCTAAATGCCACCTAAACGCATAGGCCAAACTTGCTAAACTTCACCCTGTTTGGGGTCAAAAGCGGGAATACCCCACCAACAGAACCATCTTTAGGAGATTTGCTTAATATTAATCTAGGAAGAAGGTCCTAGAGAAGATCCCTATAAATCGCTATTAAAAGAATGTAGTTTTACTATGTTACATTTCTACTTTTTTACTGATATCTATAGAAAAGAAGATTTAATTTCCTGCCTCCTATCACATCAATTGATAAAAAAAAGGAAAGAAAAGGAAAGAAAGAAAGAGGGGGGTCAAGAGAGAGAAAGAGAGAAAAAAAGAGAGAGAGAAAGAAAGAGAGAGAGAAAGAAAGAAAGAAAGAAAGAAAGAAAGAAAGAAAGAAAGAAAGAAAGAAACAACCTATACAGCGTTGATATTAGGAAAGAATAAGCAACCCAGGGAATGTAAGACAGACAGAATGGGTAACGCAGGGGTCCTTAAAGGCCTGAGCACTTGTCATTTCCTCGCACTTTTCTGCATTAACAGAATGTCTATGGGAAGACAAGGTCCATCAGATATGCCACAGGGGGGACCCTGGGAATTCACCAGATAACTCAAATAATTCAAAAGAAGTGACTTTTTAGATGTTAAAACTGGACCTGTCTTCAGTGCGAGACCAAATCATCGCAGCTTAAAACATGAGATTCATCTTAAGAATAACAAGGCAATGTAAAACATCTGGAGCTGAACACCAGACAGAAGGTCAATTATATCTAAGGCCTCAGTAATGTTTCATTCCACGGCTGTAAATTGCTAAATCGTTGGCCTTCAGTGAAAATCTGACCACACATTTTATAACCTCGTTATTTAGTTACATGTAAAAAAAAAATACAAGGCCATTGGGCATTTGTTTTATCATTTTTATTTGTTTTTGGGTTTGAATGTGGGCATTTTTCCATGAGTATTTCTGCGTTTTTACATTCATCTAAGGTCTAAGCAGGGATCAGGGACCATTGCCATGGAAGGAAGGAGTAGCCGGCCCCATGCAGATCGGGCCCTTGGCCCCAGCTCAATCATGGAAGCCTCAGGGAAGCAATGGGCATCCCAAACCCAATTTTGCTAAAAGGTTGTATAGGTCTATTTAGGTTAATGTAACAATATAACATATTCATCTGAGACAGAAATTTTCATTTTCGGAAGGAGTAGCTAATCCCTAACCCTTGCAGATCCTGCCCCAGTTAGGATTTGGAGGCCTCATTGGAGTAATGGTATTCTAGTACCCCCAAGGGAGCATCTTGTACCCTAAGGTTTCTTGGTGGTACCTAAAAGTCTGACCTCTCGGTACAAGTATAGTTATGAAGACCAATAGACTTTGTATTATCTACCTCCACTGTCACAGTTATTCCTCCAATTTTGTTGGTTGGGCTGGATAGACTTGTGTCCTTTTTTTTTAATTCTGTAATGCAACAATGTAACAATTGCAACTTTGTAAAGATGACACTAACATCTAATAGTCACCAGAAAAGACCCATTTTGCAGGATCCAAAAAGACGCACCTGTCCGTTTCTATGCAATGCGAGTTTGTATGAATAAGATTGTGCTGAGGGGTCTGGCTGTTACTCAGCTCTGCCAGCACAGGGCACCAAAGTGTAAGTAGGGGGTTCAAACAGAAAAAGAGCTCTATAAACCATATCCCAGCAAACAAGTCAGAAATATTGTGTAATGCATGTAAAGCATGAGATTTCTATAAACCTTTATTTTGGCAGCAACAAGATAGGAGGTGGGCATGAGATTTAAACTTGTATACTAGGTCTATGCTTTCTTCAAAAGTAATGTCTGTGCATATATGAAAAACACAAAATAATGCAACTCTAATTTCATTAATACACAACAGGCCTGATTTATTAAAACTCTCCAAGATTGGCGAAGTCAAACTATCATGGGGAAACCAGGTTGATCCAGGAACCCTGGAATGAACCTTATCCAGTACTGAAAACATTTGCCAAGTAATAGCAAATGATTTTAAGAAATCCATTCCAGGTTTGCTGCATCACACAGGTTCTCCCATGATAGTTTATCTTCTCCAATCTTGAAGATCTTTAATAAATCAGGCCCAATGCAATGTATTTCTGTACTTCAAATTGTGCAATATCTAAATATGACTTGGTACCAATCTCGGAACAGCTAAAAGTACAGGAAGGGAAAAGAAACACAAGAAGCCAATCGTACAATTAATGCTACATTGCAAGCAGCTGTCTAATAGGAGGAATCAGGAAACAGAGTAACAGAGAGATGGCTCATGTGCAGCTTCTCTTGTCACTGCTCAGTCACGGGATGGAATTGGAACTTCTATGTAAAAATAAAACTGCAACAGAGAGAAATAAGATGTCCAGTCTTGCTAGACAGGGTTATGTTGTGGGGCAGAGCTGTATAACCTCAGAAATAGATGAAACGTGATACAAAACTATGGACAGGCAAACAGCAGCCTTATATTTATTTCATCAATGTGGGAACTTTTAGGCAAAATGAAACAATTCAAAGCACAGTAGACCACCATGTGAGCTTTCATATGATTTAATACCTCAATGTGGCCTTTTTAACACAGCCAACCTATAGGGAAGGATTTGGTGGCATGAATGAACATGGGCCGCATAGGCAACATTTCCATTGTACCAATCCCAGCATGTTTATACTGCAATAAATGTTCCCTATGCTACAGGCAAATACCCAAATTCTACAAATCCCCAATCTCCAAGCCTAATATATTTTCCAGCCCTGAACAATGACGGTGAAGGTGATTAATCACAGGAAATTATTTATCTCAAACGGAAACCAGGAAAATGTACGTCTCCGGTGTCATATCTACAGGAACCTGTACGATCTTTACTGAGCGGAGTCATTGGTATTCCTCCTTATTCCTATCAGAGTCTACGCCGAGTATGAACAGCGGCTCAGTCAGCTGTGTGAGAGCAAGCGGCAGCCATGAATGCAAATGTCTCCTAATCACCACTGTGTCTTAAACAAGAGAGAGTATTAAACAAGGCACCAACGTTCCGAAATATCGTTCCAGCCGCTGCCCACATCCCCAACGTGCGTCAATATATCTATATTACCCATTTCTGTTTGACATTCGTATGCTTTGTATCATTATGAATAAAGTGCATGCAGATGAAATTGATGTCTGTGCAAGTCAGGGTTGCATTGGAAAGAAAAATGGATGTCAGTACTTCAGCTTCTACATCAAATGTTTTTTTGATATTTCAAAATTCAGTGTAATAACTATTTCAGTTTTAATATCATTTTTATTAAACCTTTTTTATTTACTGAAGCTGTCATACCAGAAAATATGAAAAAGAAAATAAAAATTAGGTGTCAAGAACAGATTGGATCCAATGACCCTGGTTTAATAAAGCTCCCCAAGACTGGAGAGGATACACTTTTATCAGTGAAGCTGGGTGATCCAGCAAACCTGAAATGGATCTGTTCCAGGATTCAAAACATTTCCTAGCAAATAGCAAATGATTTTAAGAAATCCATTCCACTCAGCTTCACTGAAGAAAGTGTATTCTCTCCAGCCTTGGAAAGCTTTAGTAAATCAGGCCCAATATGCTTTCCATTACAGTGCTTTATGTTACATAATGAACAGACAGACAACAATCCACTATGGATAATAAATGATTATTTTTTAGCAACAAGGTGCATCACATAGATAGTATGCACATCGTAGGATGGATTGGGAACTGGGGTCCACCATACCATGTGCTGGGGGTAGCATTCATAAAGCATTCTGGTAACACACATTAGCTCATATGTTGCAATAGCAAATTTAAATTGTCTCTTAAGGATATATTTATACAGCAGATCACCTAATGAAGTTATGGAATACATTTTACCAATGTTAACAACACTGTTATTCGGCCCTCCCCTCAGGCACGTTGTCTTGGTGTCACCTTTGATTCTGCCCTCTCATTTACCCCCCATATTCAGAACATTTCCAGGTCCTGTCACTTTCACCTACGCAACATCTCCAAAATCGGCCCCTACCTGTCCCCTGAGACCACCAAACTCCTTGTACATGCACTTATCTCTCGTCTGGACTACTGTAACCTCCTCCTCTCTGGTATTCCACTAACCCGACTCTCTCCTCTACAATCTATTATGAATGCTGCAGCCAGACTCATCCATCTTCCCTCCGCTCCTCTTCTGGTGCATCTCTTTGTAGTTCTCTTCATTGGCTTCCATTTTCACCTTTGCTCGTGTGCTTTGTCTTCGAATCCCTCCACAGTTCTTGTCCCACTTACCTCTCTGACCTGATAGAAAAATACTCCCCCAGTCGCTCTCTCCGCTCTTCCAATGACCTCCTAATGACTTCCTCACTCATAACCTCATCACACACATGGCTCTAAGACTTTTCTAGAGCTGCCCCAACTCTCTGGAATGGTCTTCCTCGTCCTATTCGGCTTGCTCCTACTTTCTGCTCATTTAAAAGAGAACTCAAAACCCATTTTTTCAAACTTGCCTACCCATCTTCTTCTGTCTTTTGAAACCATCACTACTTCCCACCACTACATATCTCCCCTCCTATTGTGTGTTAATTCCCCCACCTCCTAGATTGTAAGCTCTTCGGGGCGGGGTCCTCTCGTCCTGTGTCACTGTCTGTATTAGTCTGTCATTTGCAACCCCTATTTAATGTACAGCGCTGCGTAATATGTTGGCGCTATATAAATCCTATTTATTAAAAATAATAATAATGACTCCTGACGTCAGACTCTTCCCCCTAGTCCCAGGCTCCATGTCCTTGACCAGAAAGGGTATTTGACTTTTTTCCTCTCCACAATAAGAAAAATCATCCTCAGGCACTGGGGCTCCACCATGGCCCCCATACTGCCGGAATGGTCAAAGCAACAATCACATATGAAGGAACTGACAGCCTAGCTACAGGATCGATTCACAATCTATATGGAAAATTGGAATGTATGAGATTGCCTTCCAGAGGTCCCTAATATCTGGACCAGTGTTTCTCAACCAGGGTTCTTCCAGAGGTTGCTGGGGGTTCCTTGAGTAATAGCAATTGGTGCCTCTCAGGTCAGTTTAAATTACATCAATGATCTTTTTGGCTATCTGTACGGGTGACATTCTTCCCACTGGCCACCAATGAAAGAAACATTCTTCCTAGTGATCCCTGAAATAATATACTGTGAGTTGTTTATATAGTAATTATAGCAGGAGGTTCCTGAAGACCTTAAAGGGTAGAGGAAGGCTGATCTATGGCCTTCTTTTTAATATTTCCATCTATAAGAGCAGTTCCTTTTCCCCATGCATGCACCCTCTTTCTTTCTCTCTTACTTTCTTTTAAGTTCTTTATATCACCTCTTTGTTTTCTGAGCACCTTTTTCAGCTACCCCCTTACTGAATCTGATTTATTAAAGCTCTCCAAAACTGGAAATGATACACTTTCATTTGTAAAGCTGGGTGATCCAGCAAACCTGAAATGGATCTAGTCCAGAATAAACATTTGCTAACAAATAACCAATTACTTTGAAGAAATCTATTCCAGTTTGCTGGATCACCCAGATTCACCAGTGAAAGTGTACTTTCTCCAGTCTTGGAGAATTTAAATAAATCAAATCTCTATGTTGGATAAAACCACACTGGCAGTAATGGTAATACCTACGATTCTGTGTATTGTTGTCACTGGTATTTTTATTCGTTGGTGGTGTCCTATCTTGTGTCCATAACTTTTTATTGTTCTGTAATTATTTGTCTTTGATTGCATGAAAAAATATATTGATTAGCTCCACTTTAAGGATGGCTTCATACCTAAAGTATGTGTTGCTATAACTTGGCATCTGGCCAATATGTTAGCAGCCTGGTGGGTAACATTTTGGATTGATGTCAAAGTTACTATTAGCAAAAAGACCATAAGGCTATTTTTTGTCCTAGAAAATGTGAAGACTAGGGATGAGCGAGAATGCCTCCGGCATGCTAGCGAAAACTTCCTCAAACTTCCAATGTTTCAGCGAAATTTCGTCAAACCGATTTCGCAAAACCATCGGAAGATCAAGGAAATTATAACAGGAGGATTCACAGGGGATTCACAGGATTCCCTGGGAATCTTCCTGTATGCGATCCCCGGGGCACTAGAGGTTAATTAACCTCTAGTGCTCCGGGAATCGCACACTCTTCTCAATTAATGCAGCCACAGCTGCAATCATTGAGAAGATGCCTGGCAAAGGAAAACCTTCTGACATTGTAATACAGGTATCTCTTTCAAATGATACATTTTTTACAGATATAAATGTATCATTTGTGAGAGATACTTATATTACAATGTCAGGAGGTTCTCCTGTGCTGCGCATCTTCCCAATGATTGCAGCTGTGGCTGCATTAATTGAGAAGAGTGTGCGATCCCCGGGGCACTAGAGGTTAATTAACCTCTAGTGCCCAGGGATCTCAAAGGCAAAAGCTTGACCTCTCCTCAAATCAGAAGGCCGTTCTCGTTTATATTTTCTGTAAGCGAGAAAGGCCCGATTCTCCACAAGAGCGAATTTATTATTCTCGCTTATCCCTAGTGATGACCTTAGTGGCAATGTTTGAGATGTGAGGTAGTAACAAGGTATCCCAATAGGTCCATTGGACATATGTAGCAAAACTTCTTGAATAATCCGGCTACATAATATGATACTTTTCTATATATGTCCCCTGAATAATAATTAATGTATTACACTGCAGTATAGAGAGGTGCAGTATAGGAGGATATCTGATGCAATGACTGCCCTGGGGTCCTGACACATACAGTTTTATCTGTGGATCCACTGGCATTTCTCCAATTACTTTACAGGGTGCTAATGACATAATTAGGACATATAGCATTATATTGACATGATGTAATACATGACTACATTTATCCTGGAGTTCAGTATAATGTATAAATATAATGTTATCTGTGCGTTACCTCTGCAAGCCGGGAGTGCTTGTGTACATTCTCCCCTTTGTGAACGGTGGGAGCGAGCTGTTGTAGGACCCCTCTGCTGCTTGTTAAAGCTCTTGTTAAACGCGCTAGTTTTCCCCAGCCTGAAAAATAAGATCCTATATATAATATAGACATTACACAAGGTTTATAAACACTTCCATACTATAAAACAATGTGCATGACATGTTCATACATAATGGTCTGTGCAGCTAATCAGACCACATGATAATCTAACAGCACATTGGACATTGTATTATCTGTATCCTTGCACTCTCTGCAAATTATATAAATTAGGGTATGTCTGAAACCAAAAGACTTTCCAATTCTTTTATTGAAGCATACCCCATAGCTGGAGAACATTTGAAATTTTGATTCCATCAAAGATGCAGCAATTCCTATTTACAGTGGAAAAGAGAATCTTTTGTAACAAAAAACTGATGGGATTGGTAGTGCTGACATGTTATTTATTCACTATGACCTAATCTGCGATGTTAATTTTAATTTTAGTTAATTAGTTTTAATTTTATATGTGGACCAAACTTTAAAAAAGCATTGTAATACTAGAGAAAACAGCACACTGCTAAAACCAGTGATGTAAGTTCAAAGCCCTTGCCAAATTTTTGTATTGATTGAAAAGCCCGGGAACATAGTATTGTCACAATCATTTTTGGGAAAGGTTAGGTGGATCTAAGGATATGTGCCATAAGTGAAACATTTAAGAAAAAGCCTGTATCTTTAGAGAAAATACACTTTCATCAGTGAAGCTGGGTGATCCAGCAAACCTGGAATGGATATCTTAAAAGTCATTTGCTAACTGTTAGCACATTTTTTCAATCCTGGATCAGATCTATTCCAGGTTTGCTGGATCACTCAGCTTCACCAATGAAGGTGTATCTTCCAGCTAGAGCTTTAATAAATCAGGCCCAATATGCAGAATTTGTGAAAATGATGCAAAAAGACCATTTCTTTTGAAATATAAATGTCTTTGCAATTTCGACATGCACATTCCCAATCCACGCCCTATATTGACTTACTGAGGATGCCATTATGTATCTGTAACAAACTGTTATCTAATTTCCTCCATTAGAAGATTTACACCTTATCTAAAGATAAAGATACACACTGCTTTCCGCAACAAAATCATTTTATGAAAATTATGAGTGTAACCAGGACTGAATTTCATTAATGAAGGAGATAAAATGACACAAATGGCTTTATAACAGCAGCACAGGTCACAATACGGGAGCCTTTTAGAAGTACTTTCTGAATTATATGGTGTCGTGTTTGCTTTTTGGAACTGTGTCAAGCTCAGATCAAACAATGTGCAGAGTTAAGCAAAATCTTTAAGAGGATCTGCGGAGAACAATAATGTCTGCAGATGTCTGCAATAAACATAATTTTATCAAAGTTTTATTGCCCCTCTGAACTCTACATGGTAAAAATTACATCTAAACATACTTATCCCTAGAGAACAGGACAAAAACATTTCCCAAAGTATTTAGTAGCAACTCTCTTAGATTGTAAGCTCCTCGGGGCAGGGTCCTCTCCTTCTCCTGTGTCACTAACTGTATCTGTCTGTCATTTGCAACCCGTATCTAATGTACAGCGCTGCGTAATATGTTGGTGCTAAAACACTGTTTATTATTAATAATAATAGCAAAAAAATGCAAGAATGTGTAACTTATTTAGAAACAGCTATAGTCTTATCTGGTTTTCCTTGAAGTGAGACTTTCACTGAGCCATCATGTGAGCTGCCATTACTGATGACCATGTTTGATCTAATGATAGACCATTACTGATCTAATGTTTTGATCATCAGTCTTTATAACTTTGAATCCATGAATGAGGATGCAGCTCAAATGTTATTAATTGCTGCATAACTTGCCACAAAGGTATTTGCCACCAAAGGGTTGCGGAAAAAAAGCAAGGAGCTACACAGGGCCCATAGAACTCCAGACTGACATGCTTGGTGTAGGATAAATTAGAGAATTATTGGAGTAAATTACATAAGGGGCATGTAGTCATATTGATTTAATTGCAGCAACATAGATGAATATTACAGATCATACTTTTTAGCTGCAATAATAGTTCATTATTTATGTTTAGGGGTGCAAACCCCTTTCCAATTTCAAGCAGTACTGATATGCAAAGTTTTAGTAAATGTAACATATATATTTAAGGACAGCAATTCTAGGATATAACAACATATACAACAATACAAGTTATAAAGCTAGACAAAGCAGAGAAGTGGGCTATGGAATGGATGGTGGAGAAGGTTGGTGGTGGGGGGGTCACAGAGGTGAATATGAAAATGATTTAAAAATCATTTAGATTTAGATATTATAGTTTTTTTCCCATGCAATGTTGAAGTCCCCTTTAGGATCCAAAACACTATTGTCTTTGATACAAAAACAATCAAAAAGTGCTTTTCTAGCTATTATGTTTAAATCACGACTATCACATTTTACTATGTGAACCCAAAAAGTGTTTTGCATAAAAGTTAGGTTCAGACATTTATAAAAAAAAAAAAGACCTCTACGTTCATACATTCATCAGCATCAACGGTTCCAAAGAAGCTCCCCGTGTCTGGCACCTAGGCAGCCACCCGCACCTCCGATGCACCTCTACTGAACCACTTACTGCCATCCCCATTCATCTTCTATGGGTGGCCAAAGGTGGGACGCGACATGTAGCATCTCAACCGAGGAAGTGGTAACTGCACTGCAACCTCACAGTCTGAACATTGCCCAAGTGTTGCATGGATGCCAACAGTTTGGATACTGCATTCCTAGGAATGAACAGCAACATGTTTCAATTCCCCTGTCTTTAAAAAGCCTTTAGATGTGCTGGAGAAGTTTAGAACTTTTGAGGTTATTTTTTTACTTAATCCTCAAGATTTATAATACATACTTAATTGTTTTTTTAAGCTGCAGTTAACAGCTTTGTTTGACTGAAGAACCTTTACCAATAATAATACCAGCCTTAAAAACCAAAGGCTGAATGGAAAAAAATATGTAGATAGAAATCAAGAGAAAAAAGTTTCTATTTGCATAAATTGATTATCTCTGCAAGAGGCAGGATGCAGTACAAGCTGACGACAGCAGTGCCCAAAATAGTTCTACTCCAAAAATACATTAAATTGTGACAGCAGACAAAGACCCACGGGTGTATGTAACTCCAAATAATCATTTCTGGAGTGCTGAAAGATGAACTTCTGCAAGATCCTTCAACAAGTCAGAATACGCGAAGATGAATGATGAGTAATACTAACCCTTCGATGAATCATCTTCAATTGGTTGCTTAAAGGCTGTGATGTCACTGAAAGTGCAAAGAAACAATACCACTTTGTCCTGTTCATTATGGATGGGGGCGATTTTCACAAAGAACCACACGGGCGTCCCTGAAACAAGAATAGAAATTATTTTTTTTTATATAGCGCCAACATATTACGCAGTGCTGTACTTAGTCATGTCTCTAAGTCCCTACCAATGTCATAGACATATATTAACACAGTTTAAGGTAAACTTTTTTGGGGGGCAGCCAATTAGCAATTAGTATGTTTTTGGGATGTGGGAGGAAACCGGAGTGCCTGCAGGAAGCCCATGTAATCAAGGGGAGAACATACCAACCCCATGAAGATACAAAGCATATTCTCATTTTTACCCAGATGTATGGTACAATAGGAAAGTTGTAAAAGCTTTGCAAGCAGTTTCTTGGGACAATATGTAATAACCTAAAGCTGCCGGCTGTTTAGTTGAAGAGACTCAGTCATCAAGCATCCTGATAACAAGTTTGCAAGATCTACTCACGGTGGCATTCTCTAAACATAATGCATTTCAGAAAAATGCCAAAGATGGTCAAGCCTTCGACTTCCAGGTCAACAGTAGCCATTACATCCCCCCCACCTCTATGTCAATCTTACTCTTGCTAGTACAAAAATCTTACAAGATTTTTGCTGACATCCTATCTGAGGTCTAAAGGTCCAAGACTATGAACAGGAGCGGAGAATAGGGAGGTGCAAAGTGTGCCACTGCATGAGGGTCCCCAACATGGGGCCAAAATCAGTTCAGCAGGGGGGGAGGGTGCAGGTCAGTTCTGCACAGGGACCCACTATTACGAATGCAATAAATTTACCAAAATTTTTGCAATGTAGTTAAATAAATAGGGAACTGTGGTTCTTTTAGCAAAAGCACAAGCAAGCACCTAGGCAGTGACATGCATTTGGAACAGGATTGATGTCTTCATTTCAAACATTACACTCTTCTCTATAAAACAAGGGGTCCCTTGGCCTCCTGTGGCATTTTCTGCTCTGTAAGCTCTTTTACATTGAATGAATCAGAGCGTTATTACTTGCTGATTACTCTTTGTATTCCCCCTGCACTGCTGGAGCCACTGCTGATGCAATTAATGGACTTTTATTTATGGAATAGCTGACTTTTCTCTGACTTAACTGATTAGCGTACTTCTTCTGGGTCAATAAACTCACAAAGTTTTTAAATCAGTAGGTTAGCAATCAATAGTATCTCAAGGAGGTCTGCAAGGAGGGCAGCTCTTGTCTTATGTGAGTATACTTTAAATTGTCAGTGCAGGTATACTTATATGGTAGCCACTTACTACAGCACCCCCTCCCAGCCTTAGACTATGTACACATGGATGGTTGTGCTCATCTCGGGTGAAAATCTGACATTTGATGTGTACAGCGGTCACAGTATATTTATAAATCACCCATTGGGAACAACCAATGTTCATTTCCATGGAGGAAAGTGTTGGTCACTCATTCACCCCCCTTTTATCTCTTTTGAACAGAATGGTGCTGTGTGTACCGTGCTTATTCATTCATCTGTCACTGGAAAAGATCTGTCTGGGCCCCTAGCATGCTCCTATGGACCTTCAGGTACACATTTATGCTCATATCATTTAGTTCTATTCTATATTCACTAAAATATTCACTACATCTGGTGTAAGTATCTAAACCTGTTTTGATATCATTCTCCTGCAATCCTCGGTTTGGCTGCGCTTGATAAGGGAAGGATCATTACTTTAGGCCAATAGGTTCTGCTGCATGCACATGCACTCATAGGAAACAGGATGACTGTAGAAGAATGACAACCCTCATCAGTATGGTGCTGTAGCATCTGATATTGGATGTGCAATCCTGTTTCAAAATCTCAACTGAATCTAATGGAGCACTCATACTATGGAATACAAATTCTGCAAAGGAATGGGTTGAATGGGTAATGGGTTGGATGGAGAGATGAGAGCAACCATGGAGGGGCCAAAATCAGTGCTGTCAATATGGTGCTTGATTGGAGTCAGGCAAATATTAACTAGAGGAAGAAGAGCCTCCTCTGGGGGGTTTTAATATCTTTTAAATACCTAAGAGTAATAACAAGTTGAGTGTAACCCAAAACAAGCAGTAAGGGCCGTCAGTAGAACATCCATGACCTAAAATCTTCTGGTATATTAAAACCGCATTGGGCACAGCATAGACAGCTATATTCGCTTATTACAACATCTGCACCTCGGCTGAACGCTCGCTCTGTGAATGCAAATAGACTACCAGGAGCAGAGCTCTGAACCAGCAGACGATAATGAACGGAGGTGATTTGGCAATTTACCAATCACGCAGAACTCATTGTTCTTTAATGATCACTGCAGCACTGAATAAAGCATCGGAGTAGAAAACAGTACAATTATATTATCTGTCGTGTAACAACACAAAGAAGCAAAGAAAAAACATTAACTAATATACATAAGAAACAGCAAAGAAGAGGACGGTGTTAATAGCGGCACTTACTGTTCTTTTTATACATTAAAATTTCAAAGGAGTTCATCTCGTAATTCTCAAATGTCTGTCGGACTTTTTCAATGGTCTCTTTGTCCGTCAGCTCCCCGTACATAAAGCTGTAAAAAAAATTCAAGACTTACACAAGTATTCTTTAAAAAGTAAACCTTAATATGCATTTGTTTTTCCATGGATCATCATCAACATGGTAATTAGGTTTGGAAATAGATATTTTTCATTTTCATTTTTTCATTTTAATTACATGCCTTATTTTAAATCCAGTAATGTCATCTCTAGTTGGTGGGGGGGGACTGGCAAGGTGCTAGGCTCTGGAAAACATCATGACGTGCTATGTCTCAGTACTCAAGAATTCTCTAGCCTGATGTAAATAGAGGGTTAGATCTTAAGAGGTTTTCTGCAAATATGAAAATCCCTTGGTAGGTGGATGTTGGTATGGATGAATGGATGTTCCTAGGTTTATTGTATTTGCAAAAGTCTGTGCTAGGTAATACCCACATGTGAAGCCTCTATGATTGAAATACCTGAAATCCAATAAATGAAAGAGGAGGGCCAAGGACAGAACGGGTTGAAAGGAAAGAACTAGATCGTCCTGAATGCCCTTCATTTCAATCCGGCATCGCAATCTGATTTGCTGCAACTTCTTGTGAGAGTCTCACAATTTGCATTGAAATCAGAGTAAGCAATATCAGCACAGAAAAGGAACTGGTACAACTTTGCAAGACTGGATACAGTGGGAGAGAATTAGAACTCTTTTTAAGTTTTTACTGCTATCCGGGCTTTGGGAAAAGTTTTGCATCACTTAATCTTATGGTGACATCGGTCTCACCAAACAGTAAGTGAGGAACAAATCTGTGCAGGCAAAAAAAAAAAATGTAAAGAGTTTTAGCTTCCTCCTATGCTAACAAAAAGAAACAAAACACAAAAAATGACCTCTTCTTTGCTGGTGAAAGCATTGCCACTAGAATAGGAGGTGAAGGAAATTCTCTCAAAAGAAGACCTGAACAGCTGATCCTTCCCCAGACTATACAAAACTAAAAGTTTTTATTTGCTGAACTCTTTAGGAGTTCCCAAAGCAACTTGGTGACATTGACACCCATCTTACCAGTATTAGAAGGCAATAAATTCTCAATTTTACTGGTGCCCATACTGAACATTGCTCAGATCAATGGGGATATAAATTCACCAAAAGTAATCATCAGTTTCTTCTTCTGACCTCAGAGCTCCAGTCTTTCCTGCAGCAACCTTAGGTCAATGGGACCAACCAATGGGAGGAACCAGATCTAGTGATCCAAGTTCACTCACAGGGGCAAAGTAAGTATTTACTTCCTACATTGACTTTCAAGCTAAGGGATACTTTAACATAAGGAGACAGGACTTCTGGGAAACTTCATTTTTTTATATTGCAATTCTAAATTGTCAATTCATAAAGTGTCTTGTCTATGGAGTTACTGTATCAGAACCTGTTCCAATATGAGTCTCTAGTCTTAAATTGGTATAATGATATATATAGATCTTTTGTTTGGGTTATTCTTTCAAAAACTGCCAAATCCCTTTATAAATTACAGTGCAAAACCAAATAAAATAGTAGTGATAAATAGCATCATTCATACATTAAATTATAGATATTGTATTAAAACATCACAATTAATTTTTATTTATTCTCTATGTTTTAAAAGAGCAGCATGAAAACATTTTCACCATTAAGGTGTGTAACTCCAGATGCATGAGGAACTCTACTGGTATAGTATGCGCTACACGCATTTCGCTGAACCCCAGTCCGCTTCCTCAGGAGATCTAGAGAACCCATATGTTACATTTAATTAAGCATATATTTGCAACATCTTTGCTTGGTTTTGCACTTAAATTGTTATAACAATGCAGTATTCCTAATCTGGGATAGTTGTTTTTATTTATGCTTTTTCCCTCTTTTTGTGTAATACCCCACAGAGGTTGTCATAAATCCTGAGCTCAGCGAATGCAAAAGATATTCTGACCCACTATAGAAAAAAACCCATAAAAGATAAAGGTACAAAAATCCAAAATGTAATCACTGCTATTTGACAATTTTGTAAACATCTATCGCAACTTGCAAAATTGTCCATTTTTAATACTGATCTCAGGTAGGAGATAAAGCAACCTCTATGGGCCCTTACAGTTGATTTACAGAGGGTTGTCATCACCGTAGGAAAAATCAAGGACTTATAAATGAATCCATTGTTTTCAAACTACTTTGCAAATGCACACAGTCCAAAATTCATTCTTTGTGCACACACATATCCTAACTGCCCACATCATACATGAGCACATATAAAACATCATATTTATTCAGGCAACATGGCCCAACTGAAAAAAGAAAACCCAGGTATTATTTATATTTACCTGCATGTGCTACTTTTTTGCATAACTTCGGCTCGGTGATATCCCGATAGCTTGCAGAACCCGTCATTGCTGTAGACAATTGGCCAATCCACTATCTGGGCATTACCCAAGACAAAATTAGTATCTGTTCCAAAAAAACATGAAAAACATTTTACTGGCACAACTATTGCTTTGAATCGCTAGTCATCACTGATTATATCCCTGTGAGCTGCATGATATTGTATAGGGTTCGTTTATTAAGCTAAAGGGTATATGGGTAATAACATGAAACAACCAATTTGTTTGTGTGCCAAATCAAAATCCTATTATTTCTGTTGTTAGTCGGCACAATTTTTGCTCTTGCATTGACATTGTAGGGGAATTATTTAATTCAAATTGCACACAGATCAGCACTGTCTGGCCTATATTATATAAGGAAAGGTGTAGAGTTTCTAACCTTGAGTCATGGATGCCAACTTAGCATTAAAGGTGCTAGAAGGACAAAAGAAAAAAGCAATGGTCGCCTGCCCCTCCTCTGTTGGGGAACAGTATTATATTTATGGATACAACATTATTTGTTGAGGTTGCAGGGACTTAGGGTTTTTTTTTAGAGTTTAAATAGATTTTTATTTTATTGATCGGTATATTAATATAAAGGCGCCTGTGAATTCTGATGGGACAATCATTCTGCACTTCTCCTAACTTAGTAAAAAAAAACAATAAAGATGTCTCCTTACTTTTATGACTAATTCAATCTTAATGACAGATCCACATGAATAATTCAGACATAAATTAGGTAGAACTAAGCAACTTTTTTAAGACTAAAGCAGAAAACATACATTTAATGACAAGGGATCTCCTAAAGTGCCATTAGGTTTGACTTTGAAGCAATAATTTTACCCCTTCCACCATTCATGCTTTCATGAGTTTTTGCAAATATGTAGATGATCAGTCTTCTTGGATTGAAGACTAATATAAAACCAAGTAGACTGTCAATTAATTATGCAGAAAACAATTAAATGGGCCCAGAGATGCTTTGTTCTCTGCACTTTATCTAAACCCTTTATGCGTGATTCTGTCCGTGTTCACTGGGTCCCTAAAGCCCATTAAACATATGCTGGTAAAGCGTGAACATGATTAGAAATATTTTACAGTGCTGTTTTTTCATTTTGATAAAAATTCAGATCAGGAACCGACAATACAGGTCAATTATATTATATTTTTTTCTTTAATTTAGTTGTATGTATTTATTAGAATTTTTTCACTTTTTTTACAGGGATAGGCCTTGAAAAAACAACTGAAAATCACAAATTTCTTAAACATATTTTTTAACAATTTATAATGAACTGAAAGGTTATTGGTATTCATTTAGTTTATATTTTGTGTTACAAAAATAATATTTTTATTTTTTTTAAGTAAACTAAGTAATACAAATATTGTAGTTCAAGAATATAGGCTTAAACTCAAGCAAAAAAAGTGATCCCTTCCCTTTGTTTCCACTTTCTTCAATATTTGCCTGAAAGGAGATACCCTGCACCGTATCATGTATCCCTGCACCGTATCATGTATTTGAGATGTATATATATATATATTTATATATATATATATATATATATATATATATATATATAACTGAATTTACAATAGTCACAGACTTCACTTAAAAGCAAGATTTGCTTTAAAATTATCTCCAAACAAATAGCTAAATATGAATCTAAAATAAATATACAGGAATTGCTTTCACTGGCAAATAATTTGTAGTTTTGTCTGTTTGGTCACTGATAGACAACAGAGTCAGACCAGAGACCTCAATTCTCTCCCCTGTAATCAAGCAATACAACCTTGTCCACTCCCTGCCCCCAGCCTGTGATTGGATAGTAATGAAGCAGCAGAAGACCCAAAAGGTCATCCCTCCTCATTGCCTCCGTCAATATGTTCTTAGTCAGCACTTCTGCATGTCGCTGAGTCTGGTTGGTTTAGAATAATAACTATTTCCCAGCCTTAGCTATGTGGATGCCCACATAGGTTCAGGTACATACACAAAGTTGCATTTCAACCTACATTTAGTGATTAGTTTAGTGGAAAATTGAAATGAATGGTTTCCTTTATTTTCTTTTACCTATTAAATCTAATGTAAACTATTTATGTATTGTATGCAGAACCCCTTTGCTTAAAGTGAATGCTATGGCAGTTTTCCATGGCCGAACCAGTACTGTCTTTGGCTTGTTCTGGTTCAAGTCATGCTGTGCACACACTTTGGTTCCGGACAAGTGCTACCCACCTGTCCAAGGATAGCACTTTAATGGAGGACACTTTATTTGGAAAGAATGGGAACATGTAGGTAGGACCTCAAAGTCAGGTCTGTGGTAAAAGTATGAAATCTAGACAGGAATACAATAAAGCAATACAAGAAGGGGAGACCAGGCAGAGTTTGTCTCGTAATAAAATGCACAGGGACAATAGCCACCAATATTGTACTTTGAAAGGTATGTAAGCAGTTTGGTTAGTTGGCAATATCGAAAGGAGAGACTATTTTGGTGTTACCTTGCAATAAAAATTACAATGTATCACCAGACAGATAATAGCCAAAAAAATGTTTATTGGCAAAAAAGTATAAAAGCAGGTTACTTATATAAGAAGGAGAGAACATGCATGGTTGATCTTGTAATAAAATGTACGGTGTGTTATCTGAGACTACAGTTCCACTTTAAAAAATTACGATTAGGCAGGGTTTTGTTACAAAACTGGACAGGTAATGGCCCTTCTGCAATAAAACATGGTGACCTGCCTGATTGCTTCCTTCAATTGTCAATATCACTGAGCTTTACATTCGTGGAACAGAACAAGGAAGATAGTGGCACCCACAACGAAACAGGGACAGGTGAGTAAGAAATTGGTTTAGTTCTACTTTGAGTTATAGTCCTGAAAAAAGTACTGATGACCCCTGAACATTACCAAAGCATTTCCCTACAAGTATCAAGAATGCTATGCTAAAGGTTTTAAAAAGTAATTCTGATATACCTGACATCTGGCTCAATTCATAAAGCTTCACACAAGGATATGGATCTTTATTTTCAGCCATGTGACTGTAATTTGGAAATCTCATTAAGTATATTGTTAGATGGAGACCCAAGGCCTGGAGTTATAGACACGGATCTAGGATGGTTAGGTAGTCCATCCAATCCAACCATCCATCTAATGGCCTCTAAGTACAGAGAGGTTCTTTCACTTAGCTATTACTAGGTTACACCAACCTCAATCCACCAAAAGTAGTGTAAAGTACATCACATTTACCCTACTTTGTTGTACTCTTCCCATGAAATGGAAAAAATGAAGGAGCCATAGATAGTCATGGTATAGTTGGGTGGTAAAGATTCCAAATAAACAGAATCCATCCTGAATAAATGATTCAAGAATTAATACATCATTCTTTTAAAAAGGATATTTTTAGGACTATCAACACAAGCTAACGAACAGTCTGGCTCACAAAAATGGGTTTTGTTGGTTCAGGATACAGAAACTAATAATATACAATGGTAAATATAAATTTTCACACCATAAAAAGGTTTATAATTTTTAAATACTACAAAAATTATTTTTTAACATATGATATATTTAAATCATATTGGATGAGACCAACCAAAAAGATAATTTCCTACCGTTATGTTTTGTCTAACACTGCTATGAAAAAGCAACCAAATCACTAAAAATAAATGACAATTCTAGCATTTTACATGATTTATTTTACGCATTCATAATATTCAACGTCACCTGGTTAATGTAAGTTAGAATAATGGTTAAATTATCTTCAATTATGACTTTATCCATAATACACACAAGGAGCTGATTATAGCATGTACTTTACATCTTAAACGAGCTCACAGGGAATTGAAATGACTCATTTTTCTTTTGTAGAAGATATATTTATTTTTCTGCGTTTTTTGTGCAAGTATTGGATTATATAACCAGGTATATAATGTTTACAGCTTGTATTTCAATGTATACATCTATAGTTTTACTACATAAATAAATATACAAACACATTTAAAGGGCTAAGCTACACGAGCGATAATCAATTGGGTCATTGCAAACAAATTGCTAACATTTTGAATTTGTGTTTTTATGTAAACATATTTCCGGATGTAAAGATGGAGCATGGACCTTGGCAAGACATAATAATGTTTGGACTGACTTGACTTCAGCAAAATACTGCGGTATGCTGCATTAAGTTCCAAGGATATGGACTTAGAATAAATAAGTTTCATTGCAGCTTACCCTACTTGAGCTCACACTTTTATTTGACTCAACTCTCCATAGACTTCATTATCAGTCCTTAGCATCCCAGCCCACCCCGTATTATTTATCAAAAATGTATTATTTATTGCAAATCCAACAGTTGACATTGTAAAAAAAAAACATACCTATTCGTCCTTTTTGGAACAGTGACACTTGTGGCTCTATTTATAAAACAGGGAAACTGACATTCCCTCAAACATTCCCTCATGGGAATCCATTACTGCCATTGAAACACATGAACTTGGAGGATTCCTAAGAGGGAATGTTTGAAGGAATTTCTGATTCCCTGTATAATAAAAAGAACCCTTGAAAGGTCAGTGAATAATTACCTTAATCTAAATCTTGTGCAGTCTTCTAAAGAGGTAATATATATAAAACATACTGACAGTTCATCTCCGTGTTTCACTACAGTCAGTTACTGTGGATTTATGTTACTGTTGTCCAATGTTCTTAGCATAATCAATCCTATAGGACTGTTCTAACATTCACTGACCTACATATTTATCTCTCAGCCATGATATTAGTATGGGGTTCTCCGTGTAGCATAGCCCCAATGGATGTATTAGGAAATTGCCTAAGACACGGGTACAAACAATGCAAACAATTCAGAACAAGTCTATTCAGTAGAGATCCTATGAAAAGCTTTCTGGTTCACTCCAGGTCAATTGTATACAGTTATACAATTGTCAATGCAAGATCTTACCTGCTAGTATTCCGATAAAAATTGGACACGCCAATGTATTTCCTAAAAGAATGCTCAGGCTCTAACTAAAATTTCCAGGTCTATCTCAAGGCCATATAGCACCCCCGGCATCCCTTTAGACTGTTCACAATCATCTCACTACAGTTACATAAAGGACAGTGCTTCTGGTGCTTGAAAATTCTGGGTGAATATGTTATGGCAATATTATTATTTATGGTTGCAAAGATAGAGAAATTCTTATGTGGCCTTGCAGCGCTAGATACCAAGCTTTAAACTAAGCCATGACACTATCTGCATGGAGTTTGCATGTTCTCTTCGTGTTTGCAAGGGTTTCCCCTGGGCACACTTTCCAGATTCCAAAAACATTCAGTTAGGTTAATTGGCTTCCTCTAAATCGACCTTAGACTGTATTAATGACGTATGATTATGGTAGGGACATTAGATTGTGAGCTCCTCTGAGGGACAGCTAGTGACATGACTATGGACTTTATAAAGCACTGCATAATAGGTTTGTACCATATAAATACTAGTTATTAATAATATTTTGAAGTGTTGTAAATTTTGTAATAATTGTGCTGCAAAAGCCTTGTGATGATTTATATTACTTATCCTTCAGTACTGGAAGAACAGGGTGAGCCATTATTCCTGAGATCCCTGGTGTCTCCATATCCCAGATTGCTGTTTGCAATATTAAAAAGCAGACCTAACCAAATCCAGGTTTATCCTATGACTTCCTATTGTTAACTTCAGAGTTTATTGGTATATTCCCCCCCCCCCCAAAAAAAAAAAAGGAAACATACAAAGATCAACTATTTCTACCTTGGATCACCTCCATTGCTTTGATCATCTACTGAATAGACGGCACTTTGTAGCTAAAAACAACAGCTTTGGAGAATTTCAACTGGAACATATACACAGACACAATTTTACATTGTAAGCACACGCTACATGTTAAAGGTCATCTCCACCTAAAACCTATTTCAGCTTTGCATGATTGCTAGCAAGCTAAATCACATGCTGGTTTCTTACATTTCATAAGGACTGCAATTATTTTTAAGTATAAGGGTGCAAGGTACTTACGCAACGAGCTGTAAGATCTCTCCATAGAAATCAGAATATAATGTGGAACCCTCTCCATTAGCTTAAAAGTATAGAGTGTATTATACATTTTAGTGCATGCTTTTTCAATGTTTTTACTCTTGAGGCACCCTGGAAGTAAATTACAGGTTTGGAGGAATTCATACTAAAACCATTTTTGGGGGTCTCTTAAGTTGATGGCCATTGACCCCCTACAGTGGTGGTTAGAATAGCACATTTACGGCTGGCTCTACTAAGTGTTGTTGGCCCCAGAACTTTTCAGTCAATCAGCCACAGTTGGAGGAATTCTTGGCAACCTCTGGAGGAACCTGAGATCCATAGAACCCATGGTGGAGATTGGCTTTTTCAGTGTATATTTATCCCCAGTCTGTCCTAATCATAAAACACAAACCTTTATTAAATCCCACCACTACCAACCTGGTTGAGTTAGGTAAGAAGGTTCCATATTACATTGTATTGGGTGTTTAACTTTTTAAGGACTACAGTGGTGAAATATCCCATGAGACTTTTTCATTAAACTGCAGCAGCTGGTGCAAAGGCAAAACATGGACTATAGAATAAAAACTTCACCATTGAAGCCTCAAAAAGATCTAAGATGATGGCAAGAGATTCAACTTACTGGTGCCCATCCAAAGCCCAAAAATACACATTTTAGATGGAGTTGACCTTTAATACAACAGTTCTATGCCAACATTTGTTATTTTACAAAAGATAACACAAAACACAGTATACCCAGGAAGTGAGAAATTGGAAACCTCAAACTCTTTGACAACGTGGATGGCTATTGGTGATAGATGGTCCCCCCTTGTTTTTTGTTTTTTTACTGCAGTGTTTTGTAAATTAACAGAGATTGGTACAGAACAAGTAGGGTAGCAGGAGGGATGGAATCAGGAGGTAGTTAATGGATACGTTGTCACTACAGAGGGTTATGGTTGTACCTGTCTGTCTATGGGATAATGTCCAGACTGAAAGTTAAAGAAGAAAACATGTTAAAGCACAGAAGAATCACAAAGGAAATTACAGGTAAAAAATGTAACAAACTTCATCATGAAAAATAATAAAATTAATCTTTTAAATTTAAATAAAATATTTAATAGCCAACTGAAGTTTCAGAGGAAATGCTGAGCATAAATTCAGTGTTTTCAAAGTTTTAACGTTATTTGAGAGTGGAACATCTTGTGTCTATGTTGCAGAAGGACCTTTGCAGCATCTCTCTGCTCCATCTATCTCGCCCCTGCTAAGTCACAAAGAAAGCCCAGCAATCAGCTCATCTACTTAACAAATGCTTGGTTGAAGTTCTGACACAACAGGGGGAACGTTGGACCTCTGCAGCAAGACTGTTGCATCCATACAGACAGCAAAAGTCTTTTACACAGCACAGTGCAGGACGCAGGTCTTCTACTCTTACAAATGTTGCAGAAAACAAAATAATGGTAAAACATTTGAGAACTTAGAATTTCTCTGCATACAAAATGTATTTTTACATACCCCAAAACTTATGAGTTTATGGGAACTACCTTGGTCAACTTGTTCCTGCAGGAGGTACAGGTTCCTGGTCTTTCCTCCAGACCTGTGACTTACTAGGTAGCTAAACCAGCACCAAGACACCAGCCCAGATCTGTAAAATACTCCCATAAAGTTCATTTCTCTAAGAGATTCTGATCCAGCTTATCACAGCTTTAAAATAAAATATCTATGCAGAAGAATGCTGTGAAAGTGGTGAATATTCTCTGTTTTGATCATTGATGATGTATTATTGCCTGCATCCAGTTCTTGTACCTTGTGCAGCCAGTGTTGAGATTTACACAGCCCTCCCAAACAGAATAGTCAATCTGCTGACCCAACAATTGTCTGCTGCATGAAAGCAATCAAAGCCCAAGTTATAACTGGACAGTAAAAATGAAACACACTGATAACCTGTTTTCATCATTTCTGTGCTTCCTATTTATGTCATGATATTTCTCGTGAGCACATGTGAATGCAGGAGTGGTTTTAAATGCTACTCATTTCTCTTACAATCTTGCTATACAGGGGTTTGCAAGATGCTAAAATAAAATCAAATTCAGGTTATTATACTCCTTGCATTGCAACTGTTCTCAAATTCTAAAAAAGTTCTAAAAACTTTTGCATAGAATTGTGCACCAAATGATGTCATGCCATTGTGGTCTTTGTTTATCTTTGCTACCAATAACTTAGGGTGATTATGGCCAGAGAAGAGCATTTGTAACAACACAAGTACTTTCTTTAACACTAACAGTTCATTTTTCAGGAACAAGCAGTACTGATATATATGGTCTTAGAAAAATGGTAACACCAATTAATGACATTAACAATCTCTGAACTGCGTTCTTCCATGGACTTTAGAGGCTAAACCCCACCATGGTGCTAACACCTCAACCACACATCAACCGTGATCAATGAGGGCACCTCAATGGCCTTCAGAGGGTGGGCAGAGCAGTTTAAAGGGGTGAGCTTGACCTGAAGTTGAGTGAATTGGTCCTCCTTTAAAAAAGGTACACCAGAGTCAGAAAATAATACACACGAGGGCCTTCTGGCTAACAAAGCTAACATCTTCCTCATCATACAACATACTGTAGATAAATGGAGGCATAGGATACTTCTTGTCCCATCCTAGTGGTAACCTCAAATAGGAGTCAGATGGTCTCCAACTGTACCTGCGGTTCCCGGCATTCAAGTAGACAAAATCTGTGAGCCCCCACAAACACACACAACTGACCAATGCACATAAGGTACCAGGGTGGAGCTGGCTGAAAACATATTCATTATAGATGAACTTGGTGGGGCTCAGACATAAAGTGGAAAAAAGAAGCAGATCAAGCAAAGTTTATGCTAAGGTAGGCTAGGGTAGAGGGCAGGGGGACATTAATAGCCCAACAGACCAATTACTTATTCTGAACAATGCAAATACAAATACCAACTCAAAGGCTCCTCTAGGGTGCACATGTGCATTTAAAACATTGAACACATATTTGGTATCGCTATTCATGCCAGAATAAGAGGAATAATTCTTCAGCCAATATTTGGAGTTAATTGTAAACTGATGAGCTGTAAATGATTGCAAAGGGTCACCTATGGAAAATTATACTGTACTGTTGTTTTTTTGCCAATTAGAAAGCGCACACAGATTTTAGATTTGACCTATATGTTGTCTATTTACTGTATACAGTCCTGTATTTTAAATTGCATTGAATTTGTATGCACCAAATGGTTTTTGTGCATTTTTACTAAATCTTTTCCTAAAAACAATTGTTTACTAATTGCACAACATAAATATTTGCAGCAGCCATATTTTTATTTTCAGGTTCACAATACCAGTGATTAATATAATTACAAGATACCTGCAGGATACATCGATGAACTGCGTTCATGAATCCGCATGAACTGCAAAGTGAACCGTAAAATCATGCTTTTGAAACCATCAGATTCACCTGGTTGGCATATCGATTTGCTTATCTCCGCAGAAGATCTCAGAAGCATGGGGACATATTTGCATTTGCGTATTCTGAGCTACCATTATTCCATTTGTATCCCACCAGTACACACATTGCTGTAACTAGGTAAAACCATCACACTGTAATATAAGTCCCAGCTGGTGAGCGCATTACTGATATTAGAATTTTATTGTTCTGAAGGTGTTGCTGTAGCGACTGCATCTTTTTTCATGGAGGATTATCATAATGACATGCTTAAGGATATTTGTTAAAAAAAAAGACTGGACTTCATTCTTTCTGACATTTGCGTTGAAACTGTAAATATCTTCTTGAAATAAGCTCAGAGAGATGGGGCTCCGCCAATATCAGCGGGCGTCCTTTCAGACCCGCCAGCAGTGACATTTCAGCCAACACAGGTTAATCATTTGAACTAATCAAATATTGACCTAATGTTTGTCTTATTTGAATCTGACTTAGTAAATGTGGTATGCCAATAAAAGCTGCTCTTCTCAATCATCAGCTGAGATGGGACTACACTTGAAATTTGAGCAAATAGCTGAATACATAATTGGAAAATATATGTGAATATGGATGTGTATTACTGTGCAATTATGGGATCTATGCCAGACAACACAACCAAGACAATGGGCCTGATTTATGAAAGCTCTCCAAGGCTGGAGAGGATACACTTTTACACGTGAGGCTGAGTGATCCAGCAAACCTGGAATGGATCCGGTCCAGGATTGAAAACAGTTTCTAACAAATAGCAAATGACTTTCAGGAAATCCTCTCCAGGATCGTGGGATCACCCAGCTTTACTGATGAAAATGTATCCTCTCCAGCCTTGGAGAGCTTTCATGAATCAAGCCCAATAATCTCACTTTCCTTTACTACAGATAGAGCCAGTTGACATGGAAGGTGAGATTTGCGGTTGAGGTAAGGTTGCAGTTGAGTTACCATTTCCATTTGCCAGGAAACCAAACCCACAGTCAAGAATCTCCCCAAAGCCTGCCAATAGGGAATGAATTAGGGTGGTTGTGCATGGTTCAGTACCTTCCACTGCCAAATGTTCAAACGCTTGTACCTGTTGTAGAAGTTGGAGCGGCTGGGCCGGCCTTGGAGCAAGGTTCCGGCTGCCTGTGACTACCTGGGAACTATTGTTCTAAATGAATTGAGGTAATTGTGAGCATTTCAGTACCTCTCACACCCAAATGTTCAAAAATTTGTACTTAGTGTCATGCTATTCTTGGTGCAAGGTGCCAGCTGCCTGGAGCCATATGGGAATTATTGTTCCAAATGAATTGTGGTGGTTGTGAGCAGTTCGGTACCTCTCATTGCCAAATTTTCAAACATTTGTACTTGGTGTAACAGTTGCGGCTGCTGAGCCTGCCTAAGGGCAAAGTGCCAGCTGCCCGAAGCTGCCTGGGAACCATTGTTCCCATTGACCCTATGATCAAACCTATCATTGATTTTTCACCGATCTACCTTCAGAATGCTTTTGGACAATCGAAGAGCTATACAACATTGATGAGATCATCGCTCTGCTCTCTCTCCTCCTGTACGCATGTTTAATGACAATGTACAAAGCTACGTTTTGTTTAGGCAGTAACCAATTCTTTTATTTCTATTTTCCTTCAACAACAGAACAAGAACTCTCTGTACTGCATGATTCTCAAATATTTTCAAAGTCCCCCACAACTTCTTTGTTACAGTGTGCCATAGGCTATGTTACCTTTTTTGGAAGTTTTTAACTGAGATGATATAGCCAATGGTTTCAGTACCTCTCAAAAAAGAACATAATAATGGCAGCTACGAGCCTGCCGTACTAAAGCTGTCATTCAGTTTGTACTCATTAGGATAGCCTTGCAGTACATAGTTGATTGTAGGTATAAAGGAGATCATACGCTTAAATTGCAACAAATATGGTAAGCCTAAGGATTTTTTTAAGAAAAACAAAGGTGTGCAAGTGGGGACAATCACCTAAAAGCAGTTGTAAAATTAAAGAAGAATAACTGCCATGAAATCAAAGAAAATATAACATTACCACCTCCTTGATATTAAGGCATAATTTGCCAAAATCAAGCTAAAAATGGCCTGCAAGCTAAGTGGAGGAGAGGGGAACCTACAGCGGATCTTCCAGAAAAAGTGGAAGGTTCAATAAAACTTTTTAGGCCCCCTTGTACTTTTTCAAGTCACCTGCTATAAGTAGGTGAAAACGTGCCTGTACATGGTAAAGTTGGATTAATACTTACCTTACCCTTGCTTCTGCCCAAGTCAATTAGGCCAGGATGGCATCACATTTCCAAGAAGATTCCTGTGGACGGCTGAGCATGCGAAACCTCCCGAGAAGATGCCATGCAATGGACTAACTATCTCTTCATGAGAATTTGCCTGCTTGTTCACAAAAAATCTTCCCAGAAGAATGATAGTTTCATATCCAGCAATGCGAAGGATGGGGGTACAATTCTAACTTTACCTTTTATAAGTTTATTTCCCCTCCTTGTAATAGGGGTTTTAAACAGGTAGGGGGCCAAACCACTGGAACTTTTAGTGGAAGGTCCACTGTAAAATAAACTTGAGCTTTACCCCTGTAGTTCATATCTATGTGTCCACTTTAATTTCGTTCTTCCAACAACACATATCTTCATTTTATTTGCCCTCATTTTATTTTATATGCCAAAAGCCCTCTGAAAATTTTTAGTCACCAGGGTATTAGCTTTTACAAGTTTTTGGACTCATTTGTGATGGGGATGTTTGGTCCAGCACTGTTACATGATTGTGCCACATGCTTCTCTATAGTACCAGGTATTATATCAGGATTCTGCCACTGAATAGAGGAAAGGTAAATATATGCATTGGGTATATGGAGGAATTAAGACATTCCTGTTACTTTGGCCTGGAATTATCAAAGCACAGGTTTGCTTTACAAGAGAGTACAAGAGAGAAAAAAACCTCAATGTATCAGTCACAAGCGCCAAAAAAACTAAAGAGCCAGAAAAGTATTATCCTGTGCGGACTTATAGCACGACAGGGGTGGCTGGATCACAGGATAGACATTCTTTTACAATTCTTTTACTTATGCACGTGTAATAAATGTTCATTTAACTATTTGGCTGCAATTGTGTTTTTGAAGAAAGTTAAGAAGTGAATTTCATTGGATCTGTTCCCGGTGCCTGAGAACGAAGTTGGTTTTTTGAAGTTATTCAGTAAATTCTCCTTCATGTATTGTACATCTTCAAGCAAAAAGGGGGATGCACAGAGCTCTATAGACCTGCCTGTGAAGGCTTCTTATCTAAATCTATCATTAGACAGCAGAGTGTTGTTGGCAGATCTCCAGCCCTTTACTACTGCTGTGTTAAAAGTCACAATGAAATATTTTACACAGGAAAAATAAGACAGAACCCTCGAAAGTGCCAGCTTCTCTTTCATTCTACGATGAGGCTCTGAGCTGCGTATTATGAAAGCTGTGCAAAGGAGATGGCTCAGGAATTAAGATGAAGCAAAAGCTTCTTGACAGGTCTTAAAGTTAAGCTCACACTGGCGTCACGACTGCATTTGGGCAAATTTGCCCTGGGCAATTTTTAAAGGGAATTAGGAGACACTTGGCAGGATAGAAGAAAGTCGGTTGCAGTTAACAACTTTCTTCTGATCTTTGATGTAATTCTGGTTCTTGGCTTCAATCATTTCTGACATGAAATGAATATGTAGAGGGGTGTAACTTCAAATTATGGGACTCCCAGTAAAACTTTAACCTCCATCCCTACTTCATCCTATTTCTAAGCAAGGCCACCACGACCTGTCTTGCCCACTATTATTGACGTTAACCTACGCTTGTCACTTTTATTCCCAACATACACCCTGATTATATCAAGGCACTGATACCTCTCTCAACACCATCAAGCAACAGGATGTCTACTTTAAGTTTATTGACCTTTTGCTCAGGCTGGTTAACTGGGCATGGTCTGGCAGAGTGTGTGAAGACCACATCTACTGCTGCAGAGTATTCTGTGTCCAGCATGGGGTAATGATAAGGAATAGCATTCACGGAAAACAAGCTTGTTTCAACAGATACATTTCCCTTTGTCTTCACAGACTGTAAATTGATTGATGGCTAGGGATGAGCGAGCGAGAATATTAAGTTAGATCTCGCGGCGAATCGGACCTTTCTTGCTTACCAAAACTGTAAGCGAGAACGGCCTCCTGATTCGCTGACAGGTCTTCTGATGGTTTCGCGAAATCAGTTTGCCAAAATTTTGCGGAACCATTGGAAGTTCGAGGAAACTCATGGCTGGCAACACGGCCATCCATATGATAAAAAAAAAATGTTATTAGACCAGTCTATCTGCTTCCCTTGCCCTATGGTCCAGTTCTGATACTCATATGGTCATTGCAGGTGCTTTTGGCGGTGGACAGGGATCAGCATGTTCACTGGCTACAATTCTGCAAGCTGCAATGCATTGTGTTCTGCCATCTTTGGACATTGGCTAGCATTACATTTTTTAGCAATTTCTCCTGCAGGACTTAATTTGTGGACCTGACCAGATAGAATGGCCTTCCCCAACAAGTGCAACAAAGAACCATGGGCACCCATGATCCTGTTACTGGCTCACTGGTTGTCCTTGTTGGACCACTTTTGATAGGTTCTATCCATTGCATACTGAAAACACACAATAAGACCTGCTGTTTTTAGAGATGCCTCGGCTTAGCTGTTAGATTTTTTTCTTTGTCCATTAAGTTCATTAAAAGCATACAATTGTTCATTTTTGTTTTCACAGACTGTCTGCAAGTTTACTGATCATTGGCAACATTTCCACCCATATGATAAAAAAGAAAATGTTGTTAGACCAGTCCATCTGCTTCCATTGCTCTATGGTCCAGTTATAGTACCCACATGGCCATTGTAGGTCCTTTTGGTGGTAATCAGGGACCAGCAAGGGCAACATTTCAGCAATCTACTAGATTGTAAACTCTGCAGGGGCAGAGTCCTCTCCTCCTGTGTCAATTACTGTATTCGTCTACCATTTGCAACCCCTATTTAATGTACAGCGCTGCATAATATGTTGGTGCTATATACATCCTGTTTAATAATATTAATAATAATAAGCTGCAATGCATTGTTCGTTCTACTACCTTTGGGCAATGACCAAACATTACATTTTTTATTAATTTGTACTTTGTGGATCAGACCAGAAAGAATAGACTTCCCCGACAAAGTGCCTTGGGCACTCATGCCTCGGACACTGGTTCATTGGTTGTCCTTGTTGGACCACTTTAGATCGGGAACACCCCATAGGACCTGTTGTTTTTGTAGATGCTAGGACTTAGTTATTACAGTTTGTTCTTTGTCAAAGTTCGATGGAAGCTTACAATTGTAAGCTTCCATCGAACTTTGACAAAGAACAAACTGTAATACCTAAGTCCTAGCATCTACAAAAACACATCAACTTCCAGAACTGATATTGGTCGCCCAATATATTGACCCCTTTGCCTGGTGCCACTATAGCAAGATAATGATCAAATATAGACAGAGTTATTGGCTTCACCTGTGACTGGTTTTAATGATTTGACTATATAAGTTATCCTGAGGTTTTACCCTCCGCTGCAGTTTCCTTTCTTCTGCCCTAAGAAGCACTCAAATAATGGTGACCAGAACCCAGCAAGGGGCAGACCCATGGCACACTAGGGTCATAATGTAGGGGTTTGGTAATGACAGCCATCATTCTACATCTAGTGGTAGAGAAGAGGAACTACAGGGGATATAAGGTAAGTTTAACAGCAAAAGCTATTTTTTTGTTTTTACAGATGCAAAGCAGCAAGGAAAGAAGTGTTCAATTATTATGCGAGACCGTCTGGTTTTCTAAAATTCTAAATTCTCTATCTTTTTCTAAAATTTCTATCTTTTCTAAATTAGCTTATTGAAACTCACTTATGCATGACATTACTCGGAGAAGAAGAACTACTGACTACAATATTATTCCAGCAGCTAGTCTGCTGTCAGAACTATTTTGTGTAATATCATTAGGATGACAGAGATTCCTCGATGCTCACGTTTCAATCCGCGCCGAAACCAAACTCCACTCTAGAGAAAAAAAGTCTTCTTTTCAAGGTCCATTATGCTCTGTGCTGATAAATAGCAATCCCCACTACATGAAACATCCATTAGTGAAACCTTTTAATACATTATGAAGTAAACTGCTAAAGTTGGAGCCATGGTTTGGTTATCTTATTAATGTGTCTCTCTTTACTAATGCCCTTTCTTGCAGCATTTTACTGCTTTAGGTTTAACGCATTGTATTATGCTTGCTCAGCCAGGGTGTTTAATGTGCATAACATAACTTTGCAGCTATGCCCGTGATATATTTTATTAAAAAGATTAAGTTCTTCTAGAATCTGAACTTTCAGTTCTAAATTATTATGACTCTGCATGCTTAAGTTATATAGAAAGTGTTAGGGTTTTTTTAATGTTAATGTTGGACTCATCAGAAAAGAAGAACCTTGGCTTGGGGGATAACCTTAATGGTTTTGGCCAAAGTACAAACTAATATTACATGCATTCATGTGCTTTGGAGTGGAAACATGCAATAAAAGAGGCCCTGTCTCCTACTTAAAACATTGCAGATATAGGCTCAGAGAAATCAAGTAATGTATTTGCTGATTTGCATTTTTATGTTTTTATCACTTCCGCGTGAAAGGGTTGATTCACTAGCACAGCCAACTTCTCCCTTCCATAGTGTTTATCTTTTCCAGTTGTCTAATTAATGTCTATGTGGGCCCAGCTCTTACTTCCCTCCCTTTATAACCTTTTATATAGCTACTGGGGAGAAACAATTGTCCTATATAATAAATGCATAATTGTAGTTTCTATAAGACTTTATTGCCTATGGGAATGCTGCAATTTACATTTAGGTATACATTTTTATTTTTTGGTAATTTTAATAAAGATATCCATATTTCCCCTGTTGCTTACAGCCTTCTGGAAAGTTTCATCTATGATGTGATGTTTTTTCTCCTACCTGTGGCATTCTTCTACATAACTCTGGCCAAAGTTGGAAATTAAATGATATACGGTACAAGGTACATATTGTATTTTAACCTTACGGGGAGCGTGGTGGCTCAGTGGTTAGCACTCTGGCCATTGCAGCGCTGGGTCCCAGGTTCGAATCTCGGCCAGGAGACTCTCTGCATAGAATTTTCAGGTTCTCCCTGTGTTTGCATGGGATTCCTGGGTTACTCCGGTTTCCTCACATTCCAAAAATGTCCATCCATTGCGGATAGGTAAAAAAAATTCATGTGGATAGGTACTTGGTTTCCCCCTTAAAATTGACCGTAGACTGTATGGTAGGGACATTTGATTGTGAGGGACAGCTAGCGACATGACAACGACTTTGTAAAGAACTGCATGTTATGTCAGGACTAGATAATAATAATAATAAATAATATTAACCTACACTTATATGCATACAGATGTCTTAATATGAAGATTTGTCTTATTGTGGACAAATTAAATGGTGTTTCTCCTGATGAATCAGTTGTGCGAAACGCGTTGAGAAACATTTGTTGATTTATGAACAATAATGTCAATTATGGTCACATATGTTTGGGATTTTATATTGTTCAAATAAAGTATGTATTCACAATTTTACTAGTCAACAGAAAAAGTCCCAATAATGTTTGTTTGGTCTTATAAAATAATCCTAATACTATAATATATAGAATTTTGCTAAGAGAAATTACAAAAGTTTCACAATTGCATTTTATTAGATCTGTAGGAAGATCATATTTGAAGCCATTGACTTGTAAGAGGGCTTTTAAAGCCATGATTTCTGGCAGTCTCATGTAACATGTCTCCCGTCTATACCCATAATCCATTCTCCACCTATGGCATGTCTATAGTCTCAAAGCATCACTCTATACACGTCTTCCATCTCTGACAGCTTTCTGTAGCATTTCATTCACTGAATTTTATGTGCGGCCCTTTGATCATGTCAGGGTCCATAGTAAGTAAATTGCCCATCAATGCTCTAGAGGGACCTAAGAGTTGGGAAAAGAGCAATTTCTCTTCTTTGATAAGTAACCACTGACATAAATGACCTTTTAAGCTATCTGTAAGAGGTAAGGGGTGAGGGAGGATCTCCGACCATCATACTAATGTATCGGGAGTCGTAGAGATAGCAATTATTGTTAAACCACTCTCTTTCCTTGGCTTTGGATAAAGTTGCCCCTGCCATCTTCCCTACCCCTGCCCACCACCGACCCTGGCACAACACTCACACCAAACACCTACAAAAGTCTGTTCGTGCAGCTGAGCGTAAGTGGAGAAAATCTGGCCTCAGCGCTGACTTCATGGACTACAAAGCCAAGATACAAAGCTTTACCACAGAGCTCACTGTCACCAAACAAAATTATTTCTCCGCAGTCATTTCCTCTCAAGCCTCCAACCCACGCAACCTCTTCTCAACATTTGACTCCCTCCTAAACCCCACACCTGCGCTGCCCCAACTCTCTGGAATGGTCTTCCTCGTCCTATTCGGCTTGCTCCTACTTTCTGCTCATTTAAAAGAGCACTCTAAACCCATTTTTTCAAATTTGCCTACCCATCTTCTTCTGTTATTTGAAACCATCACTACTTCCCTCCACTACATATCTCCCATCCTATTGTGTGTAAATTCCCCCACCTACTAGATTGTAAGCTCTTTGGGGCAGGGTCCTCTCCTCCTGTATCAAAGTCTGTATTAGTCTGTCATTTGCACCTCTATTTAATGTACAGCGCTGCGTAATATGTTGGCACTATATAAATCCTGTTTATTATTAATATTAATAATAATAATAATTATTATTATTAGTAGCGGTTTCCTAAGACCTGAAAGTTATTAAAATTTTCCAAAGGTTAAAAAAAAGAAAAATCTTATAATCCTTTAAAGGGAAAGCTTTGAGTTTACTGGGGCCGCAGACATCACATCCAAGATCATGGTGCCTATCAGCAGTTTCACATCACTCAAACACAACTTTACGACTTTGCACACTTTTTTAATGCATCCAGAATGAATTTAGTTAATATAAACTGAACATTTACCTATGTTGTTGTCTTATTCACCATCCAGTTTTACTTTTTTGAGCTGTAAACTTAAAAGCAAAATTTAGCAGATTGGAAAATCCAAATGGCATACATGTTCCCAATTGCTGGCTGACCCATGTATGAAACTAAAGAAGGAGAATAGCAGGCCCAGAATTTGTAGACAATGGCAGCTCCAGGTTTCCCTTTAACCTTGCCAAATGCCTTTTCCTTAAACCTTACAAGAGAACCTCCCGCTGTTATATTCCAATAGGCAAACAGAAGCAATCAGAAGGTTATATGGCTCTTTTCAATTAGCAATCAATGATTGCCAATTACAGCAGAGAATTCTGACAATCAAGAGGATTCTATCAAATATAATGACATCATACTGATAAGAGAGTTCACCTTGAAATGTCTGAATTACATTTTACCACAATGGAATATTGAGTATTGAAATATTTCTTTAAATGGGAATTAGAATGTAGAAACATTAAAAATCCAAGCAGACCTTTGTACCTCGGGAGTCAGGTGGAATGTAATGGTTCCCACACAGAACTATTGTATTAAATAGTCCCAGTCCAATGTCAGAATTTGCAAGTAGATGGAACTGCCAGAAAAAATTCATTATAATAGCTCTTTGCCCTCAAAGAATCCATAAGCCCTTTGCTCCACTATATGAAGGGTTTCGGAGCAATGTGCAATTCCCTAGGAAATCTATAAAATCTATACAACCCTAGGCTGTCCATATTGTGCATTGGTTTAGGAAATCTCTAAAATCTATGCCTTAGGCTGTTCATATTGTGCAATTTCCCAGGCTAGCTGTAAAATCGAGGGATAAGCGAGCGAGATTTTTAAACTCGATCTTGCGGCGAATTCGGCTGTTCTCGCTTACGGAAATTGTAAGCGAGAATGGACAGTGTAAATTCGCCAATCGAGATCAAATTTTCCGTAAAAAAAAAAAATTCTAAAAAAAAAAAAAAAAACCCAAGTGGGCTGTGCTGATCAATGAATGCATTCATTCATCAGCTCAGTGTGCGATCCCCGGGCACTAGAGGTTAAATGGGTCTCACCATTCAAAACCTCTAGTGCTCTCGGATTCGATTGAGCGTCATCAGGATTTTCCTTTCCTCAGACATTCAGAGAGCACTAGAAGTTTTGAATGGGGAGACCTGTCCACATTTAACCTCTAATGCCTGGGGATCGCACACAGGAGGATTCCCAGGGCTGGAACTTGGGTCAGCGAATTCAGTTCACCGAAATTTCGTGGACCCATCGGAAGTTCAGGAAACTTTTTGCAAGAATGTCAGAGACATTCTCCCTTATCCCTGGTAAAATCTATGCCATTCAAGGTTCCTCAAAAACCATTACTCAAATCAAACGTGCTCAGATGATGCTGTTGAGGTGAGTTATAAAGTGGACCTTCTATTGCTTGCCATGAATAAGATGTTTCCTTCTCACTGCTTTCAAACTGATAGCTTTAGGTTGATTTCAAGACTGTAGGTACTTTTGTACTAGACCCCCAATCTAAGTAGCATTACTTTAGCAATGCTGGAACTGAAAGAGGAAGGGGAGGGGGGCAAGACGTTTACCTAGTATGGGGTACAGAAATTTCTGATTTTGGTCCTGCTTGGACATTTGAAACCCAAAGAGGAATGGTCTTTCTCTACAGCATGCTGGCAGTGACAAACTTCTCTGTTTATGCTGTGGCTGCTTTAGAAAGAAAGTGAAAGGTTAGACTTTTCACTTTTTAAAAATTTTTATTTTATTGGCCATTAAACCAAACTGTGCTTTCATAATTTCAGGTATCTTCCTGACAACAATTGATGCTGCTGTGTGCTTAATAAACTCATAAACTATGGAGATGGTTTACTAAAGTAATATGCCATGTTCATTTGAAGCTTTTCATCATTCTGAGTTTAGGTACGATTTAAGCGAAATATCCCTTGAAAGGAGATCATTCACTTTGCTATGTGAACAGCTGATTTTCCTTTTATTTTGCCTATATCTTATCCTTTGTTCACTGATTTCATACACTGTCAGCAAAGCTCTGACTATAACATAAAAGCTGATTTTAAATTTTGTGGTTTAATACAGCCATCTTTCAAAAAAATCAAAAATTTTAAACATGGCTGTGTACGAGTGATGCCAGGAAGGAAGACATCACTCAAGAACCGTCAATCAAATGAAGTTCCGGGTTCCCCCTCCATTCTCCAACTCTCTCTTCTCATTCTCTCTGTTTGTTTCACTTCATTGGGCCCTGGCGCGAGCGTTCCGTCTAGCACAGGCTGGAAAGACAACGTCTCCTGGGAGTTCAGCTTGACAACGAGCACTTTTTGGAAACTTGCTATTTGTAAGCCAGAAAATCTGACAGCGCAGTAAAGATACCACAAAAAGCTAAATAAATGTATTTGGCATCCAGTCATATATTGTTTGTGATTTCTGTCCAATAGGTAGAAATCCTCTTCAACCCCAGCTCACAATTTGGCCATGCTTACAGGCACAAATATTTTAGGAGAAAGCAGAATCTTTTATTTATGGCTTTGCCTGGTGCCACTTGCTGTAATCAATTAAGAACCTAGAAGGCACAAAATGGCTTTCCAACTCAGCCGTTCATAAATGACCTCAAACACTTTGCAATATTCGGCCTCTGCTGTGACTATGGAAAAGACTGCCTGATCCGCCAGATGAAACAAATGCATAGCGTGAGTTCATAAAAAGCTTCTGAAGCCAAATTGCACTGCAAAGATCCTTTCCTGGTGATTGGAAATGACGTACGATGTAACACAATGGAAAAAATGTGTAATAGTAATTACAAAGGCTTTAGTTATTAACTCAGTGGAAGTAAGCTAAGGAGCACAGTAATGCAAAGAAACCAATTAGAAACCAGCCTTGATTTTAAAGAAAATCCATTTTTTTAGGTTTTGCCTGGATTAAGAGATGGGATAATACATTTTACTTGCAGCTCCACCTGTAGGTGAAATCTGGTATTGCTGCATGATCATTTGGGTGCAAGCCATGGGAGAACCTGGGTGACCTGGAATAGATTTACACCAGAACTGAAAACATTTCCCGACAAATGGCAAAATACTTTTCATAAATTTATTCCAGGTTTGCTGAATCACCCTGGTCCACTTAAAGTCTTTCCTCTCCAGGTTTGAGTAAATCAGACCAGTGTCAAGTCAAATCAAGACCCATACAGATGCCCAACTGTCAGAACAATTGTTTATTCAGGCCACTATGTTCTATGAAATGGCAACCACAATGGTCGGCGTTAGCTGTTCGCAACATTGTGGGACTCTGGTCCCTATGCTAGATTTTCACCCAAGGCCATCCAAAACATTCATCCCCAGAGACAAAATTTAGTGTCTGAATGGAGCTTTACTTATTCACTGGGAGAAAAGAAACAACACAGATGCCACTTATGTGCATTACTCCTGTAATGAATCATAAAAAAGAGGAGGAGGACATGTTATAATCACAGAGAGGAAGGAAAGAAGGAAGAAATTATCTGAGGGATAGAGGAAGAGGATGGAAAGAAGGAAAGCAGGCAAGAAAATGTAAAGAAAGAGGAAGAGAGGAAGAACAGCATAAAGAAATTATGGAAGGAAGGATGGATGTGGTGGAAGTAATAAAAGGGAAGGAGAAAGAAAGAAAAAAAGTAAAGGAAGGAAAGAAGAAGCTTATCTTTTTGCTCTTTGTAAGAGAAAGTCCTTAGTTTTGCACGACATTGTCCTCTTAGTTTGTTAATGGAGTTGAATAGAATGGTTTTGGTCCCTTTGTCCCATTATTCCTTAAATGGCTCTACAATGTAGAATAATCTGTGTTTGTCCTGAAGAAGCTATACCTGCGAAACGTGTAGAGACACACAAAGGACTACACTAACTTGATGGAAAAACTTGTTGCATAAGAATGTAGCGATTTTTGTGGAATGGTAACTCTGCAAAGAGCAGAAAGGAAATATGGAAGGAATAAAAATGAAAAAGGAGGAGAAAAGGAGAGAGAGAAGGAAGGAAGGAAGGAAGGAATGAAGGAAGGAAGGAAGGAAGGAAGGGAGGGAGGGAGGGAGGAAGGAAGGAAGGAAGGAAAGAAGGAAGGAAGGGAGGGAGGAAGAGAGGGAGGTGGGGAAATCATGAAAGGAAGAGAAAAAGAGAGAGGGGAGGAAGGGAAACAAAGGAACTGAAAAAGAAAATATAGAAAGAATAAACATGAAAAGAGTGAGGTAATGATAAAAGGAAAAAAAAGTGAGAGGGAAGGAGGCAGTAAGGGAAGAAAGGAAGGAAGTAGTACAGAAGTACAGAAACATTAGGAAAAGAAAATAAGCAGTAAAGAAATATGCAAAAATAAAAATGAGGAAGTTATGAAAGAAAGAAAAAAAGAGAGAGGGAAGGAGGGAGAGAGCATGTAAAAGAAGGAAGGAAGGAAGGAAAAAGAACAAAAAGAAAATATGGAAAGAATAAAAATGCAAAAAGTGAGGAAATGTTTAAAGGAAGAGAAAAAAAGAAATAGGGAAGGAAGTTAAAGGAACAGAAAATAACATACAGAAAGAATAAAAATGAAAAGAGTGAGGAAATGATGAAAGGAAAAAAAGTGAGAGCGAAGGAGGGAGTAAGGGAAGGAAAGAAGGAAATAGTACAGAAGTACAGTAAAAGTAGTAAAAAAAGAAACAGAAAGGAATTATGAAAAGAATAAAAATGAAAAGGATGTGGAAATTATGAAAGAAAGAGCAAAATGAAAAAAACAGTGAGGGAAGGAGGGAGAAAGTTAAAAAAGGAAGGAAGGAAAAATAAAGAGGGGATTCATAGAATGGAGAAAGGAAGGCAGGGAGAGAGAAAATAAAGAATCAATGACAGAGAAAGGGAAAGGGAATTAGTGATACAGGGAAGAGAGAAAAGAAAGAAGAATGAGGAAGAGAAAAAATGAGAAGGAAAAAGAATGGAAAGGGAGAAATGAGGAAAGGGGGAGGGGGTGATGGAATGGGAAGAAAGAGGGAACAGAGAGTAAAGGAAAAGAGAGAAAGAGGGTGAGAGAAAAAGAGACAAACAGAAAGAAAATAAAGGTGACACAAAGAGAATGAAGTGAAGAGCAGAATATGGAAGTTCAGAGGAAAGCCGGAGGAGATGGATTTGTAAACTATATTTCCATCATTACAATAGCTTAGTATCTCTCCCTGCACCTGTGTCACCATAGATCTCCAGATGCATTTCATTTGATTAGTACAACAAATGTAAACATGTTTCTGTTATACAATTAATTACACTCTCCCTATCACACATAGAGAAAACAATTTCATCAGCCATTGTGATTGCTTCTACAAACCTTGGGTTTCCATTGTTAATATAACAAATACACGTATACTGGGTACATCAATGACAGCGAGAAATGATGGCAACTTCCAAAACTGTCATGAGAGCTAACATGGATTTGTCATCATTAGTGATACACCAAACATACACACAAAGTGTCGCAGACAACTCACAATATATGATCAAACACTGGAGAGCGCAATACATGATCCATATCATGGGAAAAGCCATTGCTGATATACTACAGCTGTGTAATGATGGAAAATACAATAACTCACAGCAGCCAATCACTTTTCACATAAGAACTGGCAAAATAATGATAGATGATCACATATTTTGTCTATGTTTATATATGTTTCTAATAGTAATGATCTATGATTCTCTTTGGGAAGAAATAACTGCAAACAAGAACAAACTGTGCTTTAAACATTTTTTTTAAATATGTTACAAACTTTCTTGTTGCAGGATGCCAGTGATAAACTGCAAATGGCTGAAGCAATGTCAACCTGCTGTGCAAACACCTTCAGTTGTCTATATTGGACAGGCCTGATAGGAAGCCTGACAACAATGAAAGGCTGACAACACGGCTGAAATGCATTAGATTAATGTTGTCAGACTGCAATTGAATGTTATATCACTGGCAGGGTATCCAGGAGTTCAGAGTTGCCAATGATTCCAAAAAAAGGTTTTGCTTTTAGGAAAATTGAGCACAATTGAGCAAGCACTTTTTATATCACATTAGATTGTGAGCCCCTTTGAGGGACAGTTAGTTACATGACTTTGTACAGCGCTGCATAATATGATGGCGCTATATAAATATTGTGTAAGAATATTAATATCAGTCACCACCTTGCAACTTTCATGCAACTTAAAAAAGTCAGAGTTAATTTACAACTACTGATCTGCGCACTTCTTCCAGGACAGGGATTTAAAAATGACATTAGATCAGCATGAAAGCCCAGCAACTGGTGTTTTTAGGGGAAGTCATCATTGGCACCCCCTGTGAAGCCCAGCAGAAGGTTTCATCTCGGGCATCTGAAGAATGCTCAGAGTTTTACCTCTTTTGCTGACTATGTGTATGGACTAGCACTTATTTACCTATGCCAAACAAAGAGCTAAGAAGAGATCAACTTAGCAAATAAATCCTTATTGTGTCATCGGTAAAGACAGAATGCAGAATGAAACTCAACTGAGCAAAACCTATTGGTCAAAGGGAGGTATCAAAACCTGAGCTCGTGGGTAGAACACTTCAATAAAATAAAAATATATAGCTTTGTTCTTTCTAGATGCAGCAACACATGCAAATGAAATATTGGACTATGACAAGCATCATTAGTTTGTTTTAACAACTATTGCATAAAAAAAGAAATCCACAGTGCAATAAAACTGAATAAACCTATAAATCAGGAGAATCAACTCTCCATTCATTGGGAAGTAGACGTATATCCTGTGGGCATTCATTGCATTGGATAAGAATAAACTAGAGATATAGCAAACCTTGGATCTATTCTTAATTTTACCTACAACCCACATGCACAAAGCTCCTTTCAAATTTAGAAATGAATAAAAGACACATGAACTGTTGGTAAGAACGACCTTTTGTATATCTCCACTGCTTTTATGTTCCAGAACAATACCCATAAACCTACAGCTGAAGGCACCATATAAATATTTAATTCTGAGTTAACCCAACCAAATATAATGTTTAAGGTATAGGTGAAGACTGGTGGGTTGAGTGGCTGAGTCAGCTCCGGAGTTCCTACGTCTTCTATACTTTAACAACAAGATCATTATGTTATAATTGCCAACTCTTCTCCTAACCACTTAGGGGCTTTGGGTGTTCCCACCCACCGTTGGATATACTAACCCCCCTTGCATTCTCTAGAATACAAAATCAATTTTGGAAATCCAACAGAGTGAGTGGGAACCCCCCATGGTAGCCTCAGCAGGTGTCCAGGCATTGGAGATCCCACCGGTAGAGTTCCTCAGAAATATAAAACCTTCAATCAGCATCTACCAAACATTAGGTTTGACTAATTATTAAGACAAAAAGCAATGTGGAAGTAGAAAAACACACAGCAACCAACAAGAACTCATTCACTTGCCTAAAAAGCACTGAGATGTTTGCTATACACAAGTGTACTTGCATTGATCTGCTTACTTATTAGATGACCCCATTGGTGTCCATCGGTTGCAATAGGCACAGTTCTATAAACCTAATGAAGATTGCATTGTCTCTAGAGAATATGGCAAAGCACCGCTCCATCATCTGGACAAGATTCATCAAAATGTAATTTTCTCTTGTACAAAGTGAAAACAAATAGCAATGGGGCTTACCAACATTTTGGAATATTTGAGTCATGTTGAAACTCTAATATAAATCTAACTAATCCATGGGCATCTAATCTTATCCCATGCATTGCACAATGCGGAGACTTTTTATGATCTATGGCCTGTGTACCTGTGATATATATAATAAAAAAGGCAAAAAATATAATAAACGACATAAAAGAACATTTATGTGTCTATTACCTTCTAACAGTCCACATAAAGGTTTGGAACTCTAAATATCACCTGCATAGCACCAAGGAGAAAGAAAGTATTTGCATTTCAAAAGCCCCTGCTGGCTTCTTCATTAAAAGACTCAGTGATCATTTTATATACAAAACTGAATTTGTAATAAACTTACATAGCTGAATAATAAATGATATATAGTTAGGACTTTATGGATTTTTTTTTCAACCAAGATGAAGCCATGCACTTTATGTATTGCAAACCATTGAGTAATGATCTTATATCCAGAATACATTAGCAGCCTGAACTCTGATCAGTTGCTGTGGGTTATACAAAATATACAACTCACATTTAATGTCTGTAAGCCATTGTCAAGGTAAAATAAAAGTATTGCAACTTCATTGTCAAATGATCAGAGTCTGATTTCCCTTCTATCAGCATATAATGAAGGGAATGATTACATGTATGACATCTATCATATATCCATGAGGACTTGTGATGACTCAGGATCCAGTTAGAGAGAATATTCTGCAACTAGACAATGAACTAGAGCCCAAGTGTCATTTGCATATGTATCTATTTTTCTGGGTGCCAAGTAAACCCCAAAACACCTCCCCAAAAAATTCCTCCTAACCATGCAATACAAACCTTATCATGTAAAATGTGATATCTGTATTACCTTCTAATGGTCTGATTACCCATTGCTGAGCAGTAATGCATTAACCATTTCGCTGCCACATGCTGGAGGTTGGTAGGGATGGGGGGGGGGGGGTATTGAATTAGCGCAGCATCCTGATTCCTTGGTTCCTGCTTCTGCTTGCTCCCTACTCAATGCTGGACAATGGCGAGTAGAGAGATGGCTTTGCTGCTCCTTACCATTAGATCTCCGGACAATATTCTCCAAAAAGGTGTTTTGGGGGGCAACCAGACCTCTGCGACCCCCTGCCATGGTCAATGTAGCTGCAGTCCAGAGGTCTCAGGATAGTGGTGGCAGAAGTAGAGCTAGAGCTCCAATTATTTCAAGTGAGGTCCTCATGGTCCTGAGTAGAATCCAGCTCAGCTGCATGTGTAGAAGGGAAGATCTCCCAGCCATCCAATCACTCCCCCCACCCTGCTCTGCCCCCCACCAGCCCCTGGATCCCTCCAGCCTTCCCTATGCTCCGATGGCTGCTCTCCAAGGTGCTGAAAGCAGGACCAGCAGCACATCGGAGCTGTAACCCGGCTATGGCGCCTCTGCTACAGGGAGATCACAATCTCTGGGCTTTCCAAAAATATCTGCAGCTATTACAAGGAATCCTAGAGAGGTGGAGGGGGCTGGGAAGGCTGCCTGCACTACTTTGTGACATGGAGCAAGCATGCAGCCAGTGAGGGCAGAGCTACTGATCTGGTTATGGCGAATAATCTATAGCAATCATCATAGCAGTCAGGGGTTGGCATGGTGCTTCCTATAAATATTCTTTGCATAGATGAGTTTGAAGCACTGATCTGAAGCAAGCATGCAAGCAGTGAAGGCAAAGATATAGCATCAATTTCTTAGAATCAATTACAAATAGTCAGGGAAGTAGCCAGATGACTGGTATCTTCAGCAATGGCAGGCTATGTGGATGCTTTCTGAAAATGCTCTTTGCTTGAATGTGTTGAGCCACTAATATGGAGCAAGCATGCAAGCAGTGAAGGCAGAGCTACTGATCAGTATTGGTTATGAGTGATAATCTATAGCAATCCATAATCATCATAACAGTCAGGGGATTGGCAGTTTCAGCAATGGGTGCTTTCTAAAAAAATGATCTTTTCTTGATGTGTTTGATCTGGAGCAAGCATGCAAGCAGTGAAGGCAGAGCTATGGCATCAATCTCTAAGAATCAATTACAAATAATCAGGGTAGTAGCCAGAGGATTGGCATCTTCAGCAATGACAGGCTATGCTAGTGCTTTTAAAAAAACATTTCTTTGTTTAAATGTGTTTGATCTGGGGCAAGCATGCAAGCAGTGAAAGCACAGCTACTGATCTGTATTGGTTATAGGTGATCTATAGCAATCAATAACCAATAATCATGATAGCAGTCAGAGGATTGGCATCTTCAGCAATGGCAGGCTATGTGGGTGCTTTCTAAAAATATTATTTGCTTGAATGTGTTTAAAGCACTGATCTGGAGCAAGCATGCAAGCAGTGAAAGCAGAACTACAGATCTATAGAATCTACAGCAATTAATAGAAAATATTCATTGTAGCAGCCAGAGGATTGGAATTTTCAGCAATGGCAGACTCTGTGTTTCCTGGGGTTTGATTTGCTGAATTTGCCTGTGGAAATGCTCTTTGCTTTTTGCATTTTGAATTACTCACCTAGAATAAGCATGCAAGCAGTGAAGGCAGAACTACTGATCTGTATTGGTAATGGATAATAAGCCATGAAAATCAATAACCAATAATCAGGGTAGCGGTCAGGGGATTGGCATCTTCAGCAATAGCAGGCACCATGTTTCCTATCTATTGGGGTTACATTGCTGAACCTGTTGCCTGAAAATGCTCTTAGCCTTTGGAGTCACTAGAACAAGTATGCAAGCAGTGAAGGCAGAGACCTCCATTGCATAATACATAGTAATCAGTGTAGCAGCCAGAGAACTAGCATTTTCAGCAGTGACAGAACCCATGATTCCTGGGGGATGGGGACACTGCATTGCTGAATTTGTCTTCTGAAACAATACTCTTTGCATGAGTCACTGACATAGAGCAAGCATGCAAGCAGTGAAGGCAGAGCTACTGATCTGCAGAGGGCACTAAACCCTGGGAATAATCATGGCAGCCAGAGGACTGGCATTTTCAGATTTCTTATATATAGGATTTCTCACAGGATATGTAAATAAGCTAAATCATTTCAGCTTTACCATGTTCATGTCATTTCTGTCTGCATCTTTTATTAAAACCTGGTGATCCTGCCATGAAGGTTTATGACCAGGAACTTCCTGTTATAGGGTGACACACACAATCCTTGTTGTCACACATTCACATGGACTCCCAGCCGCTGTGACAACACTCATCACATTGGGAAGTCTACTGTTGTCACTGCCAGGAATCCTGCCTGAAGAAACCCCATGCAGTCATCAAACATACAGACATGAAGTGATTGCCAAGAGGCTGCAGGGGATCATCAGCACTGACACACAATAAGGTAAAAATATTTTCATTTTCAAAAATGACAATTGTATCTAATACACAGAGCTTTAGCACAATAAATCATTCAATACAGCAGAGCTCTGACCACGAGAAGCAGCACCAGGAGCCAATCAGTGTGTTAGAAAAATTATCCTATTAGTGTGTTGCTTCTGCTTTCATTGTCCAATCACTGGCTGGGGGCGGGAAGGAGACCTGTGAGTGTTGTGTAACATGAGCAGAAAAAAACGTCAGGTCTGCTGAGCGGCCAGAGGGGGCGTTGTGTAATTCTCATGGCCATTTTTTATGCGTGGAAAGTTCCCATATATATGGAGTTATCTGTCTGGGAGTTCCTAACTTTCTAATAAACTTTTGCCCTCCATTCGCTATGGAGTCACCGGATTGGAGGACATGATGTCCCTTAGCCTTGCCAGCACCATTATAAGACCCATTGGCATTTCTGATGCTGCTATTCAGAGGAGGAACTACAAATTCCAGCATCCCCTGCCATAGCATGTGCTGTATACCATAGATCTGCCTCCTATATTTGCTCCATCTCCATTTTATTCTCATTCTGCCTATCTTTCTGCATTTCTATCCTCTCCATCTGTTGTGCCGGTTTGGTTTTATCTTCTTCCGATATTCCAGGCGTCACCTAAGGGGTTAAACCGTCAGCCGCCACCCACTCACTGACTCACCGGGGAACCCGTCCTCATTCCGCGCTCTACGCACTCAATCCACCTACAGGATTTCCCTTTGCTGCAAACTTCAAGACAAACTGTCATCGTGACAGCGACAAGTTCCAATTCTTCTTCTGCACACAAAGCTGATCCGGGTAACATCTGTCGTACAATGCGGGGCAGAGACGCCGTTCAACCGCCGCGGTGCCAAGTGATCGTCCATTGATGTCTGCGGTCAATTGGCTTTTCTATTTGCAAATGGTGAACGATTGTTTGGCAGCACCGCGCTCATTATATCATCACTTCCATCATAGATAAAAAAATCAATGAGGATGACGGGCAGAGCCGTGCCAATCACCCCTTTACATGCCCACCGGACGAGATCTCCAATCGCCAAAATCTCATGCATGCTTTAGCACGTTAACAAGATCTCAATAGTTGTAGATTGTTGTAAATAGTTGTAAAATCAATGGAAAAATTCCTGCCATGGCCGTCCCTGATCAGACACCGGTTATGGGGTGACAACTGTTCCCCAGTTGCATTCCAGCGTTGTCACACTCATTTCTTGTGAAGGCCACCAGGGGGTGGTGTTGGCACATGTTACACTTTTTGGTAAACTTTTTGGTGTTCTTCTTGCACATTCGTTCTTGTATTGATAGGGATAACAGGTTGGATTCTCCTTCAACACATATTACACTAGTAAGATCCAATGTTGGCACCATGAATTATATCTGGGGAGAGTGTAGTATAAAGAAAGTGGCCAAAAGAAGTTGGAAGAGACAAGCAGCACTGAATAGAAAGAAAACTATAAAATAATGCAAAAAAATCTAAACTTTTTAAAATTGTTTACAATAAAAAAGCAAGAAAAAAAATGTCATCCGATTATGGTTTAGATTTACGCTTCTAGACACCTCTCTGGGAAAGCAATGTTCACACTGGTGGTGAGGTTGCAGTGTGGGGACCGCATGCTACATGTGGCGTCTCCCCAGGACTGCCCCCCATAGTGGTGCAGTACCGCTTACTGCCACTAGCTGGAAAATGTGCAGATGCTGGTTCTTTAGGTCAGTGGCCGATGGGCTGGCAAGGTGTTAGCCAATAGGAGCCACGCAGGATCACTCAATCCCAAGACAGGTCTGAATCTGCCCCAAGGATAAGATGGATAATAAGATGTGATTTACATATCCAAAAATATAAAGGTGACCTCAAATATGGCTGTGCGGCATGGAACCTAACAAGGATTCTGCTGGTATCACCCAGTTACCTGTACGATGGCAGACATGGCACATCTGTGTGTATAACCGCGTGATATCTTCATGTAGCCTAATCTAAGAGACTGGAGGACAGCGAGGTGGTACCAATGGCATGGAGCCGAAAATAATAGTCATTATATTATTATTATTATTATTATTAATATTATTAAACAGGATTCCTATAGCACCAACATATTACGCAGCACTGTACAATAAATAGGGGTTGCAAATGACAGCCGAAAATAGACAGTGATACAGGAGGAGAGGACCCTGCCCCGAAGAGCTTACAATCTAGGAGGTGGGGGATTTAACACACAATAGGAGGGGAGGTATGGAATGATGGATGAGTAGTGAGGGTTTCAAAAGACAGAAGAAGATGGGTAGGCAAGTTTGAAAAAAAGGGTTTCAGGGCTCTTTTAAATGAGCAGAAAGTAGGAGAAAGCCGAATAGGATGAGAAAGACCATTCCAGAGAGTTGGGGCAGCTCTAGAAAAGTCTTGGAGCCGTGCATGTGATGAGGTTATGATTGAGGAAGTCATTAGTAGGTCATTGGAGGAGCGGAGAGAGCGGCAGGGGGAATATTTTTTTTTACCATTGAATGATTTCCACTTTCAGATTTAGTTTAGCAACCAACAACCAACAATGATGACTCTGAGCTGATAAGAATAAGAATTTGCCATCTTCATAGGAAGTAAAGTCCGCAAGGATCCATGGTTTTAGAAGATCCAGTTTCCCCACCCATCAGTCCACTGTTTGCTCTTCTCTTGATACCAACAAACGCCACGTCTGCTTGGTGCACTGTGGCAATGCCAAAGCTTTAGGTTTCTGTTGGTCCATTGAGAATTTGGCTGATACTGATACTGGTTCTTCTGTTGGCTTCTCCTGTTCCGATGCCTATTTAGACTTTCTAGCTGAACCCCACTGGTCCTAATCTCTGGTTGGCATTTGATTCTGCTTAAATGGTGCCCACCTTCACCTCTACCAGTTACTGACACTAATAAGCCTCAGGTTGTGGCCCTGGTAATTGGACAGGAGGAGACTTGTTGATGCAAAGGATCCCAATGGAGAGGTGAGAATACAAATAAGGAATTACCTTTACCCAGGGAAGATTTGAGGGCTATGGGGGCTTTGGAGGGACTTTAAACTTTATGCCATCTTGCTCTCCTTCCTCACTGCTCCATTGCCACCTAGTGCACAATTACCCAGACATGGGGTGGCATGTGGCCTCCTCACACGAGTGCCCAATCACCGGTCTTGAAAACGGTCACTTTGAAAGGAGGAGACACCATGAACCCAGTATGAGCTCTGGCATCACATGGCATGGAGCTTACACAAGGTTTGGGGCAGCAGAAGCTGGGTAGTGCAAAAAGTGAGGATGGGAAGGGGCATTGATGGTGGTGGGGGTTAAATTGTCCAAGAAGTGACAGGGCCTTGGTATAGCTCTCTGTGCCAGAAACTCTATGCCAAGAGTGCCAAATTCACACAACCGTGCAAACTTCAACTGTGGGAACTGTAAGTGGTCACATCGTCATCTGAAGCTCATTATAGACACAAGGATCGGGCAAAAGTGGCAAAACCCAAAATTACATAAAAGAGTCCCTGTAGCATACTTTTGTGACCACGTCAGTGGATCTGTTATTTCTCCATTTCCCTAAACAGGGTGACAACACTGTTTATTCTGCACCAATGTCACACAGAAGCGTTGTCACCCTGGGGACAGGATTCTTAAAGGGACATGTCGTTTCCAATAGATATAACAGATAATCTTATTATTGGTAACTCCAGCAAATTGTTTGCAAGCAGCTGCCATAGTTGGTCAACTTGTATGATTAAACACAGACCATGGAAAGTGAAGGATACAATTCTGGAATGCTAAAATGCTGTTAGAATGAAAAACATTCAGCAAACAAAACATAAGGAATGATTGTCATGCATTCCTAGACCTTTGCACAAAGTAAAGGTAACTTGAATCTTATACTAAGCAACAATTCAGGCTGGAAGAATTGTCTGGGAGAATGGGCAGAATTGTTTGATTTCAGTACCTTGGGGAGCAAGGACATTCACCTCTCTGACAACTAAACAGACTTCTCAACAGGGGGCCATCCTATATGCTGCATGAGAATGCATTCCTAAAGTGGGAGGATGCTGCCCTCTACTGGAACTGCACTGGTGCTGCAAACTAAGTGCTGGCAACAAAGAGAAACATTGTAATCTGTATGTTATACAACATCTCCCCCTAGTGGCGAGAAAAGAAAATGCTTGAAATACACAATCAGGCTTTTAGATCCCTTATAATCAATAAAAGTATATACAGCTTAATATCTACATTGGAATAATATCTGTTCATGAAGAATTAAAGCTAAAGTTTAATCTGCATAGCATATTCATTCCAAGTTCTTACTTTCTGCTTTATCAACATGCAATGAATATTTTAAATAAAACTTCAATATTTTGTTGACATCTCTGAGTGCATTTCTATACTCCTGGAAAAACATGGCTGGGGGGTAGGGCCCAATAGAGTGCTGTATTAGGCTTTGTGAAAACATTACAGCACCCTGCCCCAGTGTTCTTCTTGAGTCCTCAGACTTGATGCAAGCAGTGCAAATATAAGTGGCTAAGTAGCTAGCAATCTTGCAGCACTGGAGGTCCAGGTTTGGAGCAAGGTCTCTATATGCATTAAACTTTGTGTGTTATCCCTGTGTTTGTAAAGGTTTCCTCCCTAAACCATAGTGGTAAATTAATGCCCTCCCGCCCCCAAATGGGTTAGACTATATTAGGAGCATTAGATTATGACTACAATAGGGACACAGCTTTTGTGTTCCTCTGAGGGACAGGTACTGACATGAATAGGGGCTCCGTAAACAACTAAATATGTTGGTGCTATATTATTACATTATATCATAATTATACACTGTAATGATAAATATCAAAATGCCTTGGGTAAACGTCCGGCTGTATTTGCATGCAGACACACATATCATGTGCAAATAATACCCACATGTCATGCTAAACCTCCATGATTCAAAGAACCAAAATCCAATGGAAAGGGGTAGATAAGTTAGAGAGAATAAGGTTAGGGAATAAAAGAGATTCTGTCTGACTTGCTGAAGCTTTTATTGCAATCTAGTGACATGAGAGAGCCATTTCAACAACCTGAAGGATTCTTATACGAGGGGGTGTTGAGAAGTTCCTGGCTTTGCCCCCTTCAAGATGAAATAGAAAAATGAGTGTGGGGGCATATGACAGCCTAATATCTTAGTATGTAACTGTGCAAATATCAGGTCTTTGCGATTCTTAAAACTGTTTTAGTGAGAAGCTGTGATGGCAGAGGCACAAGCAGGTTGTTGGAGTTACGGGCCGTCATGAAGTTTTTGTTTCTCCAGGAAAGTCAGCAAAGGACATTTACACTAAGATGTCACAAACACTGGGGGAGAAGTGTCCTTCCTACAGCACTGTCATAACCTGGATATCTTGTTTCAAGACTGGGCATTTCCCTATTTAAGATGAGCCCCGCAGTGTGCGCCCCTCAACCTCAACTGACCCGGCAACCTGCGATGTCCATGAGCTGATTATTGAGGACCGGCGAAAATCTGCAAAAAAGATAGCCCAGATACTTGACATCTCACGGGAGCGTGTTGGGTTTGTTATCACCACTATTCTAGACATGTGCAAGCTTTCAGCGAAATGGGTGCCGAAATGTTTGAACAGTGATCAGAAGAAGGAACGAGTTGAAGCTTCCAAAGCCGTTTTGGCCCATTTTGAAGCTGCACAGGACTTTTTGGCTAGGTTAGTGACTGAGGATGAAACCTGGCACCACATCTTTGATCCTGAAACCAAGGTACAGTCAAAGGAATAGCGCCACAGTGGGTCCCCGTGGCCCAAGAAGTTCTGAACCCAGAAATTGGCCAAAAAAAGTCATGGCGCCCGTTTTCTTGGATAAAGACCAAAAGGATCCTTTTTTTTTGCAGCACAATGCACCTGCGCACATGTCCAATGTTGTGGCTGCCAAATTGAACACCCTGGGTTTCCAATTGGTCCACCATCCCCCTACTCACCTGACCTGGCCCCTTCGGACTATCACTGTTCCCAAATGTTAAGAAACTCCTGAAGGGGCAATGTTTTGAGGACATTTCTGACGTGAAAGATGCTGCTGAGAGTTGGTTTTCGGCCCAACCAAAAGACTTTTTTTTGAACGGTCTAGAAAAGCTGCAACTACACTGTACCAAGTGCATCAGTCTCAGGGGGAATATGTGGAATAAATGTGTTATTTCATAACTCTGGCTCTCTTCTTTCTGGGCAAAGCCAGGAACTTCTCAGCACCCCCTCGTATATATGGATTCATATATCTTTATCTTCTATTGAAGGGATCCTAATGCTGAGATCCTTGGAATGCATAACTGCTGTGTCATTATGAGAAATTCCCTTCATCCCAATATTTGATAAATATATTAATTAAAAGTAGAGTTTATAATCAGTCTAAAAAGGACACAGATAATAAAAGATCCAATTAGAACCCTATTTGTCTTGACAGATATCTGGGATTATGAAGGGATTAAGAGAAAAACCTGCAACAAGATCACTAACATAAATGTAAATCATTTAGGGGCTTACTCTTCTCTCCACTGCAAAAGAAAAGCATTTATTCACAGTTCAATGATTTTTATTGCATTAATGCAGTTTTCCAGTATTTATTGCAGAAAAGGTAGAAAAAAGAAACGGTAATGACATTATCTATACATTGGGATTGTACAGGGTCAGCAACAGAAATCTATAATGTCTACACTTAGCACAAGTGACCTTGCATATCCATCAATGTTTTATAATGAAGTCAATGATTTAGGTGCTTTGTAGATCATTCTAAACTGTTCTGATCAGCAATAGCCATGTTATTAGGAAACAAGATTAGAAGAGATGAAATGTGATGAAATGTGGAGATGGAATTCCTGAGGAACCTTAAATTGGTTCATAGAGAAAAAAAGAAAGAAGAAAAGGTGGGATGGGGATCCAAGGAAGAGGGTGGCCAAGGAAGCCCAAGTACATTATATAGAACAAGACAATATTTAAATACTTAAAAAGCAATGTTAAAATTCTGGGAGGTAGAGAATGATGCAGCCAGGGTTCCCACATTCTGTCAGATTTAGCTTGTAACATTAATCATGGTCCATATTATTCTTGACTCAAAGTCCACAAAGTGTCTTGGTCAACCTATAGCTCATTTGGTAGCTATGAAAAGAAAGGTGAGTGAGAGCAATTGGTGAAGGCAAAGTTGTTAAAAATGAGTTGAGAACTCTGCGGAGGTATCTACAGACACACACAATCTCAGATTTATTCCATAATTCCTTGGGTATTCCGAACACACGGTACCCAGATAGGCGTATTTTATTAAGATCAAAGTGTACCACCTAAATAATGTGGGAAGACTGATATTCACTATTTCAGGAAAGAAGCCAGGGTTCCATCTTTTTAGTTTAGTTCTTAATTTGGTGTTTTTTGCTCAGTTACATAGGTTAAATAAAATTAACAAAAAGGAACTTTGGGAAAATGGAAACCCACAGTTGATCCAGAGGAGGGCATTTTGTCCTTTTAAAGCATGGTCCAATTTGTACGATAAGGGAGATTCCTTCCTGATCCCCAAAGGCTATGGAAGATACAGTGGAGTAATAATCTACAGTTTTTATTCTTATCTATCTCATCTCCAGTTTTATTCTGCTCAGCTGGTTATAACTATCACCTGAAAGTGTCTATTTCACATTCTCACAGCTCATACTATGAATGGATTTCTGAAAATTAATTTGCTGTTAGTTGGCAAATGTGCCTGTGCTAATAACCTGTAATCTGTGCTTGTTCTGCAAATGTAACAACAGCTGCCATCTAGTGGCCGAATAAAAGAAGGCAAGCTTCTATGAAAGCTCAGTGTAGTGATGGTGTAAGTCAGTGATTCCCAACCAGAGCTCGCTAGGGGGTCCTTGAGCAATAAGATGTGTGTGCCTCTCAGGTCAGTTTAACTGACACCAATTATCTTTTTGGCTACCTGTAAGGGTGACACTGATCACCAATGTAAGAGACATTTTCCTAGTGATCACCACACTAATATACTGTGAGCTGTGAATATAATATTATAGAAGGGGTTCCCTGAAAGTTATTTCAAGGGGTCCCGCATGTTAAAAAGGTTGAGAAAAACTGGTTTAGGTAATATATTGAATGATGTCCAACATTGTCCAATCTGCTTTCATTGAGCCCAGAACAAATCTGCACAGAGCACAACTGATGTCAAAATGTCCAAGCTGCCCTCTGTATCATTGAGGGATCTCCAGCACTGGGGAAGATGTGATGAACACCCTACATGTCACATGAAATGTAAAGAACTGTAGGTGTGCAAAAACTGTCAGATCAAACGCATAAGCATGAAATAACGCATATGTATTATTGTATACAGAAAGCTGGTGGATCTTTAGGCTCCTTTTCATTTGTTTTTAGGTAAGGTTCTTAACACTAAATCTAAAACTTACACATGAGTCCAGTTTAGTCCAAATGTGTTAATTTTTTACTTTCAATTGCAGATGCCTAATAAAAACACAGGGACATATTTTTTTTTTTCTGTTTCATTTCTATTGGTTTTTAAACATGTAACAAATAACAATTAAAATAAAGTATATACAGGTCAATAATTATTTGGACAGAGACAACTTTTTTCTAATTTTGGTTCTGTACATTACCACAGTTAATTTTAAATGAAACAACTCAGATGCAGTTGAACTGCAGACTTTCAACTATAATTCAGTGGGTTGACAAAAAGATTGCATAAAAATATGAGGAACAGCCTTTTTTACACAATCACTTCATTTCAGGGGCTCAAAAGTAATTGGACAAATTAACTCAAAGGCTTTTTCATGGGCTGGTGTGGGCAATTCCTTCGTTATGTCATTAAAAGGCCTGGAGTTGATTTGAGGGGGATTTGATTTGTATGTGGAAGATTTTGCTGTAAACAGACAACATGCGATCAAAGAAGCTCTCCATGCAGGTAAAACAAGCCATCCTTAAGCTGCAAAAACAGAAAAAACCCATCCGAGAAATTGCTATAATATTAGAAGTGGCAAAATCTACAGTTTGGTACATCATGAGAAATAATCAAAGCACTGGTGAACTCAGCAACGCCAAAAGACCTGGACGTCCACAGAGAAGACTGCATGAAAGTAAATACAGAGGGTGCACTGCAAGGTGCAAGCCATTCATAAGCCTCAAGAATAGAAAGGCTAGATTGGACTTTGCTCAAAAACATCTAAAAAAGCCAGCACAGTTCTGGAAAAACATTCTTTGGACAGATGAAACCAAGATCAACCTTTACCAGAATGATGGCAAGAAAAAAGTATTGAGAATGCGTGGAACAGCTCATGATCCAAATGATACCACATCATCTGTAAAACATGGAGGAGGCAGTGTGATGGCTTTGGCGTGCATGGCTGCCATGGCACTGGGACACTAGTGTTTATCCATGATGTGACACAGGACAGAATCAGCCGAATGAGTTCTGAGGTGTTCAGAGACATACTGTCTGCTCAAATCCAGCTAAATACAGTGACATTAATTGGGAGGTGTTTCATAATACAGATGGACAATGACCCAAAACATACAGCCAAAGCAACACAGGAGTTTATTAAAGCAAAGAAGTGGAATATTCTTGAATGGCCAAGACAGTCACCTGATCTGAACCCGATTGAGCATGCATTTCACTTGTTGAAGACTAAACTTCGGACAGAAAGGCCCACAAACAGCAACTGGAAGCCGCTGCAGTAAAGGCCTGGCAGAGCATTAAAAAGGAGGAAACCCGGCATCTGGTGATGTCCATGAGTTCAAGACTACACGCTGTCATTGCCGGCAAAGAGTTTTCAACCAAGTATTAGAAATAAACATTTTATTTTCAGCTTTTTAATTTGTCCTTTTGAGCTCATCAAATTAACTGATTGTGTGCTTTAGTTCCTCATATTTTTATGCAATCGTTTTGTTCAACCCACTGAATTAAAGCTGAATTATAGCTGAAAGTCTGCAGTTCAACTGCATCTGAGTTGTCTCAAATAAAATTAATTGTGGTAATGTACAGAATCAAAATTAGAAAAAAGTTGTCTCTGTGCAAATATTTATGGACCTAATTGAATATCTTTAAAAATAAAATTTAAAAAATTAAGACAATTTTGATTACAGAGTATTATCATATTAGGAAAATCAGTTCTTTAGTTACTAATATGTTTAACCGATCAGAAGTATAGTCCTTAGCAGATGACGGGATCATGTTCCATCTTGAAAAGAAGGTAAATTGTTGTAGTTCTTCATCCTATTACATTTGATCAAATTCATATCAGGTAGAATCTGTTTATTTTATTCTAATATATATATATATATATAAAGATTTAGACAACACACAGGGGGGATGAAAAACAAGGGTAAGGATGATGGGAGGTGTCTGATTGGGGTGAGTTTGGATTTTCTCTTGTTTGCTATGGTTTAGAATTTCGATTTAAATTGTCAATAATGACCAATCAAATTCAGGAGGTAAATAGTGTGTAATCAATGGTTCCCATATTTTATGAAATGTATTAAGTTTGTCTTGTAGGACGGCAGATAGATTTATAAATTCATTAGGTATCAGGACATTTTTCTTTTGACTATTTGGTTATATTTGGTATAGTTCAGCTTAAAGCTTTAGCCAGCACTTGATTGGCTGCTGTAAAAATATATTGGATTAAGTGGAATTAAATATATACGTACAATGTTTAGGTTTGACGTTTAATAAAGCAATCTTATAACAGAATATCTCATTGGGTGAAATATTGTTTTTCTCTTAAAAATGCAAAACTTTTCACACCATGTATAGATAACATATCATAAATTCTTTTCATATTGTTTGCCCTCCACCATTTAAAGGCCAAATATTTCTCATAACCTGGGGAGAATGGTTGATTAAAAAAGATGGGTGCCAGAGGAGAATGGGGTGATATCAGCCACATTTTTAGGCACGTGTTCCAATATTGGATTAGATATATATCTTCTTGATGTTGTAGTGACCCATAAGAAACCATCTATGGGAAGAAGAGATATATTTTATTTTTAATAGAATGTTATGATTTTGATTTTTTTTGCCTTGAGATTTTAGTTTGGTTTCTATCCGATTGACACAATAGAAAGATCCATAGCTCACAGTACATAGCAAAGTAGGAAAAATGCCTCTTACATTGTGGGAAAAATGTCACCTTTACATAAATGTCACCCAAAACATCATCAGTAATACTTAAACTGATCTGAAAGGCGCAAACTGCTCTTCATTCAAGGAACCCCCAGCATAGGCTGAAAAAAACTGCTCTTAGATCGCTATGGAAAGATTTCCCCTCTACTCCTGCTGTGGTGACAATTCAAAACTGGTCAGAACAGCTGTCTTTGTTACTTTAATTGGATTCTATGCAGACACACAGTCATTAACTGCCTTGCACCCTAGTTGACTTTTTGCTTTACTGTGTAGCTTGAACATATGTAAGAGAGAGTTTTGGGGAGAAATAGATAGACATCAATAAAAACCTGACTGGGATTATAAACCTTCCCTACACTATCAATATCCTTTCTAATACTCCACATTAGTTACACTTAAAGAACCCCCCTTCCTTTTTCCTAGGTGATATGGCAAATATATAAATATGACTTCCGGGCTGGTAATACAGGTTGTCCCAAAAGTCACTATAGACTTTTGATGAATTCCAGAAGCTGAGTATTTTAGCATCAACAAAAGTCAATGCAGTTTTACTTGCTAGGCTTGCGATCACTTTCAAACGCCTTGAAGACTAGTTGTATACCTCCACATGAGCTCCTTCATTTTCAACAACTTTTAGCCGTCTTCAGACGCTTCGGACGTTTTGCAGCATCTCTTCCACGACCTTGCTGCAGGCCGTGTGGATTCTTTCCTCAAGTTATGACAGGTTACAGGGCCTTGTGGCATACACTTTGCTTTTGATAAAGCCTCATAAAAAAAATCACAAAGTGTACAGTCAGGGGAGCGTGGAGCACAGTTGAGGGGACTCCATCGACAGATCTATTAGTCAGGAAACCTAATGTTCATGAAATCTCTGACTAACCTGGCAAAGTGGAGAGGGACTCCATCTTGTTGAAAAAAGACATTAGCAAGGTCACTCCTCACCTGAAGTTGTGGCACAGCAAACCCCTGCAGTATCCCCAGGTAATTTTCCCCTGTAACGGTGGTCATGTTACCGGATACATCACAAAGGAAAAAAAGTACAATCAGCCCAGTGCTAGACATTGCACACTAAACCACAAGCTTTGGAGAGTCTTGATCATACTTAAGAATTTTTTCTGGGTTTGATTTTTCCCAAAATTGGTTAACCAGACCAGAGAGATGAAAGATAGACTCATCGCTGAACCCCAAGTTTTCCAAGAGCTGAAGGTTGTTTTGTTAATAGTGTAGGACTGATTCACACATAGAATTTTATTACTCTCCGAAGCATTCGCTGAATCGAGCTTTTGTTGATGCCGAGTTCCAGTACAGCCCTCCGGATGGACTTTGCCTGGCTTTTGCGCAAACGCCTGCTTCAGGAGTTCAGTGTTTTCATCTGTGGTGGTAGTAGCAGGTCTTCCGCTGCATGATTTGTCAAGAACAGATCCTGTTTTGAGAAACTTTCCATGGATAGCGTAAATTGTGTTACGCGTTTGAGCAATGTGACAGCCATAAAGCTTCCCAAACATGCGCTGAACTGCAGTCGGGGACTGAAAAATTTCTTGCTAAGCAGCAATTTTGCAACACTGCTCCAATATCAAGTAGTTAAGGGAATGATGCGCTTACAAAAACTGCAAAGCCTAAGTTGTCATATGCTGATGGCCTCAAGTCTCCAAATGATTTCTGGAGCGAAATAGAAAAAAGGAAGTGTGTAGTGACTTTTGGGACACTCTGTATACCTGTATGTAGGTCCCCTCTGCTGTCCATGTTCCTGCACATTCTTCTGCCAGGACTGACTTTCAGATTAACAGGAAAACTTTGGTCTCCAAGTCCTGAGTATTGTAACAGACAGATACAATAATCATTCAATGCAGCTTTGAAAATTGTTACACGGTTACATTGCCTTCCACTGCAATACCATGTTATCAAATCTTATTGGGTATAAAGACCCAGAAAGGCTAAAGAGTGAACAAACATGAATGTGTATCCAAAGCCAAAACTTTATTTTTCTTTTTGCTTTGGCTAGAATGGTGAAGGAACTATTGTTAGGATCGTATTGTGGCCAGTGTTACATTGACTGTGCCTGTGGGGAAATCCAAAATTTTGAGATGTCATGAAAACAAGAATAGAGATGAAATCCTTCTAGAGGAAGAGGAGACACTTGATCTGATGAGAACTGAGAGATGTATTCCCTTCTTTGGGGAGATTACCTATCACTTCCCCTTGTGTCTACATGAAAAAAAGGGGGGGAGGGGGGGTGTTAACATTCTATTACATTCATACATGTCCATGGTATGGAAAGTTCAAACAAATCTCAGCAATGAGAAAAAAATCAGCAAAAAATGGGGAGATTAACCACTTCCCACTCTATACAAAACAATTGTTTTTTGGTTTAGAAATGATTTGATAAAGATTTTTCATGTTAAACATCTAGTTTACCCCAAGTGTATAACCTTTCACTTTGACACCCATATTTAATATATCTCCAAAACACCATAAATCATAGTGAAGATATTCAACCACATTGGGGATCTTAAGAAAGCTGTAGATCTCAAATCTTGCATTTGTAAATGTGTATTCTTCTAAAATTTGGGATCCTACGCTTTCCTAGAATCCTGTGCAAATGTGTGCAAACATCAATGAACCTTACCTCTTTTTACAAGGAGAGAATTGTCTAAAAACAGTACAACTTTGCCTTTTAATTTATACTTTGCTCTATGTTTATACTAATCTTTCTTATCTAAATGTTGCAAAAACATCTACATATTTACTTTGTGTGATTTGATTTTTCAGTAACTCGCTGTCAAGAATACACAAAGGTCTTCACCAGGGTGATTATGAGTAATCATGAGTGCACATAAATGCCTTTCTGCTGGGAGCTGGCAATGACAGCTTTCTTCTTGCAGAGTTGAAATCTCTAAATATTACCAATAAATTCCTCTTATATAGAAGTAACAAAACAGAACCCAATGTCACACCACTGCCCAACAGTCTGGAAGTAGATAAAGAATGCTGGAAATGTCCGCAGTACTTGTTTGCTCTTTTCTGAGATGCTACAAGCAACACAAAGTCCCTTCTATTAAGTTCCCGTAATTTTAAATATGTGTATAGGGGCCCCATAAACAGGAAATTCTGTTTTTGTCACAAAAAGGGTCATTGTTTCTCTGAGACAACATTGTGGATATGTGTTCAACAGTGTCCATCCAATTACATTAGGGAATGTTAAGATGGGCAGTTTTTTTTTAGTGTACTAATGTGGTTCAATGTGATCAACCACCCCAATGTCATCATTGAAACAAATCAGAGCAGTAAATTGCAGAATCAGTGGGTGGTCCATCTCCTAAAATTTCCTCCAAAAACCTGATAATACTTGCAAATTCCAAAATGAGTACCTTGAAGTGGTTTACTGCACGGTTGACACCAATCTGAACCTAGGCTAAAGCTGATCTAGATCAGCAAATGACATTTAGGTGACCTCCACACCACAAAGGTTCTTAGGATTGTTTAATCTAAGGGGATAAAATTGAAAGAATTACTCAACATAATCCGTAGCCATGTCAGATTCTTCCCCACTAATTTTGGTATTGGGTATTGATCTTGTAAAAATGTTTTCTCTCATCTTGCTGAGTTTGCTGTAAAAAATGTAGGATCAGCAGCCACTTATGACATTGCAATTTACTTGATGATGTCAAAGGTCAACCCACCTTCAAGAGCAAGGAATACAGAGGTGCCATCTTTTGCGATACAGAGAAGGTATTCCACTGCATTACATTCCCTAGATAGGAGTTATATTGTTAGATATCACTTAAGAGGTCCAGACTGGGATGCAGCAAAGGAGAATAATAAGAAAAAACATACACATAAACATAAACATAAACGTACAAAAGGTAAAACAAGGTGGACTGTTCTGACATATTAAGTCAGATTCCTATTTGCGTTAGGGTACTTTGCATTAGGGTAGGCTGTTTATTTTTAATGGGCTGTCAACAGCACTAATAAAGCTACACCTTGGCCTGTATTGGATACTGAGTAATGCTTCGCAACAGCGGTACAGTGCCTTAGTGCTTTGGGCTGCTAATCAAAACTTTGGTGCACTAAGAAACATAGCTTGCAACAATGAAATATAATAGTTTTCAACTCATACAAAAAGCTGTGTATGTATTTAGATTGAAAACAGGTTACTAAAAGTTCCTACAACAGCCTACCGAGCTAGGAAAATTCCACAAAAACTTTGAATTGTGAGAAATATCCCTCTCCATTTTCACAGGCAATGTGTGTCCTTGAGACAAGAAAATCTTGAGCCTTTCATGTTTCACATATTACAAATATTCTATTCACACAAGGAAGTTATGGTTTGCATGATATAACCAAATGTAATCTGAGACTAAATGGAATGGAAGTGAGTGTAATCACAATTAAAAAGGTAAAATATGGCTATTAAACCTGTCCCAGCGAGAATCTTTTTCTGGTGCATTAAAACAAAGGGTTTTCAAAATATTGCAGTTTGTTCCCTAATAAGCCCCAATATTTCACAATCCTTTCCAGCATCAAAAGAATAAATGATGCATGAATTAGCGCTATACATAAGCACCGTTCTGCACTATAGAGAGGGGAGGGGGGAGAACGACGGAGCGGCGCTATCCTTCACTTGCACTGCAGTCATTCATTGTTCATGGATCCGCCAGGAATGACGTCCGATAGGCGCTGTGCGTGTCAGATTCCCATCCGATACTAGCCCTGAAACGATAATTTGACGAGAATCATCTGAGGTGTGTTTGTAACCTAGAAAAATTGCCTTGAGACTTCACCATCTTTTTTAAGAGCTGTTTCAATTGAGTGGGTACAAAGCCAGATCGTAGCCATTGAAGTAGCATGGTGGGGTTAACACGTATAGCCCTACTTTTTAACAAAAAGTGTTAAAAAAACACTAAACACTCCATCCTATATCTTTGCATATATTTTCAGAAGCTAAATCAGTTGTCCATATCACATATTACATCAATATCCAGGTAACTGGAGATTTAGGTAACTGTGCTAAAAGGTGTTCCTCTCTCATATCAGAATCCTGGCACAACGGTCCTTGTTTATGAACTTCTTGTTATAGGCAGATAACCATCTTGAGATAATGCTCCTCCTTTGTCACCCTCCCACATACAGCTCCGATGGAGCGGCCATGCTGACATGGTATAAAAACCATAATCCACCATTGTCCACGTCAGTAAACAGGTGATGATGTGCAGTCAATGCTGAAGACAGTACATGTGGACAGAAGTCCATTTCACTGCTCACTATAAAAAGTACATCTGGGTTAACATTATTTTGTGTCCCTAGCGGTAATCCCGATTGTGGCTCGGGGTTACTGCTTTAGATATGGAAAATTCCCACCCTTAGCCACACTCCGTGTGGAATTGCCAGGGAGTTTAAAAACTTACCTGGTAAGCGGTGCCCATGGCGTCTTCCAGCGGTGCCCGGCGTCTTCCCCTGGCCATGCCGGACAGTCATTTGTGTAACCTGGTGTGTAAATGTTGGGGAAGCAAGGCCAGGGGAACCAGATGCTGGCCAGGCATCTGCTCACAAGCATGTGGCTGAGGGGTGGGAGGCAGGAAATGTAAAATACTAAGTATTTTTAAATGTACTACTTTTACTTTAAAAAACGATAGTATAAATACTGTCAGGGAGGTTAAAAGAGCCATAAATAACATGTTCTCTTTTCTGGCAATTTGTAGCTATCAGTAGAGTTCTGGCTACAAAGCTGAAGCTATAAATTTCTCTTGTACCAAGATCATTTCTAGCTATCTGTGGAGATCTTCAAATACTGCTCAGCTCAGAGTTCCAAATCCCTAAAACTGCTGCAATGCAGAAAAGCCATTGGATAAAATTCACTTTCTCCAATCAATAAAAATAATAATAGGTTCTGTAGTGCCCACAAAATCATCCTTGAAATATGGCCTTTCGGGTCCCGTCAGACCTTTGTGTTTTTAATTTCTTTAAATTAGATATGTGGGTAATCCCAATGGAAGAAGCACGTGCAGGTGAAAAAATTTTTTTTGCAAGCTAGATGAAAATGTTTTTAAAGAATCCTGGCTGAGCAATGATGGTCAAACCAGCTTTATGCTAATCATGTACTGCCTTACATTAAATATCTAGCATTTTAATTAACGGCCACTAAATCGCAGCCCCAATCTGCTCCTATGAGCTGTAGTTATGTACAAAAAAATTGGCAGTCAGTCTGCTTCTTTTTTTAACCACTTTGGCTCAATGTATGCACAAAAAGTAGTAGTATCTTAGTTAAAAATCTTAACTCAGAGTTTGCCTATCACGTACAGATTTTAAGTTAGGTGTGCTAAAGCTGTTCGAATGGTCGGTAATTGGGAAATGCATTTTTACATGGGAACATTATAGCAGTTGCAGCTACCACTATGGCTGCAGCCACCTCAGCTGGGCAAGTCAGTGAGCTGATGTGAGAGATATATAAGAGGAGATGGACCAAGGGTGAAACCATCTTATTGGATATTACAGGTAGGCCATTGTGAGTCTGTTTTGAGCTAAAGAGGAGTAGGCACAGCTGTGTTAATAAACCAGACAACTTTTGCTACATTGAGTGATCAACGCAAGAACATAACCAGGAGGGTGAGATTTGCTTACAAGTATTACTTTGGATGTGAAATTGGAGATCAGGATAAAAGTTGGGCACCTCATATCTGCTGTCAGGTGTGTTACATTGGCCTAACACAATGGTTGAATGGGAAAAGGAATAAAATGCCTTTTGCTGTGCCTATGGTTTGGCGTGAGCCAAAAGACCTTCACTAGGATGGGTTTTCGAAGAAGACCAAGTCAAAAATCTTCTATCCGGATTGTGAATCTGTTCTGAAGCCAGTGCCACATGATGCAGAGATCCAGTGCCAGTCCCTCCTACGTCTAGTGTTAATGGCAATGACATGTCGGATGAGGAACAGGAGGATGATATCAATGTTAATGAATGTTATGAACCCCTATTTGAAGATGGTAAGCCACATTTTATAAGCCCATCAGATTTAGATCTAGTAAGGGACCTGTCTGTCAAAAGAGAAGTCTGAACTGTTAACCTCTAGCTACAAAAAGGAACGACAACTTCACACTTTCGTGATCATCACACCAAGTTCACAGGGTATTACAAGCTGGAAAAAGACATTTGCTTCTCTACCGTCGTGAGTGGTCTGATGATGCCATCAGCGCTGCGCAATATGTTGGCACTATATAAATCCTAATATTATTAATAATAATGATGATGGAGTGCCCCCAGGATCACAGTGGATTCTCAGGGCTGCAATCATTCTTGCAGCTCTGGGAATCCTCCTGTTAACCATCCCCGGCACTAGAGGTTATTAAAGCTCTAGTGCTGGGGATCACAGTGGAACTGCAAAAGAGTTCATCTGCAGTTCAGTTCCCACAGTCACCCGGATGATAAGTACAGTGCATTCATTGATCAGCAAAGCCCGCAACCTTTTAATTTTGATTGGCGAATTTACACCGGCGGTTCTCGCTTACAATTTCAGCAAGCAAGAATGGCCGATTCCGCCACGAGATTGAGTTTTAAAAACTCGTTTGCACATCCCAAGTGGTGACCTCAATTGGGATATACAATATATATGTGCTTTCTGTGCCTGTGTAATATTCGTGATGAAAGCAACCATTACAAAGTGAAAGAATGGCCACACAAATCTGAACACACTGTTGGCCAGTACAAAGTGAAGCATAAACTACTCATTGATCCACAGAAGGTTTACCTTCCGCCACTCCATAATAAACTTGGATTAATGAAAAACTTCGTTGTTGCAATGGATTGTGATGGTATGGGTTTGGAAAAGTTATAAGAGATGCTAAAATGAAAGCAGGCATTTTGTTAGTCTCCACACCCGCAATTTGATAATTGATGCCACATTCAGAGACCAGATCAACCCACTTGAGCTTGCTGCTTGGGATTCATTTGTGCTAGTTGCACAAAACTTTCTGGGCAACCAGCGAGCTAAAAACCCATGTTGAAATCATGAACAACCTAATGCTAACAACTAGTAACTGCGGAATGAGTGAATGCAGCTAATTGTATCTATATGCATCATTAAATTAACAACTAGGCAGAATCGGACTTGAAATTTGGATTCAGCACACTTGACCAAGTAGCAGACAATATTTATTTTTTTGTGATGCAGGGATATCTTAACTCTGCCTCTCAGGTCAGTTTGAATACAATGATCTTTTTGGTTTTCTGTAAGAGTAACATTCCTCCTACTGACCTTTACTATATAGTACAATAAGTTGTGGATATAGTAATTATAGCAGGGGTTCCCTGAAACCTATTTTAAGTAGTTCCCCCATGTTATAAATGCTGAGAAACACTGTAGTAGATGCACAACTACTAGTACATGACTGAAGTTTATAACCAGCTAGTAAACAGTCTGCAGATTTCTGACCACAAAATCAATACAACCGAAGATTACACTAATTTCTTTAACCAACCAGTTGGTATAAACCCATATTTGTCAATGTATATAAGCAAAATACTGGCATCTAGCTCACATGTAGCTCTCCTTGACCAATGTATAGGATTCATCATCAGTGGATCTCTATAACCGTTAGCCTAGGTAGAGCTCGGAGCAGTGCTTAACCAGTGGTAACTTGCAACCACCATTTACAGGAAGAGGCAAGTCTGTAACCAAATACAGGTTTGAATGAAGTGTTCTATGCCATATTGCTTAAATATGGTCACCATAAGGATATTGGAATAAGATGTGACCTCTAGTCTACTAAAGATGTGTGTGATGGGGTTATGAGTGAGGAAGTCATTAGTAGGTCATGGGAGGAGCAGAGAGAGCGGCAGGGGGAATATTTTTTTTACCAGGTCAGAAATGTAAGTGGGACAATAGCTGTGGAGGGATTTGAAGGCAAAGCACAGGAGCTTAAATTTGATTCTAAGGTGAAAAGGAAGCCAATGAAGAGAACTACAAAGAGATGCAGCGGAAGAGGAGCAGAGGGAAGGATGGATGAGTCTGGCTGCAGCATTCATAATAGATTGTAGAGGAGAGAGTCAGGTTAGTGGAATACCAGAGAGGAGGAGGTTACAGTAGTCCAGACGAGATAAGTGCATGTACAAGGAGTTTGGTGGTCTCAGGGGACAGGTAGGGGCAGGATTTGGAGATGTTGAGTAGGTGAAAGTGACAGGACCTGGAAATGTTCTGAATATGGGGGGTAAATAAGAGGGCAGAGTCAAAGGTGACACCGAGACAACGTGCCTGAGGGGCCGAATATCAGTGTTGTTAACAGTTAGATATATGTCGGGGAGATATGAGCTAAAGGGCCTCTCTTCGACCAGAGCGCACTCCCAGCTAAAGGGGCTCTCCTCGACCAGAACACACACCAAGCTAAAGGGCTCTACTTGACTACAGTGCCCCACCCCCCTTCAGCCAAAGGGGCTCTTCTCTACCACACTGCCAGCCAAAGTGGCTCTCCGCGACCAAAGCTGACCTCGACCAGCAACTGGGCCCAGCTGGAGGGGCAATTCTCGACCTGCACACGTCCAGCTGAGGGGCCGACCACTTGACTGGGGAGCTCCCTCCAGCTGGCCTTTTGAGTGCCACACATGGTTTCCCATGACTGAAATCTGAGATTTTACTCTCTTTCAACAAAGTGCACAGGATCTTTACATAGGGGGATGGATCTGGACAAAGTTTCCCAAGGCTAGCTGCAACCAATGTGGCAATAACACAGTTTCATGTGATACTGGTCACCCCCGATACACACACCGGGCTCCCTATGCCGTGTGCCCCTATATACACACACACACAAAGGGTTCCCTATGCCGAGAATACCCCCATACCCACAGAGGGCAGCCTATGCCCAGTATCTCACACACACCTATGACAAATATGCCCCTTATACACACACAGGGTGCCCCATGCCTAGTGTAAGCCCCCCCTCCCCACATACACACACAGAGTTCCTTATGCCCAGTATCCACCCTATACACACACAGGGCTCTCCATGCCCAATATGCCCCTCCATACATATACAGGGCGCACTATGCCCAGTATGCACCTCAAACAAACACAGGGTGCCCTATGCCCAGTCTGCCCCCCATACACACATAAGACTCCCTATGCCCAGTGTGCCCCCCATACACACACAGGGCCCCCCCTATGCCCAGTCTGCCCCCCATACACACACAGGGCTCCCTATGCCCAGTGTGCCCCCCATACACACACAGGGCTCCCTATATCCAGTGTGCCCCCCATACACACATAAGACTCCCTATGCCCAGTGTGCCTCACCACACACACACACGGCTCCCTATCTGCCCCCCATACACACACAGGGCTCCCTATGCCCAGTCTGCCTCACTCCATATACACACGCAGGGCTCCATATAACCAGTCTGGCCCCTACAAACACAGGGCTTCTTATGGCCAGTCTGTCCCCCATATAATGCCCCCATACACACACAGGGCCCCCAATGCCCCCATATACACACTCAGGGCCCCCAATGCCCCCATACACACACAGGGCCCCCTATGCCCCCATATACACACTCAGGGCCCCCCTGTGCCCCCATACACTCAGGTTTCCCTAGGAGCCTCCCTTGTACCAGGCTGAGTGATCTGGCAGAGCTGTGCCCGGCTCCCCTCTGTCAGGCTGCACGTCACTCGCCGTGTCACTCCGCTCAGACTCCTCACGGCGGCCGCTTCCACCAGGTCAAAGAGTTCACCGTCCAGCCGCCCCATCTCCCCCGACCCCCCCTCCGCCCCGAGCTCCCCTTCCCCCCGGCTCCCTCCTCCGCCTACCCAGCCCCCCTCTCCTGCCCGCTCTCCCCCACCCTCCGCCGTCTGTGAGGGGAGCCCCGGGCCGGCGCACTGATCTCCTGTGTGCTGCGGCTGCGTGTCACTGCGCTGCTGGCAGCCCCGAGCCGCTTCCATATTAACGAGTCCTCACAGCGACCCCGGGGAGGGAGCGAGCCATGCCGGGCATGATGGACAAAGGCACCGAATTCCTGGGCAAAAGCCGCTCCAACGGCACCAAGAGCCCGTCCAGCGCCTCCAATGGGCACTACTCGGAGGAAAGCGGCAGCGACGACGAGCACGGTGGTAGCCTCGAACTGAGTGAATGAGCCTCGAACGGAGTGAATGCTGAACTCCCCCCCCTCCTTTCCCCAGTGTGAATGCGAGTCCGCTCTGCCCACCGCCCGCTATAGCCGTCTCCTCTTTTTCCTTTCCAGATGTGGGCATGAGGGTGGGAGCCGATTTCCAGGCCCGGATTCCGGACTACGAGCCCGGTGAGTGGCCATTTTGTGTGTGTGGGGCTGCGGCTGGTGGTAGCCTCGGTAGAGGTGGGCGGGGCTCCGAGCAGTCAGGGGATCCCATCTGCAGAGCCCTCATCCTACATGGCTGCTCATTTCTATTGTGTTTGTCTTTATGACCATGGAAATATGCAATATATAATATCTATCACCCCATTATCCATGTCTGATCACCTCATTCAACCTCAGACGTTACATGGCGGTCAGACGCTCCAACCCGTAAAACGTTCATCTGACAGCGAGCATGTATGACAGCGTCTGAGCATACGCACAAAGGCGATCAGATAGCCAGCGCTGTTTGCCATCCGACTGGCTTTACGATCCCTGACAACGATCGGTCAGGGTGTCTTGTAGATTGCACAGAAAGCCCTGATTAATGTCTTCGACAAGCCTGTCACTGTCCATTGATGATGGTTAGCGTAAACGAGCCTAATCGATTTGATCATCATGCATGTTCATGTGGTGAGCACACCGATGGTGCTGGTGTTGCGTAGGAGAATATTCATCATCTAGGAACATCCATAATCTAATAATTCCTAACGCCAAACTGGTCAGGATTGGCAGTGTGTCTGGTGATGCCCATCCGAATGTTAGTGCCCAGATCGAGTAGAGGGGTAATCAACTCTTCAGGTTTATAGATACCTCCACATAAGTATCTTGACATACTTCCACATCATTTACCTACACATTAGGATCTTGAGATACCTTCTCATCAGTAACCTCCATACAAGGATATTGAGATACTTCCTCATCAGTTACCTCCACTCAAAGATCCTGAGATACTTCCACATAAGTATCTTGAGATACTTCAACATCATTTACCTCCACTCAAGGATCTTGAGATACCTTCACATAAGGATCTTGACATACTTCCATATCATTTACCTACACATAAGGATCTTGAGATACCCCTTTATCAGTTACCTTCACACAAGGATCTTGAGACACCTCCACATCAGTTACTTCCATTTAAAGATCTTAAGATATCTCCACACGAGGATCTATAGATACCCCTTTATCAGTTACCTTCACACAAGGATCTTGAGATCCCTCCACATAAGAATTTTGAGATACCGCCACACATCTTGAGATACCTGCTCATGAGTAAAGGTGCGTACACACTTCCAATTTTTATCGTTCCAATCGAACGACGAACGATCGATTGGGCAAAAAATCGTTCGTAAAAAAGTAACCAACGACGCCGACGAACGAGGAAAGTCGCTGGAAACGAACGACCGGACCGACGGATCGGATTGGACGACGATTGTTGAACATCGTTCGTGTGTACGGTCGTTCGTTGATCGTCCATGTTCAGAGCATGCGTGATGAACGAACGTCCGTTCACTTTCCTGTCGTGCACATAGTTCCTCTATCGTTCAAACGATCGTATCTATTGTGTGTACAATATCTACGAACGATCGTGTCGTTAACTCTGTGTGCAGGATCGGTGCTATACGATCGTTCATATATATCGTGCATGAACGTTCGTCGTTCGTTTTCCAACGATAATAATTGGAAGTGTGTATGTAGCTTAACCTCCACACAAGGATCTTGAGATAACTTCACACCTGTTACCCTCACATCATTTGCCTCCACATAAGTATTTTGAGATTTCTTCACATCAGTTACCTCCATACAAGGATCTTGAGATATCTCCTCACCAGGTACCACGACACAAGGATCTTGAGATACCTTCAAATCAGAGACCTCCACACAAAACATTTTGAGATACCTCCACAGAAGTATCTTGAGATACATTCTCATCAGTTACCTTCACACAAGGATCTTGAGATATCTCCTCACCAGTTACCTCCACACAAGGCTTGTGAGATACCTCTACAACAGGGACCTCCACACAAGGATCTTGCAATACTCCCACATCAGTAACCTCCACACAAGGATCTTGAGATACTTCCACACAAGGTTCTTGAGATATCTCCACATAAGTATCTTGAGTTACCTTCATACAAGGATTTTGAGATACCTCCACATCAGTTACCTCCACACAAGCATCCTGATACCTTCACAATAAGGATCTTGAAATAACCCCACTTTGGTTACTTCCACACAAAGATCTTGAGATACCTCCACACAAGGATCTTGATATATCTCCACATAAGTATCTTGAAATACTTTCACATCAGTTACCTTCACACAAGTATTTTGAGATACCACCACATCAGTAACCTCTTCACAGGGATCATGAAATACATCCACATCAGATACCTTCACACAAGGATCTTGAGATATCTCATCATCAGTTACTTCCACATACGTATTTTGGGATATCTCATCATCAGTTACCTCCACACAAGGATCTTGATACCTCCACATCAGTTACCTCCACACAAGGATCTTGGGATATCTCCATATCAGTTTCCTCCACATAAGGATCTTGAGATACCTCCACATCAGTAACCTCCAAACAAGGATTTTGATACTTCCATCTCAGTTACATTCACATAAGGATCTTGAGATACCTTCACATCAGTTACCTCCACACAGGGATTTTGATATACCTTCACATCAGTGACCTCTACCCAAGGATATTAAGTTACCTACAAATAAGTTACCTCCACCAAATGATCTTGCATTACCTCCACATCAGTTCCATCCACAGAAGTATCTTGAGATACCTCCACATTAGTTACCCCCACAAAGGATTCCTAAAATATGTCAACATCAATTACCTTTACACAAGGATCCTGAGATACCTCCACATCATTTACCTCCACACAAGGACCTTGATATCCCTCCTGGTCAGTTACCTCCACACAAAGATCTTGAAGTATGTCCACATCACTTTCCTCCACATACTTATTTTGAGATCTTGAAATACTTCCACATCAGTTACCTCTACACAAGGATCTTAAAATTTGTTCACATCAGTTACCCCCACACAAGTTTCTTAAAATACCTCCACATCAGTTACGTCTACAAAAGGATTGTGGTTGGCACTGGCAGTCATTCATGTTCTACTTGCATCAGATTTCCATTCTAGAGACTTAAGCTGCGTACACACATCCAATAATTATCGTTGGAAACAAACAACCAGTGAACGACCGATTGGCCAAAAATCGCTCAAAAAAAAATGACCAACGAACCTGAGGAACGAGGATTGTCGTTGGAAATGAACGCCCGGCATAGTGGATCTGATTGGCCAGTGATCGTTCACTATCATGTGTACAGTGGTTCAGTGATCGTGCATGTTTCTCCAATACATTTTCTCCTTTACATGTCATTCCCTGCATCGTTCATACGTTTGTATCTAGCATGTGTACACGATTGGTGGATTGGTTCAGTGATCGTGCATGTTTCTCCAATACACTTTCTCCTTTACATGTCATTCCCTGCATCGTTCATACGTTTGTATCTAGCATGTGTACACGATTGGTGGATTGGTTCAGTGATCGTGCATGTTTCTCCAATACAATTTCTCCTTTACATGTCACTCCCTGCATCGTTCAAACGATTGTATCTAGCGTGTGTACACTATTGGTGGATTATATTTGAATGATCGTATCGTTACAGCATGTACAGAATTGTGCACGATAAGATTGTTCAAGTATAATCATGCATAATTGTTTATCGGTCATTATCGTACAATAATTATTGGAAGTGTGTACCTAGCTTTAGAAAGGAAAATAATGGGACTGGAGTGGTCACCTGACTGCTACATTACATTGATACAAAAGTATTTAGCTATAAACCTAAAGCTGAACTCTAGAATGAAGGCCCTTTTTTCCACCAACTTTTCCCTCGCTCTGTTCCCAGCAGATATATTAAAAAGTCCTGGGGCAGAGGAGGCACCAGTGAAAATTGAAGGCAGATCTGTGGGCAGTGACAGGGAAGTTCTCTTCTCCTCTGTCACTGCTTCTGTGAGCTGGAGAGCTCCCTTTTGCTCTGGTATTGACCCTAAAGGGTTTGAGATGAGGTGGTGCAATGCGTTTCTTCTTTTTTTGCATATATAGTAATACAGAAAATGTAATAAGCATTAGAATTCCTTTGATATATGTCAACCTTGTTCTAGTGTGTTGGTTAGTTTTTCTGTCTAGTATACAAAGTCATGAGGTTGAGGCCATCCATCAACATTTTGCAGGATTATTCAACATTTCTCCGGCATATTTGTGTTGTAGTACTAGGTAAAACAGGGTTTTAAATAAAGGATACCCCAACACAGTCTTTCTCCTTGACTTGACCAACATTACACTGCAGTGCGTATGAGACGTTAGAACTGGTCCAATTGCTCAGCATGGATGGGAGAAACTACCCAATGTTCACCATTCTTTCAACCTAACAAACTCTTCAAGATGTTTTTTGACATTGTGTTTACCTGGGTGATCCTACACTTTCCAAATGAAGCAGGCATCCTAAATCTGTTGCATTGCTTTATGTCCAAATATATTAGATTGAATATGAATATTCACCAACAGATTTTCCAGTTAAAGCCATCTGTATGCATGGTGAAAAGAAAACTTGTTCTACTTAGCTGGTTTCTGTTTTATTGGGATATGTTGTCCTTGTGCTAAATATGTCTGCTACATTAGACTTAATTTTGCTGGCATGGGGGGTGTATAAACTTAGCTTCACAAACCATTCCCATTTAGGGGATTTAGCTGCCTGATCGGAGGCAAGATAAAAAGCTGAACTAAACCCTTTGTTACTCACCTGTCCCTGTTCCCTTGCCAGTTGCTTCTATCTTCTTTATTTGCTTCCTCCTTGTGATCTTTGCTTCCTCCTTGTGTGCTCAGCTTTTTTTGCTAGATGCCTGTAGCAATCAGGCAGGTGGAAGAAAAGTTTGCAGAAGGGACATCACCTTCCCCTTTCTGCAACAACTGACCTGCCTGAACCAGGATTCCAAAAAGTAGAACTTTAATTCCGCTATAAATCGGACTCTATACCAAATTCTCCAAAATTAACTGCGCTGCTGTTAAAAAAACAAACATCTGCTTTAAACCACAGAAATATTTGCATAAAATGCAACAAAAGATGAATCCATATAAACGATTATTCTCCAACAAAACAAAAACAACTTTTTCAGAGTAATATTGAACTGGTGACCTCCCAAATATTTGTTTTCCATGTGATTATATTTGAGGCGTGCCGAAACCTACACCACAGTGCAAACAGCACAAACCACGCTCACCAGACTTACTGTGACCTTCAGGTAAATAGAAGGTTGTATTTATATAGTGTCTTTATAGTGATGTGTCTATTAGTATGTTTGATGGGGGGGGGGGGGGGGGTTGGGAAGGTATATCAATAGATGAAGTAAGCTGCCATTGCTGGTCTTGTTCTGAAAAATACAGCTTGCCTGGTTAGTGTTCCGATACCCTTTTTTTAATACCCTATTAGTCCCTGACCAAAATCGAGTTTTCAGCTCCAACTTGTGCCGCAGTTAGCCTCACACGTGAGTGATACTACTGAAGCTAAAAAATCTATCTTACATCTGGACAATTTACATCCCATAGAATGTCCAACAATGTCAGCTTTCATAATCTCTGAGTAAAATACCACTTTAAGGTTTAGCTTCTACTACAGTGTTCTCCCCAGCCCCTTTTAGCCGGGTGAACCGCCCAGCACTTTTCAGGAACAACCTGGTTGTTTTTTGTTGGTTAACAAAAAGTTGAGTCGATAATTGGGCTGCCTGCCTATAATTTCTTTGGACCCAGCTTAAAAGAAAATTCTGGGTTGAATACTGCACTAGCACTAACCACCTGGAAATCCCTATAAAGAGGTTGTTTTCAGATTTCTAAGCGTTTATTTGGAAGGTAACTGCACGGCTTTTCATAGTAGCTGTTCCTGTCCTCTATTCAGTGGTGTGTGTGGATAAAAGAATGCTGAAAGATGCAATTTATTAACTGCCTACAACAGCGCAGGATTCCAACTGGCAGATTCACAAACAATTGTAATACATGTGAAGGGGAGAGAACGCAGTGGTGTGCCGCTCCATCGCTCTCCCCTCTCCATAAAGCAGAACGGCGCTATATGTACAGTGTTCATTCATGTATCGCTCAGTCTTTTGTCATTGGAATGAATCGTGAAACATCCTTTCCAACGACAAAAATCGAACGTGTGTAGGTAGCCTAAATTCTGGTTCCTATCCTGTATTGCTTTTAGATATTCAATAAACTTGCAAGTTGTTTGCAGAATTGTATTGTGGTAACCATTGATTAGCGTGATTTATGTGTAGATCGGCCAATGTTAGCTGCCTGGTCATCATATTTTTCCAGTAGTTTAATTACTTTCTGAATGACTAACTCGGAAAAGCATATAGATTAGGAATTATGATTTCATTTGGTATATTCTTGCTTCATGCCATTTATTCAGAAAGGGCCTGATTTATTAAAACTCTCCAAGGCTGAAGAGGATACATTTTCATCAGAGAATCTGGGTGATCCCGTAATCCTGGAATGGATTTCTTCAGAGTCATTTGCTATTTGTTAGTGGACCATATCCATTACAGGTTTGCTGGATCACCCAGCTTCACAGATGAAAGTGTATTCTCTCCAGCTTTGGAGAGCTTTAATAAATCAGGCCCAAAGTGTCCAAGTCAGAGACTACCAGACAAGTAGCATTTTCAGAAGCAGTAACGGCGAACCAATTCCAGGGCACAGGCTGACCAGATAAGTTTTGGGATCCTGAGTCTCCCTTTCCCTGGCTTTGTAAACCTACAGATAGAGGTAATGATTATTGTTCTCTGTATCTGAAAAATAATGTAATGCCTAATATTTTTAACCAAAACCAACATTTCATGTTCAGTACCTGCAGGGAATATGAGGCGAACTCCATGAGATTAGCTGATCTCTACAGGTTCTAAACATGCTGACGATTAAATAAAAATGTTATTTAGATGTAGTTTGGAAATATATGTGTAAATGAAAACGGCTATATAGACTTTTAGATACACAGGTTGTGTTTTCAGTTGAGTGTTGTAATATTGTATTTTACTATATTTCGTAATCTCAGTGCCAGCCTGATTGCAAACAATCTTTGGTATTGGTTCTGTCCTTAGCGGGGATGTCCTGCACATATTTTTTACAGACAGCAACTATATGGAAAATCTACAAAACATTACGAAATGCTGTTTACAAAATAAGGAACAGTAAGCATGTAAAAAGTCAAAAATTAGATAAATGGTTACTCCAAAATTATTGTAAATTTCCATATTTTCAGTTTCAAGCTATACATACATGTTATACATGTTTTTACATAGTCTGAGGCAGTGGGAATTTCTGCAAAATATAAAATCTGAAAGCATCAGATTACAGTGTGGAAGAGAAATTCTCTGATACCATTGATCCAAGAAATAGATACAATGTAGTCAGATCGATGTTGTACTAATAACCTAAATTTTTATTAGTCTTTCCACATTCAGTAATAGACCCGGTCAGACTCACCTTCTTTTGTCTATTTGATGAGGATTGGGGTGAGGGGTGCAGCCGTTCTGATGTAGCAAAATTTTGGGATGGGGTGTGGCCAAGCTGAAGTTGGTATGCCCCGAAAAAAAGAACAGTGGGTATTACCTGCAACAGGTAAATATCAGAGAAATCAGGAGATCAACAGGACACAAATTCAGTAATAGGCAGATACACCATTGACAGTGACAGACAGATGTAACATTGACAGACCAACATGTTCCCCAGTAATGGGCAGATTATCTAGTAACAGGTCCCCTATTGACAAGTGGAAAGGAAGAAGCTGATCTTGCCCAGCCTGTTTGTCTGGCCTTGGCCTGGGTGGCCGTGTGGAGGGTTCAATGCCTGGCCAAGATGTTGCTACGGCAGCCTTACACTGATCTTGTTCAAATCTTGTGCTTCCTTTTTCTCTCTCCATTGGTCTGATTTATGAAAGCTCTCCAAGGCTGGAGAAGATACACTTTCATCAGTGAAGCTGGGTGATCCAGCAAACCTGGAATGAATCTCATCATGGATTCAAAACATTTGCTAGCAAATTAATTTGAAGAAATCCATTCCAGGTTTGCTGGAACACCCAGCTTCACTGATGAAAATGTGTCTTCTCCAGCCTCGGAGATCTTTCATAAATCATGTCCTATGTGTCCATCATGGGCAGGGTTTGGACGGACCCTCGTGTTCTCCCCTTGCTACTCACTGGTAAATCCAGAGGAGGCAGGAGAGCTATTCTGTTACTCTGGTGGTCAGGATTTCTGGTTTCTTTGCTTTAAAGGGGCTAAAGGTGGGCATGCTGGAGATTGGAATTTTTATCCAGAGGGCCAACAACCTTGCTGAAATGCCCGAGTTGTTGGGCCAGGTCCAGAGGAAATGATATTGCATGCCCCTGTGGACTCCCTTTTTGAGTAGTGCCCAACTTTTGGTCCTACTGCTCTATTCCTAACCAGTTTTATATCCTGATTCTGTTTCTAAGCCTAGTTTGTCTATACGTTTGTATTGCTGTGTTTAGGGTTGGTTCACCATGACTGGATGTCATTGCTTAATTCTTCACTTGTATGTGTTCACCTTTATTTTAATAATTACTTAATTGGACTTTTGTGTTGTCTCATGATTCTGTAAATGCAACTTATTGTGATCATGAGCTTCACTGCCTGTGGAATATTACAACATTATTAGTATATCTAACATATACTCTAGCTTATAGAGTGCAGAAGTCAGGACTATGTACAACATGGTTAATAGAGTGCAGGGGTCAGGAGTATGTAAAACATGACATAGAGGCCCTGATTTATGAAAGCTCTCCGAGGCTGGAGAGGATACACTTTCATCAGTAAAGCTGGATGATCCAGCAAACCTGAAATGGATCTGGTCCAGAATTGAAAACATTTGCTAACAATTAGCTAATGACTTTTAGGAAATCCTTTTTCAGGTTTGCTGGATTACTCAGCTTCACTGATGAAAGTGCATTCTCTCCAGCCTTGGAGAACTTTAATAAATCAGGCCTTTAGATTGCAGGGGTCAGGAGTATGTACAACATGGCATAAAGAGTGCAGGGGTCAGGAGTATGTACTACATGACAAAGAGGCCCTGATTTATTAAAGCTCTCTAAGGCTGGAGAGGATACACTTTAATCAGTGAAGCTGGGTGATCCAGCAAACCTGAAATGGATCTGATCCAGAATTGAAAACATTTGCCAACACTTAGCTAATGACCTTGGAAATCCTTTTTGCTGGATGACTCAGCTTCACTTATGAAAGTGCATTCTCTCCAGCCTTGGAGAACTTTAATAAATCAGGCCCATAAAGTGCAGGGGACAGGAGTATGTAAAACATGACATAGAGAACAGGGGTCAGGAGTATATACAACATGGCATATAGAGTGCAGGGGTCAGGAGTATGTACAACATGACATATAAAGTGCAGGGTCAGCATATGTAACATAACACAATACAGTGTGTAGGGCCTATTCACTGCAATATTTTGAGCACACACCCACATCCTTTGTCCTCCTCTGCCTTGTCATTGCATATTATTCTGTGGCTCTATTCTCCCTCTTATATTCGTGTATTGTTTGCCTTTATTACCTGATTGCTCCAGGCCTCTCTTATGTCAGCGGCTCAGTCACTGTATCTTCATTGTTCCTCCAGCTCATACATTTCCTATTCTTCCTGATGGTTGTTGTGTACATCCCCCACTGTTCCATCACATGTTTTCTGTATTGTTTACATCCAGCAAATCTCTGATCCGTCACATTCCTTACTAGATCACACACTGCAAAGTATATGCCATCAGTTCATATGCAGGCTGGGTTATTTGTTAATGTGTGAAACAATAAAATGTATGCAGGGAACCTATTGGATGCCCTCAGGTCTTTATGTAAAGTATATAGAGTTGTGCTATTGATATACTACCGAAATAATGTGTACACAGGGTACACACAGAACGATTGCCACCCAAATCAACAACCATCTGCTGGGATCACTTCTTTTCTGCACATACTGCAGGGTTTATTAATAACAATGGCTGCACATGAAAATGAGTGAATGTTAATACCACGCATGAAATGTGTGAATCCAGCCTGAGGGTCTGGTAACACTGATGTGTTTTACTAAGCATTAAAAGCATGTACATGTTTGCTGTTATTTTTAATAGTGCTAATTCACATTCATTCGGTGTGCTGGCATGCATTGGATTAATAAATGGGCTCATATTCCAGGAGAAAGATGTTTTTGGCAGGGTTTGTCTGGCTGGCTCATTGTGAATAGCTGCAAACCTAAAGCAGAACTCTCCCCCTATCCTTTTCTAAGAGCTTGCTACCAATGCTTCTGGTATTCTGCAAAGGTGCCAAAGTACACGGGTAGTAGGAAAAGGGCACCATGCTTAAGGTATAACAATAAATATCTTTTATGTATCACTGTTTGTATTTGTCATTTGCATCCCCTATTTAATGTACAGCGCTGTGTAATATGTTGGCACTATATAAATACTGTTTAATAACAATATTCATATCTGTTCAATAAGAACAAAAACATGCCTGCTGATATATGTTGTAGGGATGGCAGAATGTGACAGAATTAGTTTTGTGGATTGATGTGCCCAACAAACCATGTATCCCTTAAAATATATATTCATGTCATACTACACATCAGATATAAAGCTATCACAAGGTGGAGAAGCTTTCTTATAATATATTTTAATGTTATTCTGGAGCTAAAAAATAAACATGTAAGGGCCATTTTGGGCTTGTGGTTGACCACTGCATTCAATCACAGGCCCAACCAAATCTATTCAGCTGAATGAAAGCTTTTAGGAACCATTTTGTGCATCTTTAGCAGTTGTGGTGCATCACGCCTCGGTTTTCTAGAAGTGACAAATCGCCTCTGGTTGCGCAGTTGCTTTTCTTTCACTGGAGGAGGAGCTGCACTGAACTGCATCACAAAATAATAATAATATTAAACAGTATTTATATAGCGCCAACATATTACACAGCGCTGTACATTAAATAGGGGTTTCAAATAACAGACAGATACAGACAGTGACACAGGAGGGAGAAGAGTACTCTGCCCGAAGAGCTTACAATCTAGGAGACATTAAAAACCACATAGTAGTTGAATAGGAGTGCCTGGGTGCAGCGTACACTGAGTGCAATAAGCATTCAATATTTTATCAGTTAACCATGAACCAACTAATTGTTACTACATATTTTAAGGTGATATTTTTATTTATTCCACCCTGAGGTTTATCGATGATCTCTAACTTCCCTGGTTTAAAGTCAAAATTCATTACTGCAAAATTGCATTTCATTCCATTTGTACTTAATTACTGATTAGGAAGAATGTCATCACTGAGGCACTTATATTGTTTTTTTTTTTTTGTTATGTTAAAGGGGCTACAAAGTATACCGATAAGGACAGCGGAGGGATGTTGGTGTGGTCCCCATATCATAATATACCAGATCTGAAGTGTAAGTATTTCTCCCTAGCCAGCCATGTGTATCCCATGGCCACCTTTCTGTGCAGGACCTAAGACTTCAAACATGCAGTGTCAGCAAGTTTCAAAAAATATGCATTCTGATGCACAGAATGTATTAAAATCATACATCCCTAAATATAACACATTTTTACATTTCTTCTTCTTCTTCTTTTTTTTTTTTTTGAACAGTGGACGAGTATATTGCAATTGCAAAGGAAAAACATGGCTACAATGTGGAACAGGTATGTATGTAAATGTATTTACTTTAATGCTTGGTGAATATTTAGTGTTTGTTTTGTTTTGCTTACAACTTACCATAGGCTTCCATTTTTAGTGCTGAACCTATGAAGAAATAATACAGTTCCTTTTTTGCCAATGTATCATCATTTAATTTATTTTTATTGTGAATGCCAGCAGCATAAAATACCCACATTGGTATCATGGTGGGGTGCTGGTCAATGACAGCTTAAACTCAAGTTGGTTTAATGATGCCGGTCACCAACAGTTGAGCAGATATAGTAAGCCTGGTTGTGTGAACTTTTCTTTTCTTGGCCTATTTGTGATAGGAATAAGTATGTAACACACAGGAGCTAAAAGAAATCTCTGTATATATAAATAGAGTTAGAGCCTAAAGCTGTATGAATAGGCAGCTAAGTTGGGTTTTACATTAAAAGTTGTACTTGGAACTTTGAATATACTACACAGTGATATGTTTACCCATGTTTCCCTCTTTTAATATGTACACATTCTGAAGTAGGTGGTCTGGCTATTTAGCGGATCTTTGTGTTAACATTCTAGGCTCTGGGCATGCTGTTTTGGCACAAGCACAATATTGAGAAATCCCTCGCTGACCTGCCAAACTTTACACCTTTCCCTGATGAATGGACAGTGGAAGACAAAGTTTTATTTGAACAAGCATTCAGTTTCCATGGGAAAAGTTTCCATAGAATTCAACAAATGGTAAGATATTGTTATTTGATTTGATACGTTGAAATGTTAAAGCAGCTTTTGTCAATGCTTTTACCATGGGAGAACCCTTAAAATAACTTTCACGTCTTCAGGGAACTCCCGCTATATTTACTATATCTACAGCTCACAGTATGTTAGTCTAGTGGTCAGTAAGAAAAATGCCACTTAAATTGCTGTTCAGAAGGAAGAATATGACTGATAGCCAAAAAGATCATTGGTGTCACCTAAACTGACCCGAGAGGGGCAGATTTCTAATTTCTTAAGGAACGCCTAGCGACCTCTGCAGCAATCTTGCCAGTGTTGTTTTTATGCTGGGTGAGAAGAAACTGTAGGCGCGTGGCAGCCCTTGTATTGTGACCCAATTTTTCAGTAACTACCCAAAATCAGCCGGTTGGTTACTGAAAACTGCCAGGTGGTGCACCCAGCTAAAAGGGGGCTAGGAAGAACACAGCTCTGGAAGAACTGTCCTAATTGGTCAGTGATTAAAAAGCAGCAGTTTGACATTTAAAATGTAGCAGTAATAGCAGTGTATTTAACAAGTGTGTTTTATACTTGGCTGTTCTTCGAAATCCGAAGCATTTGAAGTGCAAAAAAATGTAGCATAGAGGAACATAGAGTTCTTAAAAAAATATTTCAGCATTGTTAAGCAGAGAGAACTCCTTACAATACCACAGCCCTCATTATATGCACAGACAGGCTGTGTTGTGCAATGGTACTGTGAAGTATAATAGAGAAGGGATAGCAATATTCATTCTTCATTATAAATGGGTCTCTGAAACAAATAATATAATCAGTAAACTGTTCAATCCAACATTTTCAGTTCCATATACAGTATTACTGTTTGTCTAATTTCTATTGAATTAACCTTTTACTTTAGCTTCCTGATAAAACAATAGCAAGCCTTGTGAAATACTACTACTCGTGGAAAAAAACACGATCTCGGACAAGTTTAATGGACAGACAAGCACGAAAGCTGGCTAGTAAAAACAACAATGGAGAAAGGTACGGTGAGCATGCAATGTTGTCATATAGGTGTAAAAATGAAGTTCTATGTTGTTCCTTATAATGACTTGTTCTGCAATTTGTTAATGCAGTCTGTGGGAAAAAGATTAATTTGCTTAATAGGGTTTGAAATTAAAATAACAAGGTTAATTATAAAAAGGTCAAGTCACATTACAGGTGAGTTGTGTATTTTTTTTCCCCCTTGCTGTATTTTTACTCCCCTGGGAAGTTCCAAACTTCTGTTTGTGCGAATACCTTCTTTTCCAATGGGTTTTACATCCCTAAAGGATGTGCGAGCTACAGTAGAAACCATTGCATGCAACAGGAGAGGGGGTCCCAGAATTCTACCTACTTGGAAATACCCACAGTGGTGGGGTAGCATTGAAGCAGCAGTATTTTAAGATATTAGCTGCTGGAAAGGTAACTATAGATATGCTTCTCTTACAGAGATGGCCTTTTCTAAGTTACTTAAAGGTGGCAGGGGCACTTACATTTTTTAGCCTGATTTATTAAAGCTCTCCAAGGCTGGAGAGAATACACTTTCAATAGTGAAGCTGGGTGATCCAGCAAACCTGGAATGGATCTGGTCCAGGATTCAAAACATTTGCTAGCAAATAGAAAATTACTTTGAAGAAATCTATTCCAGGTTTGCTGGTTCACCCATGTTCACTGTTGAAAGTGTATCCTCTCCAGCCTTGTAGAGCTTTAATAAATCAGGTCCTTTGTGTGTATGCTTTAGATGAATGTGATCAGTGAAGCAAAAAAAAAAACAGGTCCATTTCTACATGACTAGAGCCATGGTAGCTTTTTTCTGCTTAGTTATATTGCACAGTTCCTCCTCTAAATTTGATGGATGGTCTGTGAATCAACATCATAAAAATCAGTGCTGCTCACTGTCCCCTGAGCAAAATAGAAAGCTAACCCAACATATCGCGGTACCACCTGAGTAGCTGTCTGGCGGAGGTCAGTAAAACATAGGATTGACACGGCATATTCACATATACTGTATGCATTTCGTCTGTGTATTTAGCTGTTCACCCTGGAGTTCTGATTTAAATCATTGTTTTGTCAATGTGAATCATCTTTTGAAAGAAAATGGACCAAACTAAATCTTTTGTATGTTTATACCCAGTGATGAAGATGTGGAGGATCCAATTCCTAAGGATGGAAATGATAGTGATTATGATCCTAAAAAAGAAGCCAAGAAAGAGGTAAGTAAAACTTAGTAGGTCCAATTTTACCAGGATTGCTTTAAGGAAATTCTTGTGAATATATTTAAAAAGCTAACTGTTTAGCACAGTTCACATTTGGGATATCTGTGGCTAGTTCTGGACACATCACAAGCCAGAATTTTCTTCCTCTGGAGCAACTGTCTAATTAGCCTGAGATTTTTCTCTCCAGTCCAGAATTCAATTGACTTACCCCAGTATGAGAGCCTTGTGACTGATGTCATTGTATCTTGTGTTGGTGATTTCAGAATCCTGCTGTGATTTTGAGGAAGTCATCCTTGCCCATGTATTTGGAAATAATGAAAATGGATCCTGCTAGGCTGGGAGGCAGTCCAGTAACTTGGTCTTTGGAGTGTTTAACTTTTTCAGTGTATGACCGACCTATTATTGGATCATCCACTCTGAATTCAGTCATTTAGCTTCACAATGGTGGCTTGCATCAATGATCTGGGGGTAAAAAGATCCTTACTGGACAAAGAAGAATTTAAACTAATCCTGTCCTGGTCAGAACAATGTTGCACGCTTTTCAGCCATGTACATCCTTGGCATAGACAACTTCCAGGCAGATTTTTTCAGCTGTCAGAAGCCATGCCTGAAAAAAGAACAGTCTCTGCACCCAGAGGTGTTCCAGGACCAGTGTCACAGTTATGGGATGCTGAATGTTAATCTCATAAACTCCAGATATCACAACACACTGTACATGTTTTGTACCCAAGTTCAGGGATCTGCTGGCAGAAGCAGTGAATGCCTTTCCTCTTCTGAAGCCATCTCTATACTGTTTCTGCATCCTGGTGATGGCACACACTTGGTCATTTCGTGTTGGTCAAGGAGAGCTTAGTATGCTGACCTGGCAACACTTCTTGCAGATACACCTGTGCTGTGTGCTGTGCTCCCATGGCAAAAAAAATACCCAGTGCTTTTAAAACCAACATACTGTTCTCTGTATAGATTTGAGAAGAGGGGCTCTCCTGGAAATATGCCAGCTTGGATGCATGCTGAAATTATCGGCTGCCATTAATGACTGAAGACACGCTCTGAAGAAGAAGATCTGCCCTGGAAAAGCTTCAGTATGGTCGCAAGCTGACACTTATGGCTGCCATGTTTTACAGTTGTTTGCCTAGGAATAGCTATACTGTGAAATGACTCCTGCAGAGTCTTATCATTGGACGTCGAAGGCAGCATGAGTCTAAAGACTTTGGCCTTAGGAGTTTTTTCTGTAGATCAGATCCTTTCTTTCTTGCAGTTGAGTCTGGACCACTCTTTGGCTCTTCTGTACCACTAAGTGATATCTGATGCTATATAAATACATAAGAATGATAATAAAACATTAGTAATGGGGAAAATATTGTGAAAGTGGACCACAGAAAAAAAAGTGATGACTAGTGAATTCAGTTCCCCTTGTCCGACTTCACCTTTTAGGTGAGAGAAATGTACAAATAGTTTGAGAGAACATACCTTGTTATTATTTTATCATCAAACGGGATTTATATAGCTCCAAAATATTACATAGGGCTGTACATTAAATAGGGGTTGCAAATGACTGACAGATACAGACAGTGACACAGGAGGAGGAGAGGACCCTGCCCCAAAAAGCTTACAATCATTTTGTAGCATCATGACCATTTTTTTTCCATTGGTAGCATCTAATTATGTCCTTAAAATATATATATTTTTCTCTAACCTCCAGGCAACTACAGAAGTCTGTATTCAGCCAGTCAAAGTTGCTCTTGGCAGAAGAGAATACCAAAGTTTGCAGCATCGTCACCATTCCCAGAGGTCCAAGTGCCGGCCACCGAAGGGCATGTTCATAAGCAAGGAGGATGTTGTAGCTGTGTCATGTAGTCCCAATGCTGCCAATACTATTCTTCGGCAACTGGACATGGAACTAATATCATTAAAACGTCAGGTAATACTTTCTTCTTGTGTTGAATGTCCTAACTGATACTGTTCAGGAGAAAACCATTTCTACTCTGTATAGTGTGTTTTAGGTTCAGTACTCTGTACACTGTGTTGTATGTTCAGTATCCAGACTGCTCCACTTTGTACACTGTGTTGTATGTTTAGTACTCAGCTTCACTCTCTCAACCATTTTACTATGGGGGAATCCATGAAATAGCTTTCAGATCCTCAGGGAACTCCTGCTCAAAATCTGTATCCACCGCTTACAGTACATTAGCGTGGTGGTGATCGTGAAGAATGCCTCTTACATTGATGGTCATCAACCTCTGGAGAAACTTTGGGGTTCCATTGAACCATGGTTGAGAAACACTGCTCCATACAGTGCTGTATACTTCATACATCATGCTACTATGCTCTCTACATTATATATCTAACACTGTTCTGCATGGTATTATGTGCTGCACAAAATACACATGTAGTGGCTGAGGTTTTCTCTGCATATTTTCAGACAAAACACACTGATGGAGGGGAGAAAAGAAACAAGTTAAATATTGTAAACCCATGTGCCCCGGATTATTTTCATGCTGTATACTGAATCTTCCATTGATTTACTAAATGTGGCTTTTGCTTACATTTTAAGGTCCAGAATGCTAAGCAGATTAACAGTGCACTTAAACAGAAGCTGGAAGGTGGAATAGAAGAGTTCAAACCAGCAGAGGTAAATCAAGGAGCCTATGTCATCTCTGTTACTCTGTAATGAATGAGTTTAATCACATTTAGGCTGTACATAAACTTATAGATGCATCACATTTACAAATATCTTTTTTAAGGTATATGCTGAGTTACCAATGTATCCTATTCTTCTGGGTTGGTAAACAATAAATTCTTAGGTACCACTTACATTTGAAAATACAGTAGTTGGTTAGTGGTTGAGGACCTCTGATATAATTAATATTGTATTTTAATAATTTGATGCAGTTCATACATGTAATGATAACATTTATTATATGTGTTTCCTTTGCATTATAAATGTCTGGGTTTTTTTTTTGTTTTTTTCTATGTTGACTGAACATGACATGCCAAAGAACACTGGAAAAAGTTAGGGAGGAGAACAGGCTGCAGCACTGCCATGGGTGCTTTTAATGGTCACCTTTTATACTCATTGATCAAACCCCAAAGCTACAACTACAGCTTTACCTTTCTTCTTGCACAGATTATCCTGAAACCTGCATCCTAGCAGCACATACAGATATTTCTACAGTTGTGCTTCAGACATTTCAGATAAAACTTTCATTCCATATTGGTACCTTAAACCTATTTAAGAGCCAATTCACTTGGCAAGGGTTAAGAGAATGATATGAGCCAGGGTGCTGTGATGTTTACAGCACAGCATCCTGATGGCCCTCCTACCCCTCACTCACCAGGTCTAAAAAAGATATATATTAAAAACAAAAAGGTTTTAATTACAAAATGCATTGTATGCTGATCAAAAGGTGGGGGCTAAATAAAGTTGCTGTAACTCTTCATCGCCAAGTCTTAACCTCCTTGCCGTTAAGCCCGACCTTCGTACGGGCTCAAAAAAGTTGCTCTTTTCGTTAAGTCCGAGATTTTCCGTACATTAAAATCCCCACTTACCCAGGTAAGTGGGGATTTTAATGTAGGGAAAATCTCGGTCCCCCTGTGCTCATCCAGCGTCGGGTTCGTGTTCCAGCGTCGTCCTCCGTCGATCGTATTTTTTATATTCATTATATCTACTAGAACCCTATTCGGACATATTTCTGTAAGTTACAGGTCTACAATTTAAAAAAAAAATTGCATGAAAACCTGTAACACTTTTGGTACAGAAATCTAGACCTCAGTGTAATGCCCAGGTGGTTAAGAAATAAACCAGAATTTATATACTGAGACTATCATTACATGTATTCATTACGTGCATTATCAGAGTTTATTTGTGAGAATTCACCTTCAGTGGGTAAATTGTATATTGTTCTGCCAATTATGTGACCGGCACCATTTTATACTATATTTGATTGTAGTATACAGTCTTCCAGGATACATCCAGCCTTTTTGTCCATCAGCATAAAGTGTCCACAGACCCCCCACAGTCCAGTTTGAAATGATCCAGAGCTGTACAGAAAAAGTCACGAATTGTGATCAAAGAAGAATAAAGAACCACAGGCAGTATAGTAAAATAATAAAGCTGAATTCCAGGTAGATACAAAAGTCATTAATTTAAACCAATGTTGCTGTGCTGTCTGGAGGGTGCCTTGAACCCTGGGCTGGCTGAACAGAATAAAAAAAATTCTGTTTGTACAGAAGGTTACCTGAAAAGTTTGCTGTTTAACTGGAATTTGTGTTAAAAAAGGTGACCTTGTATTTTTATGGTAGTTTTTATTGTCCCTTAACATGGTGATTTTGCCTTTTTTACAGTCAGCTCAGAAAATAAATGCTCGCTGGACTACAGAAGAGCAGCTTCTTGCAGTGCAAGGTAAGTGAAGCATAAAAGATGCTGATAAAAACCAACAGTTTCTTTATTTTATTGACCTTCTACCAGGTTTACAAATGACAGCTTGTAATTTTTATATCTTCATGGCATGACGGTGTATATTTCCATGTTACTTGTCTATCTTTTGCTATTGGTTTACAGTGCTTAACGCAGGCATTTTTTTAGGTCGGTGGGAAGGAATTGTATGTGGGTGACAGCCCCTGTATTGTGACCCACCTCAGTAACCTCCCAAAACAGCTGGGTGGTTACTGAAAAGTGCCAGGTGGTGTACCCAAATAAAAGGGGCTGGGGAGAACACTGGGTTTAGTTGTCCCGATCACACAAGAGGTCACCTGTACCATCAGGACTCTCACTGGGTCTGTGCACAGCGACTAAATATAGAAATATATTGTGCTGGTGTAAAAAGGAAAAGTCAACTCAACAAGCAAACATCCTATCAAAAAAATCAATAGACAAACAGCAGATGGTTAGTCTAGTAGATGGTTAATGACACCAAGCAGGTTGGTAAAACAGGTGATTTGTTGTTGTACTATTGAAAATTTAATTCATTCCGGATTCACTGAGTTTAGGGAATACAAGAAATCTCATGTAGGTATGTTCTACAACCAATTTTTTGTTCACAGTTTACACTACATGTGTTATCACTGAATAAAATGTGATCAGTGGGTCTCAGTGCTTTTGTCAGACATAATATGGGTGATGGGGAGGTGGGTGGCTCTAGAGTGCTCCACATAGCTTCCTAAAAACATCACAGGTCTGTGCTTCAGTTCTTCCCTCAAAATTCCTTAACATTGATTCAAGCAGTGGCTTGGCTTTTAGAATTATGTCAAATTTAAAATGCCTTGAAAAGTGGATGTCAGGTTGAAGGTTTTGAACATTTCTAGGCAGACTGTATTTACATGCACACTGCCCTAGGTAACACCCACATGTGATGCTGAGCAAAGCTTGAAAGAACTGAATTACAATGATTGAAAGGATTTGGCCAGAACAATAAGGCTGGGGAAGAAATAACTTAGGCAACATACACGCATCAGATTTCTGTTGTTGTAAAGGATCTTTCACAATCCTTTCCAACAACAAAAGACTAAAATATGCATGAACAAGTGATGTTCTGCTCTATGGAGGTGGGAGGGGGAGAACGAGCGAGCGGCACCCCGCTGCACCCTCTTTCCTTCACTTCCTTTGTCGGACGGCCACTGTACACAAGTCAGATTTGCATCCTGAGGCAAGAATCGTACAAGAATATTCTGACATGTGTACCTAGCTTTAGATGATGCTGGCCATCCTACAGCTGTATGTCTATTGCTTCTATTGCACATTGTGAGAATCTGATGGTGTGCAATGAAATCAAAGTAAGCAGTTTCAGTACATGTTTTGTACTTGTGCAGTACAAGTTTTTACATACCTGTTTATTAAGTCAAAAATTGTATATTAGCCTGTATTGTGTGGGATAGAATGTAAAGATATTTCCATTTTTGGTTACTAAAATACCAGTGAGAAATATTTTCCACTTATCACTATTGTGTCTTTAAAAGCTAGTCTTCTCAAAGTGACATTTTCATTATAGGTTGAGTCTGGTAGTCTGCGACCCCTGGCTACATATACCTACTAGATTCTTCCAACACTTCAGATTCTCTCTTCATGTTGATCCAAGAATTTTATGTTTCCTCCTACCTCTCAGCTCATTCTATTATAGTCTATAATATGAAATAGTCAAGAGGGAGTCCATATTTCGTTCTGTTATTAATTTACTTTTTTCTGTAGCACCTCTTCTTCTAGACCTTTTTCCAAAAGGCTGACCTTTAATTTGCTCTGGATTTCCTATATAAGAAATGGTCCTTTTGTTTTTTCTCTACCATTCCAACCACGATAAGACTCTCCAAGCCTGGCACTGTCACTGACCCATTCAAGGCTGAAAAGGGTACTTCCTGTAAGTATCCTTCTTGTAAGTTTATAATCAGACTTGTAAATCTGAATGCTTCCACCCTGTTTCTGGGGGGTATCCTTACCTTGCTGCAGATGTGGACCAGCATTTAGCTCTCAGTACTATCATATGCAAGATCTTTGTCCTTGCTACTTATAGACAGTTGGCATCCTAGTCATTGATTGGGACATTCTGATTCCTACACATAGCTCCTCCTGACCATTACCCTGTAACTCCATGGGATCTAAATCTGGTTTCCTGTACCTAAAACACCACCTTGTTGTCATCACCTGCACCAGGCTGTCTGAAACTCCAATCTTCTCTTATAAGGAACCCTATTTGCTCCTACTTAAGGACAAGGTGGTGTTGAGGCCAGGGACCTTCTTTTCACCTAAACTTGTTTATGCTTTTTACTTCAACCAGGACATAGTTCTATTACCCCATTGTTCCTTCCCTCCATCCTGTCTGGATATGGCTGGGGATGTAGGTCTGTCTCTTATTCGAGAAATCTGTTCCTTCTTTTTTTGGCAGATGGACCACATGAGATTGCTTTGTGTTCTAACATTTCAAGTATCTCGGGCCATCCATGATCAAAGTCTATGGTATTAGGATCTGTAAGAGTCTGTTGTACTTTCTGGCAGCAGGTCCCCTTCCCAGATTTGCAAGACTGCCACCTGGTCCATTGTTCACACATTGGGCCTGATCAGGTTTGCTGGATTACTCAGCTTCACTGATGAAAGTGTATCCTCTCCAGCCTTAGAGAGCATTCATAAATTAGGCCCATTATGTCATTTTGACTTTGAAACCTCATTTATTGCCAACTACAGATATTAAGTCTTTCATGCTGTTCTTGAATCTAAAATTCGATCATTAAATCGTTGCCACTTAGTGCTCATCTCGAGCGAAAGTCTAGTGTGTGTACAGCAGTCCCCCAAATGGGATCCATCACTGTTCACGCCTATTGAAGAGAACCCAGCGGAGTGCTGCTCGCTTGTCATCCCCCCACTCTCTATAGAACTGAATGGTGCTGTATGTACAATGCTCATTCATTCATCAGTCACTAGAAATGACCCAGCAACAGCAATCCTATGTGTATACATAGCCTTTGGAACTAGGATCATACATAGAATATTAAATCAGCTAGTTGTATATTCCCACCACAACATCTTCATGTTGCAGCATGTTGTCTCCTTACTTCAGCACCAATCTCTGGTGGAGATACTGATTGAGTCTGTATGTTATGCTGGACCTTGTTCCCTGCGGGCCAGCCTGACATATGTAGTAAATAATATAACCCATTTTAGAAGTGCAAAGCCTGTTGAAAGTACACTTATCCCTTTATTCCTGGCTGCAGTTTGAAAGGAACAGAAGATGAGATTTTCTGCTGTAATTATGATCTTGGCCAAGGTTCTGAATTATCGCTGAGCCCCCGCACATAATAGATTTGTTCTGTGAGTCATCGACACTCCTGCTAGATCTGTATTTATCAGATCTCACACAGCTCTGTATGTAGGTAATTGGTTTTTCATTGCCCAAATTTGAGTTGCAGGATTTTTTTGTCACACTTCTCAGTGGTGTTTTGTTGTTCAAGTGTTGTTTCGTAGTATACTTGGTAAAATGATGTCTTTATTTTTTAATAGTCTAATATTACAGATTAGATAAGTGCAATGTCTTAAAGTAGATCTGTGGTCAAATGAGATCCCTGAAATACCCAGACCAACATATTACGTAGCGCTGTACATTAAATAGGGGTTGCAAATGACAGATACGGACAGTGACTCAGGAGGAGGGGAGGACCCTGCCCAGAAGAGCTTACAATCCAGGAGGTGGGGGAAGTAACACACAATTAGAGGGGGTATCTCAGCAACTACATTGACAATGGTTACTTTAACTTCTGTAGAGAGGAATCAGAGTTTAGGAAAAGCCGCAAATTGGCACACATCAGTCACTGGGCCATGGTCAGGTGGCAAGCCATTATTGATGGATTTACCTATAATGGTAAAATATAACTTAAAGCCCACCTAGAAAGCTAAAACTGGATTAGGAAAATTCTAACAGCAATCTGGTCCTGTAAAACATATTTAGCCC